>NC_085858.1:44078542-44083542 GCF_034702125.1 Engraulis encrasicolus | reverse complement strand
ACGCATGACGCACGAGTCATTATATTCCTCTTTCCTGCATTGGCAATTGAAAAAACGCGAACTTGCATAGTCTAAAATCAGGAATGCTTTATCTGACTCGCGGGCATCGGAGAGCCACTATCAAATATGAGGGAGACTTATTGGACTTTCATTGGGATGTCTGGTCTTCCCAATCTGTATGAGTCAAGCGGTCAGGTGAAGGAGAGCGTGTAGCTACGTGGATTCAAAAGCAAATAATACGCAGAAGCTTCGAGGGAGAGAGAGAGAGAGAGAGAGAGAGAGAGAGAGAGAGAGAGAGAGAGAGAGAAACCTGCACCTGGAAGTGTGTATGTGTCTAATGCTCTTTTGCTCTATGATGTTGAGATTACTAAATAATTTACATGGCTGATTTGGGTTTTGGTGGAAAATTAGTAACAACGTGAATATTTGCTGCAATAGGCTATCTAGTAATAATTTGTGAAATAACAAAAGCCCTAGCCTAGGTTTGCCTAGAGATTATGACAATAGGCTACATTGAAGTAGGCTACTCATTGATTGCTGAGCTAACTGTCATCCAACTGTACTCCTGCCTACTTACTCAACACCTAGGCTACTTAGAAATCATCTTCTATATTTCATTTGAACTGAAGATATATATTGAGTAATCTGTAATAACATTCTTTAAGATGACTGAAATGCACTCACCGTATGCACAATACTACTTGTGAATCAAAGAAAAGGGGGGCGCACCTTGCATCAATTTTTTCTTTATTTTTCTGTGCACACAATACTACTTGTGAAAATTTAAAATTTGATGATCTTATGGGTTCTTCATAATGAGATTAACTTCAAAACAACAGGTATCGAAAAACGGTATCGAAAAGCACCGGTATCGAAACCAAAGTATCGAAATTGGCACCGTATCGAAAAAAACAAAACGATACCCAGCCCTAAACGTAGTACAATGGAATATTTATTACCACTTTAAAACCGACAATTGCGGAGAAAATACTTAATCTCGTGTGCTGTTGTGGATGCCGCCCATTTTTAAAAGTAATCGCAATGCATTCAGGGAAATCTGTCGAAGCCCTAAGTCCGTGGAGTGAGGTGTCGGAAAATCTCCGCACAGAGGGGATGAAAGCCCTTCGCCGAACCCCTACCCATCTGTCTGAACGTGAATCGGGATGACACTACGCCTACACATGGACGCGCAAAGCGGAGGCAAAGGGGATCGGCATAGGGTTAAGGGGTGTGATGGGATTCACCCTATGCCACCATACCCAGACGGCCTCGCCAGTTCTGGCCTCACAGAGGTACATAGGAGGCGGTTCTGCAGCACTAAGTTTCCTTCACCCGTAACAACCTTCATAGAGCATGACACATGATACGGGGCATGGAGTCACACACACACACGCACGCACGCACACACACATACACACAAAGCACACAGTATACGCAGTCATGCATGCAAACCTTTGCATGTACACACACACACACACACACACACACACACACACACACACACACACACACACACACACACACACACACACACACACACACACACACACACACACACACACACACACACACACACACACACACACACACACACACACACACACACACACACACACACACAGTCAAAGACAGTTGAAGATGAATATAGAAGCGTGGGAGCTGAAAACGATTGAGAAACTGCACAACCGGGAGTGCACTGATATATATATATATACATACAGAGAGAGAGAGAGAGAGAGAGAGAGAGAGAGAGAGAGAGAGAGAGAGAGAGAGAGATACAGACACAGACACAGAGTGTGTGTGTGTGTGTGTGTGTGTGCGCGTGTGTGTGTGTGTGCGTGTGAGAGAAAGAGAGAGAGAGAGAGAGAGAGAGAGAGAGAGAGAGAGAGAGAGAGAGAGAGAGAGAGAGAGAGAGAGAGAGAGAGAGAGAGAGAGAGAGGCAGTGAGAGAGAAGGATAAAGGATATCTGTCTCTGATGCTAGGGTGCCCTTTGCAGGCTCACCTCAGCTGCCAATAGAAAATACAAAAACCCTGAGAGAGCCTGAAAGAGCAAATCACCATCAGCCAGCCTTCCAGCCTTCATATTCGATTCATCCAGCTCCATTTCCTTCTTTCCTCATTCCTTTCTTTCACAATATTTATTTATTTACGTACATTCAGTCAGACGATAGAACTATATTTAACCTTGGGCACGTTTACTAGCAGACAATGATGACTCACTAACAGAGAGAGCGAGCGAGTAAGAAAAGGGAGAGAGACAGAGAGAGACAGAGAGAGAGAGAGAGAGAGAGAGAGAGAGAGAGAGAGAGAGAGAGAGCAAGAGAGAGTGTGCTGGCATGCACAGGGAAACACATAGGACCTTTCAGAAGCACATTTTTTACATACAAATGCTTGCCAGCTGGTTTTAGCTACACTAAGAGAGAGAGAGTGTGTGTGTGTGTGGGGGGGGTACTTTTATGTAGCATTCATGCATTATACTTTTTATCTTCTGTATTTTATTTTATTATTTTTCTGAGCAATAGCTCTAGGTCAGAGTATGTGCAATATCTAGGTTTGTATATGCCTTTGGATGACTCAGGGCCAAAACTGGAACGTTGTGTGTAACACTAACAATGGTTGTCTGTTACCCTGTTTATATGTTTGTTTGTTCTTTGTGGTCCTAAGTCTGTCTGTTGTGGTAATTTGATGTTAACTGTGAATCACACTTTCTCATGTCCATTCTGAATTTCTCTCCTGAAGAGACAATAAAGGATAATCTAATCGAATCTATACTGAGACGGCATGCAGCTCAGCGCTTTCGGCCCCCCACTGGCTCACATGAGCGGAAGCTGACTGGCTAAATATGATGGCTGGCTAGCTGGCTGTGTGTCCAGCTTCAGCTCCTGAGTAGCACTGTCTAGGGATATGGAGCACATGCACGCACACCCACACACATGCGCACACACACGCACGCACGCACATACACATGCACGCACGCACGCACGTACGCACGCACGCACGCACGCACGCACGCACGCACGCACGCACACACACACACACACACACACACACACACACACACACACACACACACACACACACACACACACACAGAGGGGACCCGGAACCTCTCCTTTTCCTCCTAATTAGCAGCTGGCTGGGTTAGTGCCGACTCTCCAAGTCTTGCAGTGGGGGTGGGGGCCACCTCGCAACAGCATCTGGGCAACACTGTGGGTGCCAGCCAGGAGGGGAGGAGAGGAGAGCCAGGCTGTCTGGCTGGCTGTGGAGAATATTCTGGATGCTGCAGTCTTGGTGGAGTGCAGGGGTGGGTCTAGCCATTTCGAGGCCCTAGGCGAAATATAGCCTAAACATGGAGCCCTCAGAAGTCGTTATATTCACTTGAAACTAGAGATGTACAGGATCAAAGATCCGGTTCCGGATCCAGCAGGATAATAGGGTTTTTCAGACTATCCGTATCCGGCAGGATCTTAAGCAGTGGATCCAGTATCCGGCAGTTAGCTAAAGTTCAGGATCTGGGGCATCTCTACTTTTTACGTAGCCTAGGCTTTTCAGTCAGTCTTTCACAATCCCAATCGCTGCATGGAGTGAAAGCCCTTTGGAAGCGGCCGTTGAAGGTAGTGTGGCAGTAAGCCAATGAGTCTTAAAAATAATTTGCTCCAACGTAATAATAAGGGCCCACGTGTGCGAGTTGGCTATATGTGTTTCAACCCTTTCGTAGGATCCGGTATCCGGTTCCGGATCCGGCAGGATCTTAAGCAGTGGACCCGGTATCCGTCAGGATCCTAAAATCAGGATCCGGTGCATCTCTACTTGAAATGGCTGTGGAGAATATTGTGGGTGCTGTAGTCTTGGTGGAGTCGTCCAGGGGCAGATCTAACCATTTTGAGGCCCTAGGCGAAATATAAACATGGAGCCCTCAAAAGTTATATAAGTCATTATATACACTTACATTTCTGTTTTTTTGCACTATTTTAGTGTTTTGTCTCATATCTTCTATTACTTTAGTCACTGACAAATTAAGATCAAGCCTATGCTTTTCTGTTTACCACGACTGGTGTGACAGTTGGCGCCCTTATGGAGGACAGATTTAGTCGGGGCCCTAGGCAATTGCGTAGATCTGCCTAATGGAAAGTCTGCCTCTGGTGTAGTCTATGCAGCATGGTGCAAGGGCTGAAAATGTTCCAGAAGCTGCATACTTGATCAGGTCTACCGTCAATATGGTGAATGGTAAATATGGATCCAAGTCCAATCTCACACACATCCAAATACTTTTTTTCAGGTGCAGGTTCAAAAACGTAAAGTTCAAGGTAATGAAAAGAACCGCATGAGGAAGAGACAGGGTGGCCCAGAACGTCACACAAGAATAAAATGGAGTAAATGGGAGCTCACCCGTGTGCAGTTCTTTTCAATACCTTGGACGGTAAATATGGTATGCAATGCTGTAAACACTTTGCATGGGCTTGGAATATTTTGGTCGCTGAATACTTGATCGGGTCTATCATAAGCATGGTGCATGCTCTAAGAATATTCTGGAAAGCTAACACTTGATCAGTTTCATTTTGAAACATGTTTAAGGGTATCTGAAAGCAATTTGAAAGCTGCATACTTGATCAACTCTATCAAAAACATGGCGAAGCGTCTGACTCTGAGAACATTCTCCATAGTGCATCAAGTCTATCATAAACATGGTCTGAAAACATTTTAACATTTAAAAAAAAAAAAACTTTTTTGTAACATTTAATGCTGCATACTCGATCAAGTCTGTCATAAATATGCTGGAATGGTTCTCAGCGCATTGTGGAATGATCAAGTCTCTCAAAAACATGAAGGGTGAAGGCTGTAAGAACATTCGGAAAGCTGCATATTTCATGGATGGTTGGAGAACATTCTGGAAGCTTTCGTTTCTATCTAGCAGAGTCGATCATTAAAGATGGCAGCGAGTGAGAGTGAGAGTGAAATCGAGGGAGGCAGCAGCCGCATTATCATGCCCTCAAGGCCCT
>NC_085858.1:44071042-44073542 GCF_034702125.1 Engraulis encrasicolus | reverse complement strand
TACCTGTTAACATCTCCTCATTGGATATAGGGGTGGGGAGGCCTGTTCACTGGCGATTCTAGGGGGGGGCAGGGGGTGGCCAGGGCCACCCCTGGGACGCCGTTGTCCACCCTACTGGCCACCCTTGATTCGACAAGTAATTAATAAAAAATATGTTTTTAAAAATAAATAAATAAATATACAATAATAACAACAGTATAAGACCAATAATAGCCTAGGTAATTATCAGGTAATCATTCAAGTTCGTCAACCCAACAACAAACAAGAGAAAACTGTCAATCCATGGTGATCGCTGGCTGACAGATCTAGGGTCAGTTTTACACTTTAACTAACGACAGTCGTTGGACTGATGCTGCACAAGGCTGATTTCTGATCAGTAGGCTTACACGAGATGACCACTGCGTGTCGCCTGCTGCCCCTATAGTCGCTTATTTATCGTGAAAGATCTGGCAACCCCGCACCAGCGATGCTGAGGAGCACTGTGTCACCTGCAGTTCCTTCACGAGAGACCGCATCCACTAACTGCCTGGACAGTCTAATTTGGACAATAAGGTATGGCAATTTAATGATTTGTTGATTGTCTGAATGTGTTGGAAAACCTAATTTTGAAAACTTTATGCAAGTATTAGCAGCCAGGAAGAGCCAAAATACGAGATAGCTACACGAAACAACAACATGACTAAATGAGAGCAAGTTAGTGTTGTGGCAGCTGCAAACCAAGTTAGTAGCACAGCACAATCCTAACGTGCACGTCAGTTTATTTTTTTTTGTTGATAACAGGATAGTTAATATGAAACCGTTTGGATAGGGACATGGCATGGATAGCATTGGCCCATTGGCCACGCATTGGAAAGGGTAGTCGGTTGTTATCTACAGTCAGGATCGGTAGGCAGACGTCAGTACCTAGCTCGAAACCTAGCATGTGAAATGAACTAATACTAAGCTGGACTGTTGTGATGCCTTCTCTCAGTGAGAAGCTTCTCCTTTGCTTCTTCGATTGTCTTGACTTTTCTTGGAGTTTAAATCAAACTTAAATAAAGTCGGAGTAAGTCATAGTAAAGAGCACCTCTGCCTCTTTAGAGTAAGCAAGTTCACATCAGTCACACCCACAGCGCTAGTCCACTTCAGAGTATGACTCCCCCCCCAATAGCTAAATTTGCGGTACATATTTGACCTCAAATGTGTCAATATATCGTAATCCTTTTGTTCAAACGTAGCGAAAATAAATCGTCACGCACACAAAATCATGGTACAGATGTGAGTTTGTTCACCAACGAAATTCACGTCATGTAATTTCTTTGCTAAAACCCTGCAGCCATGGCTTTAGAATCAGCCACTGCTCACAGCTGTAATTGCCTTGCAGGCCGACGGCGCCTCAGACTTGAAATTCACGTCATGTAATTTCTTTGTTAAAACCATATGCCACTGCTTTGACATCTGACACTGTCAACATCAATAATATAGGTTTTTTTGTATTCTGACATTGTTGAATGAAGTCAAAGTTGTTACTCTAAGGGGAACCACAACCACGAACACAAAACTCATGAACACAACATGTGTAGCCTACTCTGCCAATTCGACAATAATCCCTCTGATATTGTAGCCAGTTACTATGCTTAAAAGTGAGTTGATTGAATGATTAATTGGTTGCATTGATTTGATTACATTCCCTCCAGTGAGTGACATTAAGATGAAGAGAAGAAACGATATTGAGAGCTTCTTTATCAAGAAAAAAAAAGAGTCAGAGTCAGCTACAGCCAGTACCAGCACCAGTGCAGATGCCCACACAAGCCAGCAGCCTAGGGATAGTGTTGATGAGCAGTCCACTACCCCAATACAAGATGGTAGGTTGTGCATGGAAAGTTTGAATTAGTTACATGTAGCCCTTTCATGCACGCCAGTGGAACACTGTTGTCATCAAAAAGGTTCTGTCATAGTGCCACACTACATAACACAGGGTCTTTAGTAATACACTATGGTAACTCTGGTAACGACAAAGGTATAACGCCATGCATTAAAGGGTTTAACAGCTGACAAATGTTGAGACAGAAGATGATGAACTAAAGATTTGTATTATATGTATATGTGCATGGACCTGTCTGTCTGTCTGTCTGTCTGTCTGTCATTTTAAACTATCCTTGTATTACCACAGTTGACCAGCCACATTTGGAGGAGGAGGAGGAGACGGACTGTGAATCTGTGTTGTCTGGATCTCCACCTACTGAGCATGGTATGTCAGGTTCAGATGTCATTCATGAAGTTGGTGTCTACTCTCTCATACTTCAGTTATTTAAAAATGGCCAATTATGCATATTTATATGTGAATGCATAGCATTTAACCAGATTACACTGCACTTTCAATTAAAAGCCTGGCACATTAAAATAACTTAATGAGGATATGTGTGTGCATTTATCTTTAATTTCTGTGAATACGTACATAGAAAACAAAGACCTAAACATAGGACATTTCAATACTATATATATATTTTTTTTTATACTA
>NC_085858.1:44056042-44066042 GCF_034702125.1 Engraulis encrasicolus | reverse complement strand
ACCAAAATACAGTTAAAGAATCATAAAGAATAGGCTAATTGAAATAGATGAGTTTTAAGTCTTGATTTGAACAGGGGTAAAGACTCAATGTTGCGGATGTCAGGGGGAAGCGCATTCCACAGCTGAGGTGCAGAGCAACTGAAAGCTCTGTTCCCCATGGTGCTGAGACGGGCAGAAGGGACAGAGAGGAGAATGGAGGAAGAGGAACGGAGGGGGCGGGAGGGAATAGCAATATGAATAAGATTAGATAGATAAGGAGGGGCAAGATTGTGGATAGCCTTGAAGGTGTGGAGAAGTATTTTAAAGTGAATTCTAAATTTGATAGGGAGCCAGTGGAGATGTTGGAGTGCAGGGGTAATATGGTGACAGGAAGGGGTTTTAGTTATGATGCAAAAGTTTAGCTATATTATTTGAACAGCCGGCAACACAACACGTTTTCGGCATCGCTAGTCAACGCTAGTCTACAGGTCCTTATCTTTCGTTTATTAAACCCCAACACCACCAATTGAAATGCCCCGAAATTGGCACTGTCCACACATACTGTAGCCTACTTCTCCATGGGAACTGTTGTCATGGCTACTCCGTGTTAAGATCTATTGTATAATGGGCTAAATGTAGGTGTTGGCTTCTGTAGTATGCTATAATATCTTATGCAAATGTAATAATAATCAAAAAAAGAAAAACAGGAGATATTTTCCATACAGCATCATTCCATCCTAGTGCACCAGTATGTTGCTCTGTGGTTTATCACAGAGTTTCACCTCCTTCTTTTCTGTAAAAAGCGTAAAAACAAGTTTTATAAACAACAACAACAACAACAACAACAACACACCCCATGGAGCAACAGCGGCAGCGTCAGCAGTTCCTCTTCCTACTTTGAACATCCTCATCCTCTTTCATTCATACTTGTTGTGTGGCCCCCATTGCGCTCCCTTGAAAGTGACTGGAAAGCACTGAGTCACTGGCTATACTCTTTACTGAATCACTTCACTGAATCACTTCACTGAATCACAGTGGCGCAGAACTGACTCACACTCACCGGTGGGCCCCTGCACCCTTGTGGGCCCCCTATTTTCAGAAATGTAAAAAATATATATTTTTTATTCTTTATTTTTTACATTTCGGAAAATTGGGGCCCACGAGGCTGCAGGGCCCGCCCACCAGGAAATGCCCGCTATGCCAGATGGCCAGTCCAGCCCTGCCCACTCCTCTAAAGCTGACTAATTCAGGCACCTTCACGGCTGCACGAACGAATACAATGAATGGAGCATAAAAGCTGTAGGCCAAGCATGTGAATGGCTCTGAAATATTAATTACATGTGTCGATGAGTATTGACGAATCAATATTGTGAGTCAATATTAGCCTTATATTATATACTGTATAATGTTAGCAATATTAGCAACAGTATTGGATCAAAATCAGACAGACTGACCCTAGGAAATATGAGAGTAGAACTTAAGTGGACCTGCACTGTCACAAACATAATTGGAGAATTAAAGTGTGTACAAGTATGTGGGAATGTATCTGAAGCATGGTATGCCATCAGAGTATTGATGCGATTGAAATGAAGAAAATCGAAAAAATTCACACCAAGAAATATGAAAACTTGTGGTTGATGTTATGTGTGTGTGAGTGTGTGTGTGCGTGCGTGCGTACGTGCGTGCTTGCGTGCGTGCGTGCATGCGTGCGTGCGTGCTTGGCGTGTGTGTGCGTGCCTGTGTATCTACTTGAGGTATGACCTCTCTGTAGCATCACCCCACACTCAAGGACTATTCCAATCACTCTCTCAATCAAAAGCCAGTAAGTGGAAAACAGACACACACACACACACACACACACACACACACACACACACACACACACACACACACACACACACACACACACACACACACACACACACACACACACACACACAGTTACAGTAGCTCACTTTAGTAGTAGATTTACCCTCTCAGAAAAATACAGATGAATACCCTTCACCAGAAGAGGAGACAAAGTGTGCGTTCCAATATGCGACCTTGCGTCCTCCCATTGTCATTGTGACACAGCACTCCACAACACGTAAGTGAGCACTGCACACCGCACACAACGAAATTGCATTCATGCTTCACCCGTGCAAGGGGGCAGGCAGCCCCCAATGGTGCCCCAAGGGAGCAGTGTGGCGGGACGGTACCATACTCAGGGTACCTCAGTCATGGAGGAGGATGGGGAGAGCACTGGTTAATTACTCTCCCCACCAACCTGGCGGGTCGGGAGTCGAACCGGCAAACTTTCTGTGTGTTGTTTTTTTTCATCATCTCACACACACACACACACACACACACACACACACACACACACACACACACACACACACACACACACACACACACACACACACACACACACACGAATGCACACATGCACATGCACATGTACATACATACAGTACGTACACATGCAAGCGCGCATACACACACGCATGAATGCGCGGATACACACACACACACACACACACACACGCACGTACACACACGCACGTACACACAGACACACACACAGACACACACACAGACACACACACACACACACACACACACACACACACACACACACACACACACACACACACACACACACAAACACAGACATACACAGACACAAAATAGTTTAAAAACCTTTAAAGCAGCAAGTGCAAAGTCGGATTATACCCCAGCCAGGTGGCACCAGGATGTGTGTGTGTGTGTGTGTGGGAGGGGGGGGGGGGGGGCACATACACGCAGCGACCGGCAGCTTGTAGTGTAGACTTGTCACACACACACACACACACACACACACACACACACACACACACACACACACACACACACACACACACACACACACACACACACACACACACACACACACACACACACACACACACACACACACACACACACACACACACACACTCAGAGACACACACACTCAGAGACACACACAGGCTCAGACAAACATAACAAACAACCCCCCCCCCCCATGCAACGGCTCAGACAGACATAAGAAACAGTGTGTTATTAGCAGGCAGGGCTGGTAGCCTATTAAGTGATATACTCAGTCTAG
The DNA here is from genome assembly GCF_034702125.1 of Engraulis encrasicolus. Lineage (NCBI taxonomy): Eukaryota > Metazoa > Chordata > Actinopteri > Clupeiformes > Engraulidae > Engraulis > Engraulis encrasicolus. Next base: position 44,062,954 of record NC_085858.1, on the reverse strand, counting down.
CTGTCGAAATTGGCTCAGACTGCTGAACCGTGCCAACACCTCCTGACTTCAAGTCCCTGGGCCTCTGCCATCACTTACACACACGCTCACGCTCACGCTCAGGGGTGTTCCTAGGGTCAGGCCGACTGGGCAGTTGCCTGGCATGGCACCCGCGAGGGGGCAGCACCATTGTGATACTCTGCTCCGAGTGTTGTCATTTACGTTCTATTACCACACTTCAGAAATAATAGCAATAATGTGGTATTAGCATTCTTTAATAGCAGCTTCAAACGTTTTTCAGCTGATTTAGAGTTTTCTTTCGCCAGGGGCTTGGTCGAGATGGGGGGCGGGGCGGTACACCAGAGGGGGCATTGCCCAGGGCACCAGTCATAGGACCCCCACTGTTCATGCTCCTTCTCTCTCTTCCTCTCCCCTCTTCTTCCACTAACTCTCTATCTCACATTCTCTCCGCCACTGTCTTTCTCCCTCACCTCATGGACCTCATTGGACTCATGGACTCATTTGTAGCCTGATAGGATATCAGCGACTTTCAAATCTCTTCCAGGCTTGGTCTGACCAAGACCACAACAATTAACATTTCCCACACGGCATGGTTGACCCGCCTCCCTTGTTTTGCTACTGGTTATTAGCTTCCCAACAAAGTGGGAGGAGTTCCTGATTTTTCTGGAGCTCAGAAACGATATTTGTATTGCTCCTGGCCTGACTAGAAGTAATTCTGAAGGTGTTGCGTCACTAGGAAACTAGGAAAAGATGGGGTTTTTTACCCTTTCGTGACAAGTGAAAAGGAAAGAGCAACCTCAATGTCTCTCTCTCCCCCTGTCTCTCTGTCTTTCTCCTTCTCTTTTACCATTTCTGTCTTTCATACTCTGTCCTTTCTCTCTCTCTCTCTCTCTCTCTCTCTCTCTCTCTCTCTCTCTCTCTCTCTCTCTCTCTCTCTCTCTCTCTCTCTCTCTCTCTCTCTCTCTCTCTCTCTCTCTCTCAGAGGGTCCACACAGAGTGAGCTTGACAGGGCCTTCTGGTTATTTTCACCTCCCTGGGCCTTCAAAGTCATTTCACAGTGGACCTGCTGGGGATGTTAGCACACCTGACCTAAAGCCCATTACAAGCACTGCTGTGTGTGTGTGTGTGTGTGTGTGTGTGTGTGTGTGTGTGTGTGTGTGTGTGTGTGTGTGTGTGTGTGTGTGTGTGTGTGTGTGTGTGTGTGTGTGTGTGTGTGTGTGTGTGTGTGTGTGTGTGTGTGTGTGAGAGAGAGAGAGAGAGAGAGAGAGAGAGAGAGAGAGAGAGAGAGAGAGAGAGAGAGAGAGAGAGAGAAAGAAAGAAAGAAAGAGAGCAGGAGAGCGAGAGAGAGAGACAGAGAGACAGTGTGTGTGTGCGAGTGTGTGTGCGTGTGCATGCGTGCGTGTGTGTGTGTGTGTGTGAGCTGATCTGTTGGCAAGTCGCCATTTAAATTGGTTGTATTCCTGCTCCCTGTAGTGGACTGGCATGGTCTGGACGGGCCTCCCTAAACCAACACTAAATGCCCCTCACTCTTGCCAATCAGCCTGTCCTCCACACACACAATCACACACACACACACGCACGCATGCACGCACGCACGCACGCACGCCCACACACCCCCAAGCATACAAACGCACTCTCACGTGCATGCATATAGTCTCTGTCTCTCTCTCACACGCGCACGCACACACACACACACACACACACACACACACACACAAAAACACACACACACACACACACACACACACACACACACACACACACACACACACACACACACACACACACACACACACACACACACACACACACACACACACACACACACACACACACACACACACACACACACACACACCTTTGCCCTCTAGGGCAGACACCCTGTCTGGATGCCTAAAGTGCTTCTCAGCTTGTTTTCAAGGAGAAATGAAACACAAATCCAAACTATCAAACCTCATAAAAGCTCTCTCGTTCTCGTTGGATGTTTTTCAGGAGTTTTTTTATGAAAAGGAGTCTATTGGATTGCTTTGCGTTGGCTATTTTGTTTCTTTTGATTTCCCATGAATGGCTTTTGAAAAATGGCCAATTAGTTCACATTTCCTCACTTGAAAGGGTCTCTTTTGTGGAATAAGAGTAAGACATTAATTACACAACTTGGTGAACATGTCTTTACTAATTGCTCTTTTCTCTTTCCTTCTTTATTAGGCAATTTGGGCATAGGAAATGACTTAATCAACCAATTTAGAACAGTGGACTATTTCAAATATAAATCTGCCGCACAAGTGCGCTGTTTGTGAATGTGCTTTAGATATACACACAGTTAGTTGTCATGACAATAAGAGTTTAAAGGTCTACAGGCCTCGCTGGGATAAGGATGGGTCACACCAAACACTGCACCAGTCATTATTGTACATCATGACGACAAATGTACTTACGTCAATGTATAATATATATCTGCATTGAGGAGTTTTATTATTTTAATGTCAAGAGTGTTGCACATAGTTAGAACAACTGGTGTAGGCCTACCTATGTAACATACAGTAACATCCTACAATGTCTACTCTACAGGATTACAGTGACAGATGGCTGTCAAAGGTTCCACCTTTGGTGTAAGGGAAAGTATTGTTCATTCTTGAAAAAGTGTCTCTTAAGATTGGCAGTAGTGAAAAAAATCAAGTTGTTGACCTAAACATTGCAGTCCTTGTTGCAATTGTTATGGCAACCCTACAGATATGTCACTTCATATACACTACAAGGCAAGTGGTATTTCAAGTGTCAGGCAAAACATAGATACACAGAGACAGGCGGTGGATGCATCTCCACACAGCATTGGTGTGAAACAGCCATGGGACAACATTGGACAACATCGGACAACCTTGCATGATGGGTCACTTCACGTACAGTAAGACAGGTGTCCTGCAGTATGTCTTGTGTCAGGTGAAAACATGCGCACCTTGGGGAACGCCATCAGCCAACATCGGACAACTTTACTGCATCAACACCTTGTCACCCTGAGGATCACCTTGTCAACAAGACGAGGAGGCAGAAGGACCCATGGCTGTTGCACTGATTCATTCCATCTGATGTCACCGTGAACTTTTAACCTTGTTTTATGGTATTCCATTCAATGGCTTTCTCTGGTGATGAATTCGATATCTACCTCTTCTTGTCCCATTCCAAAACTTTTTATTTCTGCCGCCTGTCACCCATGCGTTCTGTTGCTGTTTTACTCACGTGGACTTGCATTACTCTCTCTCTCTCTCTCTCTCTCTCTCTCTCTCTCTCTCTCTCTCTCTCTCTGTCTCTCTCTCTTTCTCTCTCTCTCTCTCTCTCTCTCGCTTTACATTTGCAATCTTGTCCATGTTGACCATACTTTTGTCATTTATCTCACCTCCCCCTCTCTCTCTCTCTCTCTCTCTCTCTCTCTCTCTCTCTTTCTCCTCTCTCTCTGTCTGTTTCTCTGTCCATCTCTCTCTCTCTCTCTCTCTCTCTCTCTCTCTCTCTCTCTCTCTCTCTCTCTCTCTCTCTCTCTCTCTCTCTCTCTCTCTCTCTCTCTCTCCACCACTCTGTGTTCTCTCTCTGTAAGGTTAATGCAGCTCTGGTCCATTCCTCACGGTGAGGTCCACAGGCTCTGACTGATTAAATATCCTCTTCCTCTTCCTCTTCTCCTTCCTCTTCTCCAACGGTGCCTACAGTAAATGAGTTGGCAAGCAGACTACACTACACCACTCCTCTCTCTCTCGCTCTCTCCCTCCTCTACAACTTCACTTATCCCCCCCAGCTCTCTCTCTCTCTCTCTCTCTCTCTCTCTCTCTCTCTCTCTCTCTCTCTCTCTCTCTCTCTCTGTCTCGCTATCGCTCTCTCTCTCTCTCATTCTCATCTCTTCACGTTCTCTTGCCTTGCTCTACTAATTTGCTCGTATCCGTCCTCCTTTGCTAATTAATTCTTCACTTGCCCCTCTCCTTCTCATTTCAAGTTATTTTGTAATGCACAACTGGACGTCCACTTGACACCTCATTTTAAATGCTGCATATCACATATCAAGTATGTGTTTTTTTTGCTGAGCCTACATGTATGGCTTGCCAACAGAATTCGTTGTCTTCTATTTATATCCAGTGTTCCATACTATCAGGATTAGGGCTGTGACGATATTGAATCGAATCTTGATTAATCGTAAAACACAGTCACAATACTGTATCGCGATGCAGGATTGCAGTATCGTGGTACTGTACGTCCTTTCAAAGTTTTGTTACACTTTTGTCCAGAAAACAGCCACATGATAAGATGTGATAGTGCTTCCAAGCTACACATCATCATCATTATTATTTTGAAACTTTATTATTAGCCTTTTCCAACCTATTCTATGTATAAACTATCATACTTTTTATTTATATTTGTATTGTATAATGTTGGCAAAGGTGAAAAAAGAAAATGAATGATGTAAATATCACAATGCATTACAATATTAGGCTACATGTATCGTAATGCATCATGATAGTATCACATCTGGTATGTGTATCGTAATGCGCATCGAATCGTGAATCCCTTGCCAATACCCACCCCTAATCAAACAAATCTCATCCAAAAGTCGAGTGTTCATTTGATGGGCTCTGTTCATTGGCAAGTGTCTTTCATGTTCCTGTTCATGTCCGTGTTCGTGTTTCCAGTTTATGGCCGGCCGTGTCATCCATCCAAATGCCCCTATTGGAGGAGATAATGCAGCAAGGGCTATAACCGGGGATGCCATTTTAAGCTGAACAACTGGACAGCAGGGAACCTGCTAACTCCCTGGGACAAAATGGTGACGAGAGAGGGGGAGAGAGAGAGAGAGAGAGAGAGAGAGAGAGAGAGAGAGAGAGAGAGAGAGAGAGAGAGAGAGAGAGACAGGGAGACAGAGAGAGTGGGATAGGGAGGGAGGGAGAGGAGGGAGAGAAAGAGAGAGAGAGACCACCACTGTGGCTAAAAATACTTTTCATTACCAGCTGAATTTAAAAACACAGGCCAGGAGTGACCTCAAGCAAACAGATGAAACAGAGCCCACATGGGCACTGCAGTGGAGTGGTGATGGTTTAGAGCACCCGGGGGGTCGCGGAGGTACTGAAGGGGGGGTCGCGGAGGTACTGAAGGGGGGGTCGCGGAGGTACTGAAGGGGGGGTCGCGGAGGTACTGAAGGGGGGTCGCGGAGGTACTGAAGGGGGGGTCGCGGAGGTACTGAAGGGGGGGTCGCGGAGGTAGGCTACTGAAGGGGGGTCGCGGAGGTACTGAAGGGGGGGTCGCGGAGGTACTGAAGGGGGGGTCGCGGAGGTAGGCTACTGAAGGGGGGGTCGCGGAGGTACTGAAGGGGGGGTCGCGGAGGTAGGCTACTGAAGGGGGGGTCGCGGAGGTAGGCTACTGAAGGGGGGGTCGCGGACAAAAGGGACATTGCATAAAAACGGGAAATCCACAGGTTAACATGATAACAGCCAATAGCAGTGGTGTAGTCTACGTAGAACGCGGGTATACGGAGTATACCCACTTCTAAATTTCAGGGATTTCAGTATACCCACTTAAAATTGATTGATCCATTGTTTTGAATAGCACAAATATATACAGTATACCCACTTCAAAAAATTGTTCAAATATACAGTATACCCACTTCAAAAAAAGTAGACTACATCGCTGGCCAATAGATGTATTTGTCCTGTGGATTTCGAGCAATATTAGCGGACAAACTACATACTCAGGCAATTTTTTTGTCCATTAATATCGCTATATATTCCATTAATATTTTATCCGCTGATATTGCTAGAAATCCATCGCTAGGCTTAGACTATGGTGGGTGGGGGCAGTGGTTTAGTCTATGTAGAACGCAGGTATACGGAGTATACCCACTTCAAAATTTCAGGGACTTCAGTATATCCACTAAAAAATGATTGATTCATTATTTAAGATAGCACAAATATATACAATATACCCACTTCAAAAAAATGCTCAAATATACAGTATACCAACCATAAAAAAGTAGACTACACCACTGGGTGGGGAGGTCGCGAAAATGTTTTTTATTCCAAAAGGGGTCCCCGCTGAAAAAGTTTGGGAACCGCTGGTCTGGTCTAGTGTTTACGGGGGCCTGCTAGCACCAAATCACACGGGACCCCAGGGTCACATATCTCCATAAATCTTTTGTGACACATTTGTCTGCCTCATACCCTCTCCCCAGCTCTGCCCCTGCCCAGTGCTCTCTCTCTCTGTGTCTGTCTGTGTCTCTGTCGGTCTGTCTGTCTGTCACTCGCTACAGTATCTCTTCCAGGTTCTCATTAGTCTTCTCATCCCCTTTATGGATCCACCTCATCCGCCAGCTGTGGGACTGCTATCTTCACCAGAACAACATGGGTCAAGAGCAATGCGTCTGAGCCTGAGCCTGGCTCAGCATACACAAGCATGAGCACATGCAGTAGTACATAGTACACACACATACCCACCCGCATAACACTCATATACATCTGGTAATACCAGCCAACATGCACACACATGCACAAGCATGCGTGCGCAATCTCTCTCTCTCTCTCTCTCTCTCTCTCTCTCACTCACACACAACACACACACGCGCACGCACGCACGCACGCACGCAAGCACACATACACACACACACACACACTGAGGTCTACAGCCTCGGTGACAGATGGGCTAGCAAGTCGGGCGGGGGCAGCAGGTGGGTGGTTGTCCCCTGCTCTGCTCAGGGTGACACACACACGTGCCAACCACAGAGGCCCTGCTAGCCTGGTGTGTTGGGCGTAGAGAGGCAGCAAACACACACATGCTCACACACACACTCGCGCGCGTGCGCGCGTGCGAGCTTGCACATACACATGCTCGCGCGCAGGCACACACACACACAGACACGCACACGCACACACACACGCACACAAACAC
>NC_085858.1:44031042-44038542 GCF_034702125.1 Engraulis encrasicolus | reverse complement strand
AGGGCTGGACTGGCAACCTTGCATACCGGGCATTTCCCGGTGGTCCCTGCACCCTCGTGGGCCCCTATTTTCAGAAAAGTTTAAAAAAAAAATGTTAAAAAAATATATACTTTTTTTTTTTTTTACATTTCTGAAAATAGGGGACCACGAGTGTGCAGGGCCCACCGGTGAGTCAGTTATGCTCCGCTAATTTTGAGGGGCCCCTTTCAGCCAAAAGAGCCGGGCCCCATTTCTCCCCCCTGTCCAGCCATGCGATGAAAACATGAAGAAACCCCGGGAGGCACAGCACAGGTATCACACATCCTGTAAAAACCATCAAAGCGCCAAGATTAATTATCATTTCATCAATAATGAATAATATGGGGTTAGCCGCATGTACTGAAAACAACAAATCTTGAAATCAAGCTTTTGTGAAGAGACGAACATAATGATAGAGTAGTAGAGTCTACTGCCGACTGTTCGGTGATTACACTGCATCTGAGATTATATACTACTGCATACACCAAATTTAATGTGTAGCATCACATAGATGCTCTTGGTAATCTGTACTCGGTATATTGTTGGTATTGTATTGCAATTAGGTTAGCCCGGCATTTCCAGCATTTCCAGGAAAGTTTAGGGGAGATTTTCCCATGTTTAGTATGTTTGGCCTGGATTTATGGTCTTCTTCCTTATTTGCAATAATACAAGTGAGTAACCGGAGAACTTTTTTGTGGCATGACCATATTGTTTTGCTAAAGCAGTGGTAGTTATTGAAATGTTCATACTAATCTGGGGTGCATTTATCAAAAGTGTAGTTTTTAGCCTGTTAGCAACTTTGGTAGTTACCAATGGGAAAATGCATTGCAAACAACAAAGTAGCTAACATAGTTAGCTGCTACGGTTTCAAGAAATGCACCACTGCATTGTAATGACGACACTCTTTAACAGGGCCGGTTCTGGCTTATTTGGTGCCCTAGGCGAGTTTGAGTTCTGGCACCCCCCCGCCCCCCCCCCTTACCTTTGAAAGAAAAAAAATCTTTCTTACACCTCACAGAACACAAGACTAATATCCTTAGTAAGCTTAACTAAATAGCATCAAGAACAATAACCGTTTTTCATCAAATGGATTTGTGGTTCTTTTTGACAGGCGACCAACACATCAGATTGAGTCGCATGAAAGTAGCTTCACTGTGTGGTGTGTTGGATGTGATGGTGGTGGGGCCCCCAACCCCAGATGAGAGGGAGGTTATCAATGTGTTTGAATTGTAACGTGAAATTGAAATGCCAGGAGAGTGATACAGTACATTTGCATGTAAAATGCATGTGTAGACAATAAGCCTACCAAGGAGGTCTGCATTGATCTAGGCCTACACTATCTACAGCATCACAAAGCATGGCAGCATAACAATTTTAATAAGCTACACATTTGTGCTGTCTTCCAAACCAATTTCATTTCTGGACTGGAAATAGTGGTGCATTTGTGAGTAGGAGAATGAGAAGGGGGCTATCTATGTGTTTGGAGGGACAGGGTGAGAGAAAGGGAGAAGAGCTGTCACGCTATTGAATTTCATAATATACAAAATATAGTAAATAGCCTCACTTGTCTGCTGTGCATGGTTCTGTTACATGATTAATGTAGGCTATGTCATTCTGGTCTGGAAATTAATGTTTTTTTTAAGCTTACAACAAGCAGGTAATTCATGTGGATGGAAGGAGATGTGGCAGCTAAAATTGTTTTAAACATTGCACCAGTCTTACTTTACATTGCTTGTCAACCTAAGCAAGTATTATGATATCAGGTGGGTGTTAGTGAGTAGTGAGTAGACTACTAACAGCTACTTTACTGGATTTCATTGCTTGCCATACTTGGCTAATGTTAGCATGCTAACTAGCGATTTCTCTGATCAAAAACAAAGCTCTTTTTCTCTCTAATTCCAAATAGTAACCTCATAACTATTAGGCTTTCCATAATCACAAACGGTTGCTGATTAAATCACATAGTTCCAAAACACCCTCTGAAACTCCTGCATCATGCAATGAGTGGTTTAATGAGAACATAATAATCTCCATCCAGCAGAGCAGCACTACTGTTTGCGCTTGCCCCCTCTGTCTCTCCAGTGAGTCTCCAAATTCAAAATAGATCGCACGCTGTCACTCGTCCCGCCCCCTTTCTCAGAACTGTCTGTTTATTGGTTCACAGACTTCCCAGAGACAGTTGGAAGAGATATTACTATTGGCTGAGGGGCGCTTTGCCGTGAGGAGCGCTTTCGCCACTCTTTGTTGATTGCGACTTCATAAAAAAACTTCATATTGCAAAATTACGCATAGGAGAGCGCCATTTCGGCGCTCCTTCTTCACATGGCGCTCTAGGCGACCGCCTAGCCGGCCTATGCTAAAAACCGGCCCTGCTCTTTAATGTGTCATAAGAAGTGATGTGCATGGATTCATTAGTAACAGCAGTGCGACATGTTCCAAAAGACATTGTTTTACCCCTCCAATTACCTGCCAACCAGGTGATCATTCAACCAGCCAATCACCTGGTTGAACTCGCCACCTCCCAGTCAAAGCATCGGTTCGTAATGGGGGGCACAGTACAAGATACCGCTGAGCTAAAGGGCCGGTCCGATAGCCCAACGGTACCACACTGTATGAGGCTTTGGGAGGGAGGTTTACTAACGTTCCACGCCACCCTCTGGTAGTTGGCCTCCGTTACACTACCAATACAAAAGAGTGGCCAATGCGGCATCTAGCGTTCATATCTAGCTAGGAGATAGGAAGCTAAGAAGCTAGCTAATCAACCAGAGAGCCTTTCTATGGTGATTATGGTGGTATGGAGTAGTCAGGTCAAGAGCAATGCAAGTACTTTCTGAGTTCCCGAAAATACGGGAACTCCTCCCACTTTGCCGGTAGGCAAACAACCATAAGCAAACCAAAGGAGGCAGGTCAACCATGCTGTTTGGGAAATGTTAATTGTTATGCTCTTGGTCAGACCAAGTCTCGAAGAGATTTGAACGTCGATGATAATCAGGCTAGAGAAGGAGGATGATCATAGCCCCCGGAGCCCTAGCCAGGCTAGCACCCCATCTGTCCACCAGAGACTCCTTCACAGTAAGTAATGCCTCACAGGGCCGTCGCTAATGACTTGTGCTCTGACTCCCAGCAGGCTACTGTAGCACAGGCTGAGAGGGTCAACACTTAAGGGGAAGGGAGAGACAGAGTGGCAGTGCTGGCATAAACAAGACCATGATGCTAGCTAGGGGCTACGAGAGAGAAAGATACCGTACTGTGTCAGTGTGGACAGAGAGGGAGGGGGAAAGGGGGGCTTAAGGGGTGCCAACGCAGTAAGTGTTGCAGTGTTAATTCAACACTTAAAGACTTCATTTAAGTCCAAACAATGTCAAATCAACTCTCTGAGTGTTAAATGAACACTGCATAATTTACTGTGAAGGAATTTGAATATCTTGGCAAAAGACAAGAGGGTAACAGGAAGATGAAGAGAGAGAGAGAGAGAGAGAGAGAGAGAGAGAGAGAGAGAGAGAGAGAGAGAGAGAGAGAGAGAGAGCAAGAGAGGAAGTAAAAAAAGAAAAAAAAATCCTGTGGACAAAGCCACTGTAAGTTTAACAGATATGGGCCATGAGAGAGATAGCAAGAGGAAGACTACCCTGTACGGTAGATGGACCAACTCTGCTGAGTGTTGAAAAAGAAAAAAGATTAGATTTAATCAGGGGTCAGCCAGCGAGTGTGTGGCGATATCATGTAGCATCGCATTGTATCCTTGATCATGACACATCAGATGGGATCGACTGTAAAATGTCACAGAGCCAAGCAGCCTCCCAGGGTGGAGGTTGGTGATAGGAGATCATATCAAGGTGATTGTTAGCCTCGTGCAGTAGCCACTTTGTCACCATTGGCATTCGTTCAGTGCAGGGTGGGTGGACATTTTTTTGCGTCAACCAGTTACTAATGCTTGGTTGATAAACGTCCTTAGGCATTTTTCGCCAGCGTCGCCAGTGTAGTAACCCCTTAACCCATTTCAGCCAAAGTCCTTTTTGGGAAAAGGTGCCCTCTCCTATTAAAACCTAAATATCTCAGCCTCCGAAGCACATAAAAAGATGAAATAAGTTGCATTTAAAAGCTAGAACCTTTGAATGTGTTCATTCAGTTCTAACATACCCACATTTTTAATAAAACAGCTCAAATCTCAAGAACCTGAATGCAGCATACATATCGCTCCAGGACACAATGGGTTAAGCCACGGCAGGGTCATGCCGTGGTTGATAAAACTCTTCAAATATTACGTGGCTTTAAGTCCTGAAGTGGGGGGTGGCAAGAATGCCCATCTTCATATATCCATACCATGCATGGCACCAGCTACATTCCCCCTGCAATTCAAACTGCAACAGGAACACACACCTGAATATGTGTGTTTTTACATCACCATTTCCTGCCAACCGTTCCCGTTTGCTGATTGGCTCATTCAACATTCCGAAATAGAATGACCCTAATCTGACGGTAGTACATTCAAACGCAGTCACTGGAGATAAATGAAATTGAATGGAATTACGAGGCGGTGCCAGGAGTAGGTGATTGTTATCAGCGGGACAGGAGTCGCATGAGATGAGGTGTGTGCAGGCTTCACAGGGGATCCACGGGGAATAAAAGAGGAACACATCACACAGAGGGAGCCCAGAGAGGATTTCTTTTGCTGTGGTGGTGGTCGTATCATTTAGGGTGCATTAGGAAAAGACACGATGCAAGCAGAACAATTATTATCAAACACATACCGGTACGTAGGCACACACAAACTCACATAGATGCCCACGCACACATGCACACACACACACAAACACACACACACGCACACACATGCATGCATACAGACACGCACACATGCACACACACAAACACACACAATCACAGGCAAATATATACAGTAGACACACACACACACACACGCACACACCAAGAGAAACGGAGGGAGGAAGAGAGAGAAGGAGAAAGAATGAGAGCACAGGTGCACCACTGAGGTGTGCTACAAAGCACAACACAATGCATGCCGGCTGGGATTGAAAAAAATCAGTGCGTGAATGTGAGGGAGAGAGAGAGAGGGAGAGAGGGAGAGAGAGAGGGGGGGTGTAGAGAGAGAGAGGGAGAGAGCTAATTGCATTTTTAATGTAGGTTGAGTCAGAGGGGGCTGCTGTGATGCTAATTCGTAACAGGAAAAGGTGATGGCTAGCCTTTGCAGCCCGGTAACACACCAGCGACGGCTGGCGGCTATGTGAGAGCTGAGGAGTGGGGCAGGTGGATAGTGGCCCACTGTTATCAGTAGCAGTGTGCATTGGCACTGCCCTCACGATTCAATTCGATTAAGATTCTGGAGGTAACGATTCGTTTCGATTTGATTTGATTCGATGCAATTCTACAATGCATTGCAATGCATTACGTTTCTACTGAAAGCAAATCAAATGTTTCATCAGTCATTATGAGGCAATACAAGTAGTCAGATACTGAACAACATTTTATTGGCTGTTTTCTGTATCAGTCTTGCAGTTTTCAATGCTTTGAAGTGCTTTTGTTTAATTTAACATTCATTTGCTCCTGAAATATCCATGGAAGTAACTGAAACTTAAAACATTTGCGATTATGGAACTTGCTGCATTGAATTTAATTTTCCATGCCCCACATTGCATTGCATTGCCGAATCGATTATCGTTGACACCACTAGTTATCAGTTCAGTTCAGTTCAGTTCAGTTCAACTGTATTGGTACCCCAAGGTAAACTGGGTTTGCAGTTTAAAAAGAAAGATGGCTGTCCTTACATAAATGGGGGATGGGGGGTGGTTATCGTGACGCCCCGTCATCGGCACCTCCACTATTCAGGCAGTTTTTGTGAGAATGCAGAATGAAGAGAAGCTGATTACCTACAGGGCTGCAGCTGAGGAGCACATGGTCTCACACACACACACATACACACACACACACACACGCACGCATGCACGCACGCACGCACACACACACACACACACACACACACACACACACACACACACACACACACACACACACACACACACACATACACACACACTCTCTCTCTCTCTCTCTCTCTCTCTCTCTCTCTCTCTCTCTCTCTCTCTCTCTCTCTCTCTCTCTCTCTCTCTCTCTCTCTCTCTCTCTCTCTCTCTCTTCCCACTTCACTCCCCCACTGTGTCGAAGAGGTTGGTTCTGGTTGGTGTCAGCCTGATTGAGGGAGCAGGTGTGCTGGGCTGGTGATAGACTGACCCCTTACATCTGCAGTCTGAGCCGCGGCTAAATACCACAAAGTACCAGGAGAGAAAGCACGGCTGTCAGGTCACTAATGCTTTCACACGTTTGGACTCAACAAGCTGTCTTTCACCTCCCTCTCTCTCTCTCTCTCTCTCTCTCTCTCTCTCTCTCTCTCTCTCTCTCTCTCTCTCTCTCTCTCTCTCTCTCTCTCTCTCTCTCTCTCTCTCTCTCTCTCTCTCTCTCTCTCTCTCACCTCAACTCCACTTGCATCATTGGAACGCAAAGGAGCCCTCCATAGTGCAAAAGAAATATCATTTTCTGGTTTTAATCTAGCACAGTGGTTCTCAAACTTTTTTGAACAAACGTCCCCTGGACCTCATCATAAGCCTACCAATGCCCCCTTGACCTCTTCATAAGCCTGCCAATAGTCTAATTTAAAAATTAAATAGACTAATGCTCCGCAATAGCAACTAAGCACCACCCTCTCTCAACTGTATCCTTCTCATCGCTCCCTTAGGGCTCCCCAACACACCCTGGGGGGCTGTAGTGCCCCCATTGAGAAACACTAATCTAGAATAATGAAGAGTTTAACGTAGTGGTGCTGAAACTGATATATCAAACATGCACGTAAATATATAGGCCTACACTTACTGCCCCATGTGTCACCCTGCATTGCATACACTCTATCTATCTACTGTATATCACATTCAGTTTCTCTCCTTTCACCTCAAGTCTTATTGCTGCAGGGAAAGTGATACAGCATTTTACCCACCATTTATGCTAGATAGACACTCTAAAAGGCCTCGATGGACATGGACATGGCCAAATTAACCCGCTACACCACTCTTGGTAACACTTTACAATAACGTCCTATTCACAGCTTTATAAATAATTAACTAATTATCAACAAAATGTTTACAAATGTTTATAAATGGGCAAGAAATACTATGTTAACACAGCAGACACAGCGCAGTCGCAGCGGTCCTGGAAGGTTGTCCTCCAAAGACCAGATGGCATGAAACCACATAAAACTCACACAGTAGAAGTTGATTCCCACTCCACTGTGCAGTCATAGTTTGGTTATTACTCATTTACAAACATTTGTAAATGCTTTGTTAAATGTGTATTGTTATTAAATGTTAATAGAGTGTTTATAAAACTGTGAATAGGACGTTATTGTAAAGTGTTACCCAGCACAACAAACCACCTTCCATCTACTTCACTTGGGTCCATTATGGCCATGGCCTTCTG
>NC_085858.1:44021042-44026042 GCF_034702125.1 Engraulis encrasicolus | reverse complement strand
CTCTCTCTCTCTCTCTCTCTCTCTCTCTCTCTCTCTCTCTCTCTCTCTCTCTCTCTCTCTCACACACACACACACACACACACACACACACACACACACACACACACACACACACACACACACACACACACAGACACACACACACACACACACAGACACACACACACACACACACACAGACACACACACACAGGCTGTCCTGTCAAGTCTGAGTGACACGGGACAACAAGATGTCCTAGCTCAGGGGACACGGGCCGTCACTGACCAGGGGTGGCAGGTTTGGACAGCAGGCGTTTGTTGTCATGTTTAGATGAGTGAGGGGTGGTCACGGGTGGTGGGTGATGGGTGATGGGTGATGGGATATGGGTGGGAGGTGATGGGTGGAGGAGCTGGGGACTCATCTGGACATCCGGAAAGGCGACATGTAGGGCTGGGATCAGTTGCATATTCACTGACACGCAGGTTTGGACAGGCGTCTGTTGTCATGTTTAGATGGGTGATGGGTGGTCAGGGCTGGACTGGCCATCTAGCATAGCGGGCATTTCCCAGTGGGCCCCGCACCCTTGTGGGCCCCTATTTTTAGAAATGTTAAAAAAAAAAAAAAAGAGCCGGTGAATCAATTCTGCGGCGCTGTGGTGTTAGATGGGTGATGAGTGGTTATGAGTGGTGGGTGATGGGTGGTCAGGGCCGGACTGGCCATCTGGCATAGCGGACATTTCCCAGTGGGCTATTTTCAGAAATATAAAAAAGTTAGTTCTGCTGCGCTAATTATGGGTTGGTGGGGACCCTTTAATCCAAAAGTGCCCGGTGGGAGGTGGGAGGTGGGTGGTTGGTGGTGGGGCTGGGGACTCATCTGGACATCCGGAAAGGCGACATGTAGGGCTGGGATCAGTTGCATATCCACTGACACGCAGGTTTGGACAGGCGTTTGCTGTCATGTTTAGATGGGTGATGAGTGGTGATGAGTGGTGATTGGTGGGTGATGAGAGATGGGAGATGGGTGGTCAGGGCCGGACTGGCCATCTGGCATAGCGGACATTTCACAGTGGGCCCCTATTTCCAGAAATGTAAAAAAGTCAGTTCTGCTGCGCTAATTATGGGTTTGTGGGGCCCCCTTTAATCCAAAAGTGCCCTGGCCCTATTCCCCAACCAGTCCAGCCCAGTGGGTGATGGGTGGTGGGTGATTGGTGGTGGGTGATGGGTGATAGATGATGATGATGTTTGGTGGGTGGTGGATTTGGGCAGGCATTTGTCATCATGTTTAGATGGGTGGTGGCTGATGGGACTGAGGACTCATCTGGACTTCCGGAAAGGCGACGGGCTGGGATCAGTTGCATATTCACTGACACACAGTTTTGGACAGCTGGTGTTTGTTGTCATGTTTAGATGGGTGATGAGTGGTGGGTGATTGGTGGTGGGTGGTGGTGCTGGGGACCAGGGGGAGAAATAAGGCCAGGGCCCTTTTGGCTTAAAGGGGCCCCTCATAATTAGCTGTGCAGAACAGACTCACAGTGGGCTCCGCACCCTCGCGAGCCCTTATTTTCAGAAATGTAAAACAAGTAAAACAAATAAAAATCTGAAAATAGGCGCCAACCAGGCTGTGGGGCCCACCAAGAAATGACCGCTATGCTAGATGGCCAGTCTAGTCCTGGAGGTGGGTGATGGGAGGTGGGTGATGGGAGGTGGGTGATGGGAGGTGGGTGGTTGGTGGTGGAGCTCGGGACTCATCTGGACATCTGGAAAGGCGACATGTAGGGCTGGGATCAGTTGCATATTCACTGACACTCATCAGCAAGCCTTGATTTGATTTCAGTGATTGGCACATGCTGGCACCAGGCGTGTTTGGCCAGCATTGACCCACCGCCCTCCATATATTCCCTCAACCCCCCCCCCACCCCCTCTCTCTCATACTCTCTCTTGCTCTCTCTCTCTTTCTGTCTGTCTATTCCAGTCTCTCATGCTTTATCTTTCTCTCCCATCCCTCTTTTCTATCTCACTCTCCCTTTCTCTGTCTACATACCTAGGTAGCACTTTCTTTCTCTCTCACGCTCTCTTTCTCCCTTTCTATATATAGTTATCAGTCTCCCTCTATCCCTCTCGCTCTCTCTACTTTTCCCTCCTTTTCCGACTTGTCCTCCCTCCCTCTTTCATTTCATGATCTTCCGCTGCCTGCCGTCGATGAGCACTCAACATCACTGCCACTCACGCTCAGTCGACATGACAGCTGTTTTTTTTTTTCAATCACTGGACTTAAATGTTTCCCTGGGAATACAGGAGGCATGAGGGTAAACACAGCCTGATGCCTTTCACCTCTCCTCTCCTCCCGATGGGTACCGAGAGCTCTGCACCACTGCACTAAGCGGAGACTCACTGACATGGACATAATAAAACACTCGCATGTGTAGGAGCAAGTTATAAAAAAAGAAAAAAAGAAAAGAAAATGGAAATTCAGGTGAGCCCTGGGACGAACCAGGGTAGCATCAGCAACGAAAGCCATCAATGTTACCATGGAAACCAACGAGACAAGAGAGAGTGATTCAGACAGAGAGACAGACGTCTAACTATGCGAAATGACAAAAACAGAGGCTGGCTACATGAAATTGTGGAAATTCAAGTGGAATTCTAGAATTGACCGGGGCAAGAACATCAAAAACCATCAATGTTACCATGGAAACGCCAGAGACAAAAGGGAGGAGGATAGAGCTTTGTGAGCTTTGTAAAATGTCAAAACAGGGGTCTGTGACAAACAAACCGACTTGATGCATAATGCATGACTGGCCATGAGTAAAAACTGATGAATTTGATATTAGTAAACCGTTTTTGATCCAATTCACTTGAATTTGAATTGTGTGAACTTCAGCAAGGTACGAGCACAAGAGACTTGCGTAATGAAACTGGAGATGCTTTCGCGTGACTCTCCTCTGTCCGGCTGATGTCATCCCACCCTGATGCTTAGCCAAGCCTGATGGCGGTAGTTGTCACCTCTGTCACGCGGTGACGGTGCCCAGGCGTGTCACGCATTAGCAGCACAGGGGCAGGTACGGACGGCTGGGGCCCAGGCAGCCCAGCCAAACAGGCCCTGTGTGGAAGCGTGGCAAGAGCACATTACTTCAGTGGCCGGGAGCGCAGCGGGCAGCCGAGCCTGACGTTGATGCCTATTGGCAGGTTACTGTGCCATGAGCGAGGTGAGGTGAGGTGGGGTGGGGTGGGGCGGAGCGGGGTGGTGTTGGGTGGGAGAGTGGAGGTTGATGGTGGGAAAACAGTGCACTGCCCCAGGCCTGACAGCAGGGGGTGATGTGGAGGAGGTTGTGGGAGGTCAGACTGCGCGAAACTATCTGCGCACAACTCAACCTCTGATTGTTGGAAGCTGCTGTCTGTCAAAAAAATAGCTCACATGGTTGGCTGCCAGTGTCTTGCCCCTCCTCAAAACACCGTGTTTATAAAGAAAAAAAATCCATCTATTGAGACAGAGAGAGACAAATATCTAAGGCAGAGACAGACACAGGAAGAGACAGTGGTAGAGGTTCCGGAGGGATAGATTGCTGGGGGTATTTTAAGCACTTGTATCTCTGCTCCCTTTTTGCCATAAAAAAGAGACACACAAACACACCTGACCAAGGTTGGCCATGGCTAACCCATAAGTCTTCATGATGGATGGACTACCTACCTGCACAGTAGCCAAAATGTTCCTCGACACCAATGCTGTGCAGACTGTAGGGCTGTCTAGGGACAATAATATATGTTGGAGGTACAGCACACTGCTTCAGCTTGTGAGTGTGGTGTGCTGTCGTGGCCTGGTGGTGGTCTGTCTATGTCACCTGGTATTAGGGGTGCAAATCACTAGCCTGATTATCATCGACTTTCAAATGTCTTCGCGACTTGGTCTGACCAAGAGCATAACAATTTACATTTCCCGAATGGCATGGTTGACCTCCCTTGGTTTGCTACCGGTTGTTTGCTTCCTGACAAAGTGGGAGGAGTTCCCGATTTTTGCACTAGGGCATTGGGCAGGGGCCAGCAATTTTATTATTTTCGATACTTTAGAATGCCCCACGATGTGATTCGATTTGATCGATGTTGTGTCATTTGGTACAGCGGGGTCTTTGAAAGCCACCTGTGGGTTATATATATCTATACTGTCACTATATCGGAAATATCTGGTAAAACCACTGCCTTCGAGAAATGATACATATCAGGCAGTGGTGCTTGAGTTTTTTCGCCCAGCGCGTCATGGTGGTCTGTAGATGGTGGTCTGTAGATGGGGGTCTGTAGATGGGAGTCTGTAGTGTCACGTGGTGGTCTGTAGATGGTGGTCTGTAGATGGTGGTCTGTAGATGGGGGTCTGTAGATGGGAGTCTGTAGCCGGGCTCCGCCCTACTGGTTACGCAACGCCTTCGGCTCAGCTACACACAGTAGGGCCAGGAGCTTGCTCAATCCCGCTACAGCGGGATCTCCACCCACTTTGTCTGGAACCAATCAACTGAGCATTTCCAACCGTCCTGGGTAGAGGCGTGTTCAAGGCAGTGACGTGGTTTAAGCAGAGACGCTCTATTGGGCTAAGAAATGTTTGGTTTAAACTTCGGCAAAGCCCTCAACCAGTAGCGAGCCATGGGAGGTGGGTCAACCAGGCCATGGAAACAAAGTTCTTCCTGTATGGAAATGCTAATCTCTATAGTCCTGGTCAGACCAGAATCGCTGTACGTGATCTGAAGTCTATGAAAATCAGGCAAGGGGGTCTTTTGTGTCATGTGATGTGGCAGGGTCTTTAAAAGCCAGCGGTGGGCCACATAGTATCTCTATAACTATTAGTGTTGCACCGATACCGATACCAGTACCGGCCAGGGCCCCGATACTGCACAATAATGGTGGTATCGGTATCGGCGAGTACCAACAAATAGGGCACCGATACCATTTACAGATGCTCGTATGACACTTGAACGCAGCCTTGATCTTAGTTATTTTATATCAGAGGTACTTAAAAAGTATTAAAAGTTCTACTG
>NC_085858.1:44003542-44006042 GCF_034702125.1 Engraulis encrasicolus | reverse complement strand
TTTATGTTAAAAAACATGATTTTTGCAATATCGCCCACCCCCATACGATGTCTGAGGTGTCACGTGCATTGTATAGGCTACCACTCTTTTACATGCCAGTTGTTGTTACAGCTGCCTTTATCCACTGTCCTCTTCGGCTTTCTCTCTCACATCCATCTGTGTTTTCTTCAATATCTCATGTTTTCGTATAACCTTTGAGTGGATCGGCATCCATGGCCAACAAAGTATCTGTCTCTGTCTCTTTCTATCTGTCTGTCTGACTGAGTGACTGACTGTCTCTCACGCGCATGCTCGGCCACTCTCTCTCTCTCTCTCTTGCACATACATGTATGTGCAGCACCTGCCCAGGGACTGCAGATGGAAATTAGCTTGTAAGCTATAATCTGGTGCAGGTCATCTCTTTGCTTCCTGTAACTAATGTACTTTGCACATGGTCCCTGTTCAATAAACCAAATAAACTAAATGTACACAAACACATGCACACAAGCACGCACGCACTAGCGCACACACGCGTGCACGCGCGCACACACACACACACACACACTTTCTCTTACACACAAACACACACACACACACTCACTCTAACACACACACACACACACACACACACACACACACACACACACACACACACACACACACACACACACACACACTCTAACACACACACACACACACACACCCCACACACACACACACACACACACACACACACACACACACACACACACACACACACACAAACACACACACACACACACACACACTCTAACACACACACACACACACACACACACACACACACACACACACACACACACACACACACACACACACACACACACACACACACACACACACACACTCTAACACACACACACAGTCTCTCTTACACACACCATGAGGGGGCGATAATTAACATTTTCACACACCAAGACACATTCCTATTCAGCAGCTCCAGTCTGTTAAGTCTTTTGTCCCGCGATACCTTTTGACTGTCACATAGCAGCCTGCTCTAATTTCTCCCTTTGTGCAGCCGCAGCCGTCTCCAGTGCATCCTCACCTGAATGGCAGCTGGTTAGGCCGGGAAGAAAACCCAACGATTAGACCCAGGGCTGGGCTGGGCTGGGGGAGAGACAGGGCCAGGGCACTTTTGGCTTAAAGGGGCCCCTCATAATTAGCGGCAGAGAGCTGACTCGGCAGTGGGCCCTGCAACCTTGTAGGCCCCTATTTTCAGACATGTGTAGAAAGGAATTCCCTTGGTCCACCGGGACATGCCTGCTATGCCAGATGGCCATTCCAGCCCTGGTTAGACCGGGGAGAAAACCAGCGATTAGACAGAGAAAAGAGTGGGGAGGGGAGGTGACCATTTCAGCCTAATACAGGTGCAAGTCCAGAGCCTTTTTATCAGCCCTGAATATACCTCAAAATCCAGGGCCATACACACAGTAAAAAGTGCAGTGTTCATTTAGAGACTACTCTAGGGCAGTGGTTTTCAAAGTGGGGGCCGGGGACCCCTGGGGGGCCTGAGGGGATGCCAGGGGGGCCGTGGCAGGTTGGCAAGAAAAACATAGCAAAATAAAACGAAACATTTTATAAATTGAATAGCCTAAGAAGCCAACATAAACGGAAATAAGCTGAACAATCTTCTTTACAATGTAGGCTATTATGCATTCTGTTGTAGGCCTACTTATATGGGTTTAGGAATGCACCAACTTCGAGCTGTGAAATTGGGTGCGCAGAAAAAAAATAGCGTGTCACGGCCCATGGCAGGGGGGCCTTAGCTGGGATCTACAGGTATCTGGGGGGCCTTGTCATGGTAAAGTTTGGGAACCCCTGCTCTAGGGAACACTTGTTTCAGGCCCGGACGCCAAATCTGTCCCACAGAGTCCTTTTATTAGGCCCGTGCGATCATTTCAAATGTGTATACCGTTGACACTCACACTCCATTAATATATAACCTAAAAAGGCTATAACTATGACTATTACGTGCATGCACGCATAATTTCAGTCCATTCTTAAAAACATAAAATTGAGTTCTGCCCCCGACTTCCCTCAAGATTTTTGATTTTGTCCCTCAGTCAATTTGAGTTCGACATCCCTGATTTAGGGAGTACATTGGGAGCAAATATACACTACAAGATGTTAAATCAACTCTCTAAATGTTGAATTAACACTGTGACAGTACTGGGCAGGATGAGAGCGATTCAATTTTGCCTCCCCTAAAAAGTAGAGGTTCCTAGTTGCACCTGGATCAGGATGGAACTCAACGCAGTCCCAAGGGTCACATCACATTGGACCCCAGAAGACAAAATGGAGAAAAGGGGGACCTAAAATGTTAAACATTCAAGCTCTTTTGTTTCGTGACCCTCCGACGACGGAAGGTTCACCGTCAAAGCATGTCAGGTAAAAGATAACAAACTTTTACATGTCTGAAACAAAAATAACTTTAATATTTAATATAACCTCAAGACATAATGAACATCATACATCTGAGGCC
>NC_085858.1:43996042-43998542 GCF_034702125.1 Engraulis encrasicolus | reverse complement strand
TATATATCTTTTGCACATATATCTTTGTGTGTGTGTGTGTGTGTATGTGTGTGTGTGTGTGTGTGTGTGTGTGTGTGTGTGTGTGTGTGTGTGTGTGTGTGTGTGTGTGTGTGTGTGTGTGTGTGTGTGTGTGTGTGTGTGTGCACCCGCGCGCGCGCTCGCACGTGCGTCGTGTGTTTGTGCCGTGCGTGAGCGTCAAGTGTGTTTGTGTGTGTGTGTGTGTGCGTGCGTGCGTGTGTGTGTCGAGTGTGTGTGTGTGTGTGTGTGTGTGCGTGTGTGTGTGTGTGTGGTTTCTAGAATGACTTGAACAGTTAGAGGTGCTCTGTCAAAAAAGCAATCTCTTCTGAGGACTGCTGAACACAAAGCCTTGAGAGAGCACCTTAAAACCATCTGTAAACACTTCCACAAATAGAATGAAGTATAATAGGTTTGTGTGTTTGTGTACTGCATGTGTGTGTGGGAGACGTAAAGAGAGAGAGCGAGAGAGAGAGCGAGAGAGAGAGAGAGAGAGAGAGAGAGAGAGGCAGAGAGAGAGAGAGACAGAGAGAGAGAGACAGACAGAGAGAGAGCGAGACACACACAGACACAGACACAGCATACAGTCAAGACAGATCTTGTACAACGTTGACACAAAGAGAGAGAGAGAGAGAGAGAGAGAGAGAGAGAGAGAGAGAGAGAGAGAGAGAGAGAGAGAGGGGGAGAGAGGGAGAGAGGGAGAGAGAGAAACAGACACAGACCACAGACACAGACACAGAGGGAGGGAGCCTACAGTCAAGGCAGACCTTGTACAACCTTATTTGCGCTCCGGTTTTCCTCGCTCCTCCTTGCAACAAGAAATATGAACCTTCACAACCATTCATTTAGAAAGTGCTCGAGAAGAGAGAACAACGCAACAAACAAGC
Organism: Engraulis encrasicolus; assembly: GCF_034702125.1. Classification (NCBI taxonomy): domain Eukaryota; kingdom Metazoa; phylum Chordata; class Actinopteri; order Clupeiformes; family Engraulidae; genus Engraulis; species Engraulis encrasicolus. The sequence goes on along the minus strand of NC_085858.1, from coordinate 43,997,640 downwards.
AGTCTGCAAGGATGACAGGTCCCTAGTATGAAGTGCGTTACATGACTGAAGTAGGCCTACAATAGCCAGGCTGTGCCCTCCTAGTGACGCAACACCTTCGGCGTTGCAACTAGTCAGGTCAAGAGCAATGCAAGTACTTTCTGAGCTCCCGAGAAAACGGGAACTCCTCCCACTTTTTTGGGAAGCAAACAATCATTAGCAAAACAAAGGAAGGCTTGTCAACCATGCTGTTTGGGAAATGTTAATTGTTATGCTCTTGGTCAGACCAAGTCTCGAAGAGGCTAATCTTCCAACTTAATGCCCTGGCAGTACACACATGATGGTGTGACGCAATGGCAACTAGCAGTGTTGCCAGATGGAAAATGCTGAAATATCGTACCAAAACCTCAAAATTATGTTTTTTGGGGGCTTTTTGAGAGGAAATTGTCGTACAAGACCCAAACGGTTGTTTCAAGGCATCTAAATGAACTGAATGACAACTCTGAAATTATCGTATATCATGTTTTTTTGATCGTACAGAGGACAAAATGGACAAAATGTTGGTACAAATACAATAGTTATCGTATATCTGTACACACATGATGGTGTGACACAATGGCAACCAGATTTGCTGAGCAGTGCAATAGAGCTACTATCCAGAAGGCCTCAAACACTTATTGCTCAGACAACAGTTCTGCCCTACAAAGCAAGAAAGCAGTAACTGCATTGCTGTATATCAAACACTAAAATTAAATAAAATGATTGACCTGCAAAAAAGGTGGTAATATAAAGTAACAAAACTGTCACATGTCAATAATCTCCCAAAAAACACTTATACTGGATTGCGGTATCATTTTAAAGTCAATTTGCTCAGTTTTGAGCTCTGCGCAATTACTGCCTTTTTGCTTAAATGATTGATCTGGAAAAAAAGGTGGTACAGTAATATAAAGTAACAAAACTGTCACATGTCAATAATCTCCCAAAAAACACTTATACTGGATTGCGGTATCATTTTAAAGTCAATTTGCTCAGTTTTGAGCTCTGCGCAATTACTGCCTTTTTGCTTAAATGATTGATCTGGAAAAAAGGTGGTACAGTAATATAAAGTAACAAAACTGTCACATGTCAATAATCTCCCAAAAACCACTTATACTGGATTGCGGTATCATTTGAAACTCATTTTGCTCAGTTTTGAGCTCTGCGCAGTTACTGCCTTTTTGCTTTGTAGGGCAGAGTATAGACAGTTGTTTCGCAGACATAGCGTCATGCCCTCAGCTGTTATGACCCAGCTCTGTGTCGGTAAAATCAATACCACAATATCGTCAATAGGGACAATATAGCCTGACCCTGTGCAGTACATATAGCCTGACTGTGTACAGTAATATGCAAGTGTGTGTGTGTGTGTGTGTGTGTGTGTGTGTGTGTGTGTGTGTGTGTGTGTGTGTGTGTGTGTGTGTGTGTGTGTGTGTGTGTGTGTGTGTGTGTGTGTGTGTGTGTGTGTGTGTGTGTGTGTGTGTGTGTGTGTGTGTGTGTGTGTTGGGGGGCAGGGGGGTTCTGAGAAAGATTTAGTTATTGTTGTAGAACTGTGTAACATTGACAATACTACTAAAGTTTATCTT
>NC_085858.1:43986042-43991042 GCF_034702125.1 Engraulis encrasicolus | reverse complement strand
CCCTCTTTTTTGCTTTTAACACCTTCTTCTTCTTCTTCTTCTCCTCCCTGACCACACATCTCCTTCTGGTACCACTTACACTTCACACGCACCGGGGGACTCACTTCTGACCAGTAATTACTATACGGCGGGCGCACAAACAGGGCCGCATTAAGATGGCCCGGGGACCCTAGGCTGCAGGTTGCTGTGCCCACCCCCAGGGCTGCATTAAGGGCCGTACACACACGTCGCTGCTAGTTACTCGCTCAGCGAATGAACTCAATTGAATGTCAATGTGTTCCAGCGAGACGAGCAGGCGAGTACTGTACAAGCGATGCAATGTGGGCAGATCCCGAGTTGAAAATATGTGAACTATGAGCGAGGCGAGTAAGCGAGTAACCAATTGGAATGCAGAGTTTGGTACTTCTCGCCTGTTCATTGGCAGTTAAAGCTGCGGGAACTTTCAGCTAACGTTCCATGAAAGAGTGGCGAGTAGGCGAGCAAGCGAGAAGCTAGCAATGTGTGTATACGCCGCTTTAACCCTAAAGCGACCGACTGGGGTCATTTTTGTGAGATTTGGACCATCTATATAGGATTTATAATCAAAACACCTCTAGGGTCATTTATGACCCCGAGAGGATCCATGAGATACTCAAAATTATAATGTCCATTGTTGTTGTAATTTTCAAAATTTGTTTTTTGTATTTTGTGTCTTGGGGCAGGCCATGGTCAGCAGACCAAAAATATTCACAATATAAACATTTATAGTATTAAAATACAATATATTATATAATAAATAGGGCACCCCTGCGATAGCCAACGAAGCACATTGTGAGGGCACCCAGGTGGCATTTCTTCTGTTTTTGCTCCATATTTTTTGATATCATGGCACAGTGGTCCTAGACACATGATGAGAATATGAAATGGAAGTCATCCTGATGAACAAAGAGGGAGGAAACAAGTCATCAGTGTAGAAATCAATGGCGTTTTTAGAATTTTCCTTATTATATGGCTATACAAAGACTGAAGCATCAGTTGAATCATTTCTTTGCTCTAATATATATGGAAGACACCTTTTCACAGCTACAATGTCCAGGAAAAGTTTCAGAGAAATTTTGAGTGTGCATAAGGTTATATGTTTGAGACATGGTTTTGTCTATGTAAATTACCATATTCTCTGATCTTGTGATTTCATGAACCCAGAAATGTTGAGTACCCTAAAGTTTAATCATCTATGGGCCTAATGGATAGAATTTAGCTTGGTTTCCCAAAGTTTCACTTTGATCGATTTCCATAATTAGCATAAATATACTTTATTATTATGGTAAGACTACTACACGTGAATAGGCTAAAAAAATTAAATGATATATATCACCATGGAACTTTCTCAGTTGATTACTGATGATGAGATAAGAAAAAAATATATTGGATGTTTTTTGCATTTTGATGTTTACATATGCAAATGAGGGTAGCACTTTACAATAAGGTTACGTGAGTAAGGAAGGAATAATTTCTGAAGTAATGACTGATTAATAGTGAATAAACATGTGATTCATGTATGCAGAAATGTCTAGTTCATTAGTAGTCGACACATAATGATGAATGACTCACTATGAAGTAAATGTGGTTCATCAGGGGTTAGTTAAGGGTGATATATCCAAATATTAATAAATCATGTGTTAACATTGCGGAAAAAGATCATACCATATCTTTCCGATCATATATGAATCAGACCTTAGTTAACGGTGCAGTAATAATGGAAACATATGGTCAGTAATTCCGATTGCACCGTTAACTAAGGTCTGATTCATATATGATCGGAATGATATGGTATGATCTTTTTCCGCAATGTTAACACATGATTTATTAACATTTGGATCTCACACCCTTAATTAACCCCTGATATATCACATTTACTTCATAGTGAATCATTATTATTCCAATCATGAGTCATTCATCATTATGTATTGATTACTAATGGAGTAGACATTACTGCATACATGAATCACATGTTTATTCACTATTAATCAGTCATTACTTCAGACATTATTCCATCATTACTCATGTAACCTTATTGTAAAGTGTTACCCAAATGAGGGCATACATCATATTTAGCATATACGTATGTAAGTTTGACTAATTTTTAGCAAAACAATAACATGTTCAAATTCACATTTTTTTGCTTTAGATGAGGGACAAGTATGTGCAAGATGTAAATAAATTTGAATGAACCCCAAAAAATGATTTATATAGTGGTATTTCTATATAAACTCCTTGGGGTCATAAATGACCCCGCTCGGTCAGATTAGTCGCAAAAACAGGCCGGTCGCTTGAGGGTTAAGATGACCCGGGGCCCCCCCCCCCCCCCCCCCCCCCCCCCCCCCGCCCCCAGGGCCAGATTAAGATGGCCCTGGGCCCCTAGGCTACAGGTTGCTGTCCACGGCCAGATGAAGATGGCCAGGGGCCCCTCGGCCACAGGTTGCTGTGGACCCCCCTTACCTAGAAGGCAAATTTTTAGCCAAATTCACATAGTGTCATAAGATAGGAATTAAGGATAACATGCACTAACTGTACTTGACACGACAGATGGATTTTTCAATATTGCATCTTGTAAAAAAATGTTGGTCAGTCAGGGGCTCCCTTGGCAGGTGGGGGCCCCTAGGCTGCAGCCCTATCTCAATTGTGCGTTAATCCAGCCCTGTGCACAAAGTCCCCGCTGAGCAGCAAGGCAACCAGCCTGTCTCGTCTCACTCTCACTCGCCCCTTGTACTTGAGTGCACTTAGATAAGGTTGCTATTGTTGGGAACGCAGAGTAATTAGCCCGCCATCTCAGAACGAGATTTACATTGGCTTCTAGAAGAACAGGGGTACACTCTCTCTCTCTCTCTCTCTCTCTCTCTCTCTCTCTCTCTCTCTCTTTCTCTCTCTCTCGCACACACACACACACACACACACACACACACACACACACACACACATACATACACACACACACACACACACACACACACACACACACACACACACACACACACACACACACACACACACCACAGCGCAGCACAGCACAGCACATACAGACAAGGTGACTGCCTTGTTATGTCTCCTATAGATAGGTTTTCTGTTCACAAACATCCGCGATATGAGGAGGCCTAAGATGCTAAGCAGCCAACCACGTGAGCACACTTTTTTGAGCGACAGCAGTTTCCAACAATCAGAAGTTGAACAGTGCACAACCAGGGTCGTTGCAACCAGGGATTGTTTACAAACGGGAAACCCATGTATCCATGTATAAAAGATAGTGCCATGTATGTGATTGAACTGAACAACAGCGTGGACAGGTGCAATAAAGCTGCAACGTCATGGGCACCATGGCAACAGTATTACTCGTTAATGAGTTAGATAAATAGCCTTCAAATGGTCCACAGTCAGTGTTGCCAGACTGGGCGGTTACCCGCCCAATTGGGCTACTTGGATGGCCGTCTGCGGGTAAAACCGGAAAAAAATGGCCATTTGGCGTTTATGCCCATAAAGATCAATGTTATTTGAGAAATTGGGCGGAATTTAACGCATTTTGGCAGTTTTTGAAAACCTTTTGGGCGGGATTGGATCACACACATCTGGCAACACTGTCCACTCTCAGTGCTACGCCCTTTGAAGAATCACTCTGTTGGTGCCACTGACTACAGGGACCCTCAGCTACAGTAATTTCCCTGCATGTCTACTTTTGGTTACACTTCACTTGACGCCGGCGTCATAAGTATGACATAACAGTGTCATAATAGTGTCAAAACAGTGTCATGACACAGTTATGAACGAGTCCTAAACATGATGTCAATGTCATCAATATTTTATGGTCATGAAAAGTTGATATTGTTAGGGATTGGACTTAATGTTTATGACACATTCATGACTGCATTGCGACACTATTATGACACTGTTGTGCCATCCGTATGACGCCGGCGTCATGTTACTGTTTGTATGAATGTGACAAAGTGTCCTATGGAGGTGGCGTAGTATAAGCAGCTCCTCCAAAATGAACCAACCAGCGAAATGTTCCACTTCCACTTCCTCCTGCCTGACTCAAGGCTCAAGCTCATAAGCGGATATGCAAATGCTCAGTAGACACATGCTCACACACATGTGCGTGCAAACTCATGCACAGGCACACGCACACACACACGCGCACACACCTACACACACACACACACACACACACACACACACACACACACACACACACACACACACACACACACACACACACACACACACACACACACACACACACACACACACACACACACACACTCACATACCTACACACACTCCACAGGTATGCACATATATACAGACACACAGCCAGCACAGTAAGAGAGCTTCTCTCTGGATATACAGACACGCAGCCAGCACAGCAAGAGAGCTTCTCTCTGGATTTGGGCCCTGATCAAATGAGTGAGTCAGCCAAAAAGACGCGGAGACGTGAAATCAGATTTGGACGCTTTCTAAGGGAGCATGTCCCCCAGGCAGACGGAGCTGGCTGCCATAACATAACTAGCTAGCACGCAGAGAGAGAGAGAGAGAGAGAGAGAGAGAGAGAGAGAGAGAGAGAGAGAGAGAGAGAGAGAGAGAGAGTAAGATGTGGAGAGAGAGAGAGGGGATGAGAGAGGGGGGGCTGAGAGACAGAGAGAGTGAGAGAGAGAGAGAGGATGAGAGAGAGAGCGAGAGAGAGAGAGAGAGAGAGATGTGGAGAGAAAGAGAGGGAGGATGAGAGAGAGAGAGAGAGAGAGAGAGAGAGGGAGGGAGGGAGAGAGAGAGGATGAGAGAGAGAGAGAGAGAGGGAGGGAGGGAGAGAGAGAGGATGAAAGAGAGAGAGGGAGGGAGGGAGAGAGAGAGGATGAGAGAGAGAGAGGGAGAGAGAGAGAGAGAGAGTAAGATTTAGAGAGAGAGAGGATGAGAGAGAGAGAGAGAGAGAGACAGAGAGAGAGACAGAGAAGAGAGAGAGAGAGCAAGAGCGAAAC
>NC_085858.1:43966042-43978542 GCF_034702125.1 Engraulis encrasicolus | reverse complement strand
CGATGCAATGTGGGCGGATTCCGAGATAAAAAATATTTGAACTTCGAGTGAGGCGAGTAAGCGAGTAACCAATTGGAATGCAGAGTTCAGATAACTGACAGTACTTCTCGCTTATGCATCGGTAGTTAAAGCTGCAGACATTTAGCGAACGTTCCATGAGCGAGTGGCGAGTAGGCGAGTGAGTAAGAAGCGAGTAATCTATTCGAATGTGGCTTAAACCAGCCCTCTAAAACCTCCATGATTGGCTCAAGGAGTGAACCAGTTTATAAAAAGGGGCAAAACCAATACATCATGATGAGAACATGAAAACATGAGAATAAAAATATTTATTTTTAATTATGATAAAAAATACAATAGCACTTACTTAAAGGTACACTGTGCAGGAAATGGTCAAAAAAGGTACTGCAACTATGCTGTTCATTGAAACTGGGTTGCCTATTGCCAAATTTGATCTTTTCATGAAAGTTTACTAAGTAATAAACTAATATTTTCTAGTATGGCCCAAGTACAGTCATTTTGGCAGCTTAAAATGTCTATTTCTGGAAATTCAAAATGGCGGACCATGGAGAAGATCCCCCTGTTAATAAAGTGCAATTTTCCCAGTCATAATGAATACTTAGAATTTGATGGTGGTGGTAAGTATTCATGAAAAAGGTAACATTAGTGAATGGGTAGTATGAATTCTGGAAATAAACAACTAAAAATCTTGCACAGTGTACCTTTAACCCTCTGAGGTCTAAGGCTTTTCAGAGGCTTTTAGGCTGCTTGCACCACCCTAAAATTTTCAAGTATTTTCATTTCATATATATATATATTTGGGACCTGGAAGTTCTGAGGTTTCTAATGGTGTGACTTATATGTTTCAATGACAAAAACTCACAGAGTTACAGATTTGTTTTTGGACCTCAGAGGGTTAAGGTATTCACTGACTCTACACTGAACACAAATATTGTCAGTAGGCCTAAGTGTGCGTTCAAGTGTTTTGGCAGACTGTCTGTGGGGGAAAGCTGAAGTGAATGAGGCAAGGATTTGTTTTGCTTTCAGAAGGCCGTTAGATTGTATAATATGTATCCTTTTTAAAAAAATCAAGTTTTTAGCCCCAGTGGTTCCTCTACAATTGCTTCCCTTACCTTTTTAACCGGTAGGAGAATCCCTGAGCAATAAATAATACAGAGCCTAAGAGGAATGCAGGCTGACTTCTGCTTCCCCGACTTCGACTTCGACTTCCTCCCGCTAGTGGCCTACAAACTATACAAATACATGATGCGAGACTTAATACTACACAAATTCAAGCGCTACAACACCTCCCATTAGAATTGCTAATAACAAACTGCATCTAACATCTACGTGCCATACACAGTATCTCCCCTTACAGTAGGCTACAGTAAAATGCATTGCTTTGAGCTTGTGCTACGAGGGTTCCATATACATCTCATTGGCAGCAGACAGTGAATCATGTTCATTGAGAAGAGTAGTCGCCAGACTCGCCACACCTTGGGATGTGAATATGTTCGCATGCATGTGCGTGTGCAGGGCTTGACATTAACTTTTTCTCTTGCTGGCCACTGTGGCTAGTGGTTATCCCGATTCACTAGCCATCCAGTTTTTCTACTAGCCACAATTGTTTTTTTTTATTTTCTTTTTGTTTTTTTAATCATGACACTGTACATCTAACCTCAGGAGATGGGGTGCTAAAAGCAAGAAGATGAGAGCATGGGTTTTTACATGGAAATAAAACAAACAAATAGAAACTTGAGTAACTGAGCTTTTTCTTGGACTTTGTACAAACAATTGATACAAAAGGGGCAAAGTGCAGAATATATGCTATTCTGATGTCGGTTGGCAGGTGCCAGTGTCAAGCCCTGTGCGTGTGTGTGTGTGTGTGTGTTTGTGTGTGTGTGTGTGTGTGTGTGTGTGTGTGTGTGTGTGTGTGTGTGTGTGTGTGTGTGTGTGTGTGTGTGTGTGTGTGTGTGTGTGTGTGCATATTCAGTCCTGGGCAGTGTGTGTGTTCGGGGGGAGTATTCTAGTGTTTGTGTCATGCCAAGCTTAAGCCGCTGGTCATCCAAAACAAAACCGGTCAGTGTGTGTTAGGCCGCTGCACATGGAAGTGTTGCAGAGCTCCAGTGAACCCCACAGGCTCTTAGTGTCAGGGCTGTCCTTTCAGTCTGGACCTCAGAGAGTAATGTCACAGCCAGGCTACGCTAAAACCTTCCACCTGCCCGCTCCCAATGGACACATTCCCAAACATAAACGCACACACACACACACGTATGCACATGCATGCTCACACGCACTGCCACTTGCACACGCACGCACACGCACACGCACACACACACATGCACAAACACACACAAACATACACAAGGGTGTCCGATATTCAGAAGAATCTGTTTGTGTGTGTGTGTGTGTGTGTGTGTGTGTGTGTGTGTGTGTGTGTGTGTGTGTGTGTGTGTGTGTGTGTGTGTGTGTGTGTGTGTGTGTGTGTGTGTGTGTGTGTGTGTGTGTGTGTGTGTGTGTGTGTGTGTGTGTGTGCGTCTGTTTCAGTGAATCCGTGTGTGTACATGACAATGCATTTGTATCCAAAGGGCACTGTGCACACATGTCTGCACTCTCCCTGAACATCCCCCCGCTACAAAATGCCAGACATCTGGACACCTGCCCAGGGACCGATGTGACAATCTTAGGACATCAACAGACGGCCAGTGTTGACAGATGTGTCTGACCAAATCCCGTCCAAAAGGTTCTCAAAAATCGCCAAAATGCATTAAATTCTGCCCAATTTCAACAAATTACATTGATTTCTATGGACATTCAGGGGCAGAAAAAAACGCCAAATGGCCATTTTTTCCGTTTTTTACCCACAGACGGCCATCCCAAGTAGCCCAATTGGGCGGGTAATTGCCCAATCTGGCAACACTGCATACAGCAGGCCTCCTGCTCCTGCTCCTCCCCTGGCTGGCTGTGCTGTGCTGTGCGGTGACAGCGTGTGACACTCCTGTTGTACACACCTCTCAATCTCCGCTCGCTCGCTCTCAATGTCAAATGTGTAGCACATATGCCTTTTGATTCCCTCCCCCAAGACGCAGCTGGGGTTAAGAACGTCACATTAGGTACATGATTATTATAGCATTATGTTAAGATGGTTTCACAGATGATGTGAAAAGTGCTAAGTCCCCAAAGTCTAATTATTAGGGTGCTTGACATGGCCAATGCTTTTATATAACAGAGAGAGAGAGAGAGAGAGAGAGAGAGAGAGAGAGAGAGAGAGAGAGAGAGAGAGAGAGAGAGAGAGACTGGTAAAGGTCAAATAAAGGTGCCATCTTGGAACGCAAAAAATGCAACGCGTTTTTTTTTTTTCTTTTAAGACGGTTTCCTAGCCAAACAATGTGAAGTATTGCACCTATTGCATCGACCAGCTGTTATAGTGCCAATGGCCATCAAATTAAAAGGTGTCCTCACATAAATCTTTCATTAAAACCCTGATGTGCAAACTATGCTTGTAACATCTGACACCTCACCTCACTATCATTTCATTGCTATGACTGTGTGCTGACGTTTTCATTTTCCCAGTGTTTTCTCCTCATTCACTTAAAGGTGCACTGTGTAATATTTTTCGTAGTCTACTTCCAGAATCCATGCTGGCCATTCACTAATGTTAACTTTTTCACGAATACTTACCAACACCATCAAATTCCAATTTTCCAATATTCATTTTCACTGGGAAAATTGCACTTTTCATACTGTACATGAAAATGGGAATCTTCTCCATTGTCCGCCATTTTAAATTTCCATAAATAGACCATGTAGCTGCAAAAGTTGTTGCACATTGGTACATACTAGTTGATATCCGTTCATTATTTAGTAAATATTCACGAAAAGAAAACATTTGGCGGTGGACAGCACAGTTTCAATGAACAGCATAGCCGCAATACCTACTCTCGCCACCATCTTACACAGTGCACCTTTAACCACAAGCAAGTAGAGAGCTGGGAGCAGTCCAATCCAAACCCTGCACTAATTTGTAGTGAGGTGCAAAAAGCCCTGTGCCGTGTTACTAAGGGCACTCGTTTACTTTTTGTCTGCTGCCGTAGTGGATTAAATCTCCCTGCACCAGGCACTAACGCCCATTAAAATACATTTTTTATGAATCTCAGCAAACCTATTAGTGATATACTTTGATTTTGTTCCCAACGACTGCCTTGCGTGCTCCATTTAGGCCTTTTCATGGCCCCGTGCAAAACAATATCTAGAGAGCTGCTGGGGGAAGAGAGACAGAGAGAGAGAGAGAGACAGAGAGAGAGAGAGAGAGAGAGAGAGAGAGAGAGAGAGAGAGAGAGAGAGAGAGAGAGAGAGAGAGAGAGAGAGAGAGAGAGAGAGAGAGCAGCATGCAGACAGTCATTTAATGACTTGCACAGAAAAGAAAATGTTACAGAGACATTTTAAAGCTGAACTGAGAATGGTGCCGTGTGAATGAGAATGGTGCAGAATGGCGAGTAAGCAAGCAGAGGGGCTTGGTAGGACTACAGCCAACGAGTAGAGTATAGACTCTAGCTGTGGCCATAGAGTAGAGTATAGACTCTAGCTGTGGCCAGGGAGTAGAGTATAGACTGTGGCCATGGAGTAGAGTATAGACTCTCTAGCTGTGGCCATGGAGTAGAGTATAGACTCTATAGCTGTGGCCATGGAGTAGAGTATAGACTGTGGCCATGGAGTAGAGTATAGACTGTGGCCATGGAGTAGAGTATAGACTGTGTCCATGGAGTAGAGTATAGACTGTGTCCATGGAGTAGAGTATAGACTGTAGCTGTGGCCAGGGAGTAGAGTATAGACTCTAGCTGTGGCCAGGGAGTAGAGTATAGACTGTGTCCATGGAGTAGAGTATAGACTCTCTAGCTGTGGCCATGGAGTAGAGTATAGACTCTCTAGAGTATAGACTGTGTCAATGGAGTAGAGTATAGACTGTGGCCATGGAGTAGAGTATAGACTGTGTCCATGAAGTAGAGTATAGACTCTCTAGCTGTGGCCATGGAGTAGAGTATAGACTCTAGCTGTGGCCATGGAGTAGAGTATAGACTCTAGCTGTGGCCAGTGAGTAGAGTATAGACTCAAGCTGGGGCCAGGGAGTAGAGTATAGACTCTCTAGCTGTGGCCATGGAGTAGAGTATAGACTCTCTAGCTGGGGCCAGGGAGTAGAGTATAGACTGTCCATGGAGTAGAGTATAGACTCTAGCTGTGGCCAGGGAGTAGAGTATAGACTCTAGCTGTGTCCATGGAGTAGAGTATAGACTCTAGCTGTGGCCATGGAGTAGAGTATAGACTGTCCATGGAGTAGAGTATAGACTCTCTAGCTGTGGCCATGGAGTAGAGTATAGACTCTCTAGCTGGGGCCAGGGAGTAGAGTATAGACTGTCCATGGAGTAGAGTATAGACTCTCTAGCTGGGGCCAGGGAGTAGAGTATAGACTGTCCATGGAGTAGAGTATAGACTCTCTAGCTGTGGCCAGGGAGTAGAGACTCTAGCTGTGGCCATGGAGTAGAGCAGGGGTGCCCAACCTTTTTTTAACCGAGATCTACTTTTGAAGTTGATGGTCTGCCGTGATCTACCAAGTCAAATTTAAGGATGTCGGTGTGAAATTTTAAGATCACCATTTATTAATCACCATTATTATGCACAAAATGTTTTTAGTAGGCTACTATGGCCGTATCTTTTCAGTGTATTTTTAAAGTGTGTTGAATAACCTATGTTTACAAAGCAATTGCAGCACTGATAGTATGCAGAGATAATTTCAGTCATACACAAGTCATAAACAACTGAAACAATTTCAAAATGATAAACATTTGGTATACAAAATGCATATGTAGGCACAAAGGCCCTATTTCTAAAATATGATGAAGCATCATGCCTTCAGTGGTACAAATTAAAAAGGGCTCAGAAATTCACCATTTGTTGTGGGTAAATAGTAGGCTAGTTAAGTTCACTTTACTATGAGAGAGAGAGAGAGAGAGAGAGAGAGAGAGAGAGAGAGAGAGAGAAAGAGAGAGAGAGAGAGAGAGAGAGAGAGAGAGAGAGAGAGAGAGAGAGAGAGAGAGAGAGAGAGAGAGAGAGAGAGAGAACTCATTGGATTGGTTAACACCCCTGTTAAGAGTGACTTCTTCTATGAAGGGTTTTTTTTCCAGCTCTCTGGGACAGTAGCACAGCAAAGGCTTTCTATTGTGAGTTTTGTCCACAACTGGAGCAAGAAACAGCACAAATTGAAGTGAATTCCATACATGTCAGCAACTAACATTTCCCTTACACGCGGCACGCGATGTAAACGCAGTTAGCGATGATGCATGCGACTAGCGATTTGGACGAAGATTCTCGCACATCGCCGCGTCATAACGCATCGTTGCGCACATGTTCTGTTACTGATCCGATGTTACATGTGTGCACACATGAATCAACTGCAATACCCGACGGTCACTTCCTAATGCTTTCCCCTCATTCTGTGTTACCGTGGGACTAATTATCTAACCAATACAGCACCAGCAGCTTGCTACATAGCCTACTTTTGAAAGACAATATTTTCCCCGTCACATTACATGTCTCGCGATCGACTGCCACTCCCCTCGAGATCGACTGGTAGCTCGCGATCGACTGGTTGGGCACCCCTGGAGTAGAGTATAGACTGTGTCCAGGGAGTAGAGTAGAAACTCTAGCTGTGTCCATGGAGTAGAGTATAGACTCTCTAGCTGTGGCCATGGAGTAGAGTATAGACTCTCTAGCTGTGGCCATGGAGTAGAGTATAGACTCTAGCTGTGGCCATGGAGTAGAGTATAGACTCTCTAGCTGTGGCCATGGAGTAGAGTATAGACTGTGGCCATGGAGTAGAGTATAGACTGTGGCCATGGAGTAGAGTATAGACTGTGGCCATGGAGTAGAGTATAGACTGTGGCCATGGAGTAGAGTATAGACTGTGGCCATGGAGTAGAGTATAGACTGTGTCCATGGAGTAGAGTATAGACTCTCTAGCTGTGGCCATGGAGTAGAGTATAGACTCTCTAGCTGTGGCCATGGAGTAGAGTATAGACTGTGGCCATGGAGTAGAGTATAGACTGTGTCCATGGAGTAGAGTATAGACTGTGGCCAGGGAGTAGAGTATAGACTCTAGCTGTGTCCATGGAGTAGAGTATAGACTCTAGCTGTGGCCATGGAGTAGAGTATAGACTCTAGCTGTGGCCATGGAGTAGAGTATAGACTGTGGCCATGGAGTAGAGTATAGACTGTGGCCATGGAGTAGAGTATAGACTCTAGCTGTGTCCATGGAGTAGAGTATAGACTCTAGCTGTGGCCATGGAGTAGAGTATAGACTCTCTAGCTGTGGCCAGGGAGTAGAGTATAGACTCTCTAGCTGTGGCCATGGAGTAGAGTATAGACTGTGTCCATGGAGTAGAGTATAGACTCTCTAGCTGTGGCCAGGGAGTAGAGTATAGACTCTCTAGCTGTGGCCATGGAGTAGAGACTCTAGCTGTGGCCAGGGAGTAGAGTATAGACTCTCTAGCTGTGGCCATGGAGTAGAGTAGAGACTCTCTAGCTGTGGCCATGGAGTAGAGTATAGACTGTGTCCATGGAGTAGATTATAGACTGTAGCTGTGGCCATGGAGTAGAGTATAGACTCTCTAGCTGTGTCCATGGAGTAGAGTATAGACTCTCTAGCTGTGGCCATGGAGTAGAGTATAGACTCTCTAGCTGTGGCCATGGAGTAGAGTATAGACTGTGTCCATGGAGTAGAGTATAGACTCTAGCTGTGGCCAGGGAGTAGAGTATAGACTCTCTAGCTGTGGCCATGGAGTAGAGTATAGACTGTGGCCATGGAGTAGAGTATAGACTCTCTAGCTGTGGCCATGGAGTAGAGTATAGACTCTCTAGCTGTGTCCATGGAGTAGAGTATAGACTCTCTAGCTGTGGCCATGGAGTAGAGTATAGACTCTCTAGCTGTGGCCATGGAGTAGAGTATAGACTCTAGCTGTGGCCATGGAGTAGAGTATAGACTCTAGCTGTGGCCATGGAGTAGAGTATAGACTGTGGCCATGGAGTAGAGTATAGACTCTAGCTGTGGCCATGGAGTAGAGTATAGACTCTAGCTGTGGCCATGGAGTAGAGTATAGACTCTAGCTGTGGCCATGGAGTAGAGTATAGACTCTAGCTGTGGCCATAGAGTAGAGTATAGACTGTGGCCATGGAGTAGAGTATAGACTCTAGCTGTGGCCATGGAGTAGAGTATAGACTCTAGCTGTGGCCATGGAGTAGAGTATAGACTCTCTAGCTGTGGCCATGGAGTAGAGTATAGACTCTAGCTGTGGCCATGGAGTAGAGTATAGACTGTGGCCAGGGAGTAGAGTATAGACTCTAGCTGTGGCCAGGGCCGCTGACAGCTTTGGCTGGGCCCCGGACAAAGTCATTTGAAAGGGACCCAAATCCAATATAAACAATGCATTACAGACCCATTTCTGGGGCCCCTGTCTCCCTGGGCCCAGGACAAATGACACCTTTGCTTCCCTGGCTGTGGCTATCACGAGGCGCGAAGACGAGGGTAATTTGTGCAGCGTTGGTGCCCCTCAGTGTTAAAAACATCCTTGTGACACTCTTGGTGACACTCCTCAGTGTTAAACACATCCTTATGACACTCTTGGTGACACTCCTTGGGGGACTGTGACACACTGGTGGACCTTGTGCACATACTGTAATAGACGCTCTTTCTTCAAGGCTACAGCCTTACAGTAATTAGGCACATGCCTTTTAGCAGCTCTGCAGAGGCAAAGGAAAGGAAACGGCAGTACCGTACCTCGCTCACGTTGAATCATTCCAAGAATATAACACAGCATTTACAGGAAAAGAAGTAAAAAATCAATTAGTGCTAACATGGTTAATTTTTGGTAACTTTTCAGCCAATTTGACATGAAGAGTAATTAGTTTCTTTGTTCATGATCAACAGAGATTCGGAGAAGTAAACAACATGGTTGTTGGATTCCGTTTAATTAGATACAGTCAATGTTTTTCTCTCTCTCTCAAACTCTCTATATCATATATGCGTAATTCCTTGAGTAAAATTCTGTTGTTCACACTTCTAAAGAATATTTCATTTATAGTATACTGTACTGAAAACATCAAATCTATGATGTAAAATGTGTAGAATTTCATAGGAAAACGTACAAATATTTTCATGCATACCATATATTATTTATATCATATTTGTATTTTTTTCACACTGCTCACTAGCAGTTGACACTAACCGGCTTGGCATTAGCAGGATTTGGAGAGCCATGAATATATAGAGAGACTTCTTAAAAACAGCCTCGTTCCCTGTCATGTCTTCAAACTCTGCTTCCCTGTCATCTTTCCCACTTCACAACTGTCCTTTTGCATTTCTTTCCACCATCCACCCCCGCTGAAGTGTCTGGAAAAAAAATCCATAATTCTTTTCATCTGTGACTTCCTCGATCCCCTCACCCCTCACCCCTCTCCCCTCACCCTGCTCCATCACCATCCAGGGCTAGACTGACCATTTGGCAAAGCGGGCATTTTCCCGTGGGCTCCGAAACCTTATGGGCCCCTATTTTCAGAAATGTAAAAAAAAAATACATTTTTCTCTTTTTTCATTTCTGAAAATAGGGGCCCATGAGGAGGCGGAGCCCATCAGTGACTCAGTTCTGCGCCGCTAATTATGAAGGGCCCCTTTAAGCCAAAAGTGCCCCGGCCCTATTTCTCTAATTAAGAGGGGGGCCCTTTAAGCCAAAGGTGCCCGGGTCCCTATTTCTGCCCCAGTACAGTCCTGATCCCTGATCCCATCCTCCACCTCTTGCCTCTGCAGTACATCCGGCTTCTCTGTAATGACTTATGTCCGAGAACTCCTCCGCTCCGGAGAGCAAGTGCTTGTGCGTGGATTAAAGTGATTTGTACTGTATAAGTACCGCCATTGTAATCTGTCCCTGTAGCATTAAGGGGAGAACGTGAGAGGAGCCTATGGGCCAGCCTACAGCAGCTACTGTAGCTCAGCGGTTGGTTCCCAAACCGTTTGGAACCCCTTTTTCGACTTAATAATATTTTCAAATTGCAAAGGCAATTTTTCTGCCCATTAATATTGCTAGATTTTCCATTCATAGTTTCTCTCCTAATATTGCTAGAAATTCACAGGAAATACATCTCTTAACCATACAAGTGAATACTGTTGCTTTGATGAAATTACGTTAGCTGTAAACCTGTGGATTTCACGCTTTATGAAATGTCCCTTTCCTCTGCGACCCACCTTCAGTCAGTACTTCCACGACCCCCGTAGGGGTCACGACTCCTAGTTTGGGAACCAGTGCTGTAGCTACAGTACATGTATGGGACGCATGCTATGCCACGGCTGAGGATCAGTCTCTCCGCGACCCCTTTTCAGTGCCTCCGCAACCCTCGTAAGGGGTCTCGACCCCCAGTTTGGGAACCACTGGAGTGTAGCTACATGTGTAGTACGCATGCTATGCCACGGCTGAGGATCAGTCTTTGGGGAGCTCTGGCATGAGAAGAACCTCATCATGGTGCAGTTAGACTGTGGCCTGCTAATACTAATGGAAACGTCTGTGACTTCGTTCAATATGCTGCTGCCTGCCACACAGTTTAGTCACTCAAGATAATGGAAAAAGGAGGCGCACACAAGGCTTGTGTCAAAAAGTGCATTGAAGCCGAAATTAAACAACAAAAGTCTGAGGTTAACTGGAGAAACAGACGTTTCGGAGCTAGTCCATTCTCAATGTCTCCAGTAGGACACAGTTTACACCATCCTTCACCCATCACCTCCACCACTAGACACGACACCACACACACACATGCACGTAATGTATATACAGTACTGTAAGTCCAAATCATATTGCACTGGACTAGTCTGTAATCTTCTTCTGATGCAGTGTACTGTATGTCACATATGGTGGTTAAAGTAATCTGACTGGCAAAGTCTGCAATACTGGCTCGCATGGGCGTCATTTTAGGTATGGATGGTGGCCACATATCCATACCACTTTTAAGATAAACGTAGCTTGTCCCTACCATTTTCCACAAATATGATGCAAAAACAGCAGTTTGCCATTGAAATATCCCCACCACTTTCCAAGCCAAACCTACACCTTTACTGGCTTGCTTGCCTTGTGGTGATACATTATATGGACACTGAAGAAAAGAGAAACTGAACTGAAAACTGCTGAAGTCTCCTTTAGCAGTGAGGACACTTCTTCCTGTATGACTGCAAGAGTCTCCTTTAGCAGTGAGGACGCCTCCTGTATGACTGCAAGAGTCTCCTTTAGCAGTGAGGACGCTTCCTGTAGGACTGCAGGTCTCAACACCACTTTACCTCAGGGCGAGGACATTTGCACTCCCCCTGGAGCTCTGTGGCACAGAAACCATAATCTATAATAAATGCAGAGTGTGTGTGTGTGTGTGTGTGTGTGTGTGTGTGTGTGTGTGTGTGTGTGTGTGTGTGTGCGTGCGTGCGTGCGTGCGTGCGTGCGTGCGTGCGTGCGTGCGTGCGTGCGTGCGTGCGTGTGTGTGCGTGTGCGTGCATGTGTGCGTGTGTGCGTGTGTGTGAGAGAGCGATGTGTGTGTGTGTGTGTCTCCATGTGAGTGTGTGTGTTTGTGTCTCAGACAAATGGTGCTGCCACTGGATTTTAAATGGATGATTTAGACTTGAGGTTCTTTGTCTTACAGGCTTGACCCAAAGGTGAAAGTCTGCAAGACTCAATAATGTTGACTATGATTAGTTGATCATGATTACAGCCCTGCAGCCAATCAATGCCTCTCTAACAATGAATGGCACGCCTAAGACTTTCAGGCCATGAATTCCCAATTCATCTACAGCCTCATTTAAATGGAGAACGCTTTGGCGAATCGGGCTCCAGAGCCAGGGAACCCATAACAATTCGATAAAGCACCAATTAAGATGTGTGACGTGATGTCGAAGAATTCTGTGCAATGACCACTAGTCCCCGCTTAACTTAAAGTGATACTGTCCCATTTTTGGAAATAAGCTTATTTTACACCTCCCCTTGAGTTAATTAATAGGCTTTTACTGTTCTCCTGTACTTCCGACCTTTTTCTAGTTATGGCAGTGCACATTTCACCTCAAAGCTAACAGTAAACATTGAGTCCTATGAGACCAGTTAGCCGCGAGCTGGAGAGCAGTTGAAACAGTTGAAAGTACAGGAGAACGGTAAAACCCTATTATTTTACTCAAGGGGAGGCGTAAAATAAGCTTATTTCCAAAAATGGGACAGTATCACTTTAAAACTCATGCCAAAACCTCTGCGTGACTGATCCATGGACCATTTCATAATGTTAAGTCAATCAATCCTATAAGGTCGGGATCAAGTAGGAGGACATTACCTTGAATATCATTACTTTTCTTTGCTCAAACATAGTGAAAGTACTCATGCTACTACAGAAAATGTGGATAACGGGGCATTTACCTGAGGTACCTGCAGGTGCATGCA
>NC_085858.1:43943542-43953542 GCF_034702125.1 Engraulis encrasicolus | reverse complement strand
AAAAAAATAGTCCTAGCTTATTTATTTTAATGACTCTGGATATTCCGGTTTACAGTTTATAATCAAGAGGACACATCAGTATCCAGCTAATTTATACCTATCCGTCGTCTACTGTAGCATTCATTATGGACTTGGCAAATACACCAGGCTAACATTTGCTGGTAAACCAACCCTCGCACACAGAGTCGCATTGCACTTCATTTAGCAAACAGGGTCTGGCTGGAAATGTCTGTGCACGCCACTGGCTGGGATAGGCTACAGTCATGGGCGTTTTTAGACAGGGGCCAGGGTGGGCCTGGGCCCCTGTAGGATTGGTCCAGGCCCCCCCTAGGGCCCCTGCGCCAGCCAATCATACAAAAAATAAAAAATAATGTCTAACGGGTTTGCAACGTGCATTGACGGATTCCAAGTGCAACACACACAGGAAGGGACTAGGAGGGTCAGTTGTCCCAGGCAGAGGCACAGAGGGGGTACAGAATTGGGTCCTAGTGACATTACACATGTTGAGTAGGGGGGCCTTCGTCAATACTTTGCCCCCAGGCTCGGATGAGGTACTGCCACTGCCCCTGCACGCACTCCACCCGATTCGCGAGATGTTCCACCTGCAGACTTGTGAGCTAGAACTTCTTCATTTTTGGAGCTATTATCGCTGGACTTAAATGGAGTTGGATAACATGCTGAAGTGAGGAAACAATTCATTTCTTTAAGTGTCTGTAGGTGAGGAATAAGCCGGTTTTAAACGGAATGGTTGCATGCATTCGGTTTGGGCACTTAGGCTATTGTATGTGGCTGAGTTAAAAGGCAATTCTATGTGGTGCTATTTTATTAATTATTAACAGTGCTCAGATTCATAACGGTATTTAATTGCCATCCCAACTGTGCGTGCTGCAGCACTGCTATTAAGGCTGCTTATGAGTTTTGTCATAGGCTAACGTAGCCTAGCTTACAAATGCAATGGACAGACAACATTGCTACATTGCTGTTTGAAATGATTTGGGAGCAAAATAGGAGCGAAATGCATCGCCATATGACACAAACCACCGGACAAAATACCTCCTACGTTGGATTTGGCCTTTAATTCAAAGGAAATATTCACACAATGTCAGTAAATCCGTTTTGTTTTCCGTTTGTTTTCCGTGTCTTCAGTCTGTTTCGTTTCTGTTCCCACTGTTCTGTCGCTAGTCAAGCGCAAGCAACAGGACGCCGGACCTAGGAACCAGTGTTGCCAGGTGTAGAACGTGAAATAAGCAACTAGTGTTGCCAGGTGTAAGAGAAATAAGCTGTTTTGGGCTGGCTTAGAAAAAAGCCCAAAACAGCTGCCAGAGAAATTAGCAGCTGCTTATAATCATTTAACCCTTCTTCCTTGAAAGATCTACTATTGGGACTGAATGCCCCGTGGTGGAGATTTTAGGCTATTTTATGCAATGCTGCATTTTCTCTTATTTGAGACTTTGTTGGATAGGGAAATATAAACTGTTAATTATAGAAATATTATTGAAATGAAAAAGTGATAAAATAGAAATGGAGATTAATTTAAATTCATGATTTTATCTCATTTTTAAATTTAATTTCAGTCTTTTCGTTAGAAAGGTTTGGGGGAAAGTCGCCACTTATATATATTTAAAAAAATGTGCAGATCCAATTGTCATCAAGAAAACTGTGATACACATTTTTTTTTTCAAAACCGCCCATCCCTAGTTTGTATGTTCTTGCCATTATATTTTTTCCATAATAATAATAATTGGTATAGCACATTTCAGACAAGGCATGCAGCTCATTGTGATTTAACAGTTAGATTAAATATGAAATTGGTAAGTTGGTTAACCCATTGATGCCAAATACTGTGCCAAATGCTATCATTGACCGTAGTGCCAGGAGCTGCATGATGTAGCTTTAGGCTCATGAAATTCAACATTTTTGTAAATGAAGAAAGTTTGTATGTTAAAGCTGAATGAATGGGTGATACTGCAAAATGAAGCAGCTTTTAATTCAATTAATTACATGCTTAGTATGTGCTTCAGATGCTGAAGCATGTGTTTTTGCAGGTTTTTTAGGCAACACTGGGTTTAGAAAAAGGCCGATATTTTGGCAAAAGTAAGGTCGAAGAATATAAGGTACATGGGCCCCCCTCAAAACATGTGGGCCCCTGTCAGGCCCCTGTGGTAATTTTGGGCTAAAAACGCCACTGGCTACAGTGCATTTCATTGCAGTGCAGAGGCAGGTCTATGCCGAGGATAACTGTATAGGCTATTAAAAACAGGCAGAGCCAGAGTAAAATGCTGGAAGAAACTGTTTCTCAATAGGCTGTACAGCACAGCCAGATCCAATGCGCTGTATAAAATAGAGTTGTGCTTAGCATACCTGGGAGGCCAGGGCCTGGACACATTGTAGGTGTTATAGAGTAGAAGACCAACTGGTCTAGAATGGACATTAGCCTCAAGCCTTATCCTGCAAAAGCCCCTAGACCGAAGAGCACAGTTCCTGAAAGTGAATTTCCAGCAGTACAGACTTTTGCAGAGGTGTCAAAAGTAAAAGTAAAAGTAAAAAAAAGAAACATTGTTTCATTCCCAGAGAAGTAAGTTATCTGAGTAAACAGTAGATCTGTGTTCTCGTCTTACGATCAGCTAACTGTGCACTGGTTGGATCAAGTTTGTGGTGAGACCTTGATAGGTTTTCATTGTTTTTCAGTAATAGCACAGTCTATCTATCACATTAGTAACAATGGAGTAAATGGTTTAACAGCTATGCAATGCCATGTGCTAGTGTTGTAATTACACCAGAGTACTTTTATTTTTACTTTTGCCACCTCAGGACTTTTGTTGGTTACTCAGCACAGTTTGTTCTACCCTCTCACCTGCACTGTGCAGTAGAGCTCTCAGTCCCAACAACTAATTGTTAGCTCAAGCAAGCAAGGGACTGTATTCCAAGGCTAGTCACTTCACACAGCTGAATCTCAAGAAGACGTAAGGGAATATTACAAACGCTGAAAATAAACAAGCAAGTAAATGGAGAGGATAAAAAGGGGGGGAAAAATCAACATTGTCTGCTTGAAGTGTTCGAACTTCAGCTGTGAGGGTTTTCAACTCGCTAACTGTCAACCGCAATGACACTAGCGGGTGGCTAGATTAATTCTTGAGTACACTTTTATAATGCTGTGTCTATTGATTCATAATATTGGTTTAATATAGGTTCTAAAGTGCCTCTGAATAAATTAGAACAGAAGTAATCACAGCTAGAATATAGGGAATAGTAGGCCTATATTCTTCAACTCATTGATAGCATGTTACTGATATGCAATGTTTGTGTAACTTTATGGCTGCAGGGTCAAAATGTACATTTAACATTCATTGTCAAAACTTTAACAGAGACTTTGAATCATTAAATCGGATGAAAGATTACCAGTATCCCCCCCCACACACACACACACCACCACCACCACCACCACCACCACACACACACACACACACACACACACACACACACACACACACACACACACACACACACACACACACACACACACACACACACACACATAAAATAATAATAAATGAATTCAAATCTGCACAATGCCTTCCTTGAGCATGGTGATGAGCCCTTTGTTTTTATCCATGCGTTTAATAATTTAGTAATGTTTTAGGGAAATATATAATGCAGTATATTGTATATATCCCCTATTCTACAAAACTACCCAACTTAAATACTAATCATGCTTTACATTTAGTTCCATGTCCATGCCATTATGGTGTTTTGGAATTGTATGTACAGTAAATTATCTGTATACATAGAGTATGCTTCTTACTATCAAATTCTCTACAATTTCAGGAGCTGCACAATTATGAAAAAAAAAAGATTATTAGGGTCAAAATCATAATCACGATTATTAATCACGATTATTGATTTTTGCTGATTTAAAAAATATATATATAACAAAAGGAAATATAACCAAGAATGAATTATACACGGGATGAGCAAAATAAAATGAATTGTAAAAATTATGTGAAAGGCAATAGCATGGAACTTAGGTGAACAGATTTCTGGCCGGAAATGCCAGTCTGTCAGTATGTTCTGGCTTCAAGGACGCTCTAGAAGGTATCACTATTGCCACGATTAAATCCCGATTGAAATCACATTTTCGATATCAAGATTATATCACGATTTTCGATTATTTACGATTAATTGTGCAGCCCTACATCAGGCCCTGGGATGTGTGATAGGCCAGGACCCCTGGGAGGTGTAGCCTACCGCTTCTCTGCTCTGCTCTGTTCTGCTGCCCTGCTGCTTGGCATTGCAGTGGGCAAACTATGCATGCATTTAGCATTTAGCATTTAGCCACAGGGCATTTACTGTAAAGTGAACTCCCCAGCCAGCTGACAACACTGGTGCAAAAATCGCCCGTGTCCATCAGGAAACAAGAGCTAGCCCTAAACCCAACCATTTCTAAATACACACACATGGATGCATGTAGCATTCACATACAGCATGTATGCACACACTCACACACACACGCTCACACGCACACACACACACACACACACACACACACACACACACACACACAGAGAGACTGTACCCAGAGTTTCCTGCCCATGCAGGTTTCCATGCGTGCCTGTCCACTCGCAGCGTGCTGCTCTACTCCTCCATGCATATCAGAAGCCTGAGGAGAGGCACTCTGTCAAGGCACTGGGCCACTGGCACACACAGGCACACACACACACACACGCACACGCACGCACAAACGCACGCATGCACGCACGCACACGCCTACATACCTACATACACACACACACACGCACGCACACACGCATGCACACACACACACACACCGGTTAGAACTCAAGGTCACCCAGAGGGTAGCGATCGTAAGAGCAGAGCAGTGCCAACAGTGAGAGAGAGAGAGGGGGGGAGGGAGAAGGGGGGAGAGAGGGGGAATAGAGATAGCGAAAGAGAAGGTGTGTGTGAGAGAGAGCGAGAGAGAAAGAGAGAGAGAAGGGGGAAGAGTCAGGGAATAGAGATAGCGATAGAGAAGGTGTGTGTGAGAACGAGAGAGAGAGAGAGAGACAGAGAGAGAGAGAGACTGAGAGATAGAGAGACCGACAGAGACAGAGAGAGACCGAGAGAGACCGACAAAGAGACCGACAGAGACCGAGAGAGATGGAGCAATAGTGGGGGAGAGAAAGAGACAGCGACGGAGAGAGAAAGGTGCGAAATATGAAGAGCTAAAATGGAGAGTGTGAGGAGAGAGGGAGATGTAGCGTGAGAGAGAGGCTGGGAGTTAGTGTGAATGCAGAGAGAGGGGTTGGCAAGATGCACACGGTATGGGAAAGAAAAGGAGAGAATGGGGGGTTGAGAGAGAGAGAGAGAGAGAGAGAGAGAGAGAGAGAGAGAAAGAGAGAGAGAGAGTGACATGAGGGGAATTAAGCAGTATAGACAGCATCAAGACTGAGAAAGAGGCATACATTACAAGGGAGGCATATATTATGAAGGGGGGAAAAAAGACAGCACGGTGAAAGGGGGAAAGAGAAGTTAAGAGAGAGAAAGAACGAAAGATCGAACGAACGGACGGACGAACGAAAGAGAGAAAGAAAGAACGGCCGAAAGAAAGAAAAGAAGAAAGAAAGAAAGAAAGAAAGAAAGGAAAGAAGAAAGAAAGAAAGAAAGAAAGAAAGAAAGAAAGGAAAGAAGAAAGAAAGAAAGAAAGAAAGAAAGAAAGAAAGAAAGAACGAAAGAAAGAAAGAACGGATGAAAGAAAGAAAGAAAGCCAAAGGAGGGAGGCATCTGAGCATGCGCGCGTGAGCAAGTGAGCAGGTGATGTCGTGTGGCAAACTTTATCAAATTATGGGAGAATTATAATACCTCTGATGGATTAACTTCAGCATTTAAGAAAGGACAATTTTCGATTTGCTTTGGACTGTTTTCTAAAGACTTTAACTGCTTTCAACGGATTATTTTCGTCCTGGAGTGTCCCCCTCATATCTGATGGCGTGTGACGCAGCAAAGACGCCGGGATCTTCAAACAGGAGAGCTGAACCAACATACTACAAAGATTAAATAAGAACTGTTTCCGATTTATTTTGAACTGTTTTTAAAAAAAGACACAAAAGCGCTTTCAAAGAAGTAGCCTACTTTAGTCCTGGAGTTCTCCCCTTATGTTTGATGGCGTGTGACGCAGCAAAGACGCCGGGATTTTCAAACAGGAGAGCTGAACCACCAAACAAACGCCCAAATTCAGAACTAGAAAGCAGCCCTGAGACCTCCTTTTCACGTTCAACTTGGCCAAAAGAAATGTTCGAGATGGAGGATGTTCTGAATGAAATACGTGACAAGCTGAAAAAACTTGACAAACTGGACTCAATGGCAGAAGACATCAAAGATTTAAAAGAAACTGTTTACGCAAACGGAATATCGCTGGAGCAGACACGCAAGGACCTCGAATCGGTGAAAGGACAAGTGAAAAATGTGCAGAAATCTGTTCGAGATGTTACGAGGGAAAATCTACAACTGAAGGAGAGACTACTGGAAATGACGGCACGCTCAATGCAGGACAACCTAATCTTCAGCAGTATCTCCGAGGAGAAGGATGAGAATGTGGAACAAGTGCTTAAAACGTTCTTTTCAAAGGAGCTGGGCATCAACACGGAGATTGCCCAACAAGTTGGTTTCCTTAGAATCCACAGACTTCGACCAGCAAAACCCAAGACACGTTCCGATTCCATTATGACTACAGGAGAGCAGAACAAAGAGAAGCCCAAACCCCGAGCGATCATCGCCTGTTTTGCGCAGCACGCACACAAGGAGATGGTCTTTGCGCGGGGGCCAATGCTCAAAGGGAAACCTTACGGTATTAACCAGCAGTATCCCGTGGAAATCGTGGACAGACGAAAAGCACTGCTTCCAGTTTACAAGGAGGAAAAGAAGAACAAAAAAGAAAAGGGCCGGGTAAGACTTGTTGCTGATAAACTCTACATTGACAATGAATTATACAAAGATGCAACAATTACACCATGGCTCTATCTAGACGCAGTTGAATGAATGGCCTACTGCGCGTCAATTCAACTGATATTGTTCTCCCAAATGAAATTGAGCTTTTTTGTTGAATGCCCATGACAATGCCTACTTTGATCTTTTAATAGGGTAGGGGTTATGTTAACTTTTTTGTTTTTGTGTTTTGTGTTTGTGTGTGCATACGTACTATTTAGTCTCCATAATAATGCCGCAAATAAAATGAATAGGCCTACAGAAGTTGCAGAAGATGTATATCTCCTTGTAAAAACCCAAGTCTTTTGAATCCCTGTGTATTGCCAGTTATAACTGTAATGGACTGGCTAATGATGTCAAAAGAATAGAGATATTTACTTGGTTAAAGGAGAAAAAAGAACTGGATATAATCTGTCTACAAGAGTGCCATTCTACCTGTGATGATGAAGAGAAATGGAAACGAGAGTGGGAGGGGACTATTTACTTTAATCATGGAGCAAGAAATCAAAAAGGGGTTATGATTCTGTTCAAAAAACATCTTGACTTTTGTGTGAATAAAATAGAGCGGGATGTGGAGGGTCGTATTATTATTTTAGAAGTAGAAATTGGAAGTAAATGCTTTTGTTTAGTTAATATATATGCTCCAAATGACAATGATCCCATGTTCTTCAATGCTCTGTATAATATGATTCAGAATTATGAAATACCTGTAATTCAAACCGGGGACCACAATGTTGTTATTGAGCCCTACAAAGACAGGGCAGGAGAGGGTGGTGACAGTCACGCACAAAAAAGGCATGCACTTATATCTTTGATGGCAGCAATGGATCTTGTTGATGTTTGGAGATTGAAGAATCCAGATCTTGTTAGATATACTTGGCGAAGGAACACCTCTGCAAGCAGGGTTGATTTCTTTCTGATTTCATTTTCTCTTATAGCAAAAGTTACTCAAGTGGCAATATCTGAAAGATTTAGATCTGATCACCATCTTGTTGTACTAAAAATTAATTTTACAGATAATGATAGAGGTAAAGGTTATTGGAAATTGAATCAATCATTGTTGGAAGATGGGAATTTCATTAATAAGACGAAACTGTTTATTTCAGATTTTTTCCATTTTAACTCTGGTTCAGCAAATCCACATAGTGTATGGGATGCATTTAAATGTGCTTTTCGGGGGCATGCCATAAAATGTTCTTCTTGGAAACACAAGCAAAATTGTAAGAAAGAAAAAACTCTGTTGAATGAGGTGCAAAACATTAAAAATCATGTAGACGCAAACAGGTCTGATTGCCTTGACCAAGACCTTCTACTGCTAGATGATAAAGAAAAAGAATTACAAAGGTTTTATCAGGAGAAAATAAAAGGAATCATCTATAGAAATAAGGCAACGTGGATGGAGCAGGGTGAAAAGTGCAGCAAATAATTTTTCCAGAAAAAATATAACTAAAATTTTGAAGGACGATGGAACAAATATCATTTCAGCAAGTGGCATATTGAATACATTAATGGAATACTATAATGGGATATTTAATGAAGAAACCACAACGGCAGATAATATTTCACTAACTGAGCACATGAAAAGGTTTTCATACCCAACACTCACTAAGGACCAACAAAAGCTGTGTGAAGGTCTTATCACAGGAGAAGAATTATATGAAGCCATTTGTTCTTTTCAAAATGGGAAAACACCTGGTTTAGATGGAATACCAGTGGAGTGGTATAAAACATTTTTCACAGAAATTAAAGTGCCTTTGTTGACATGTTTTAACTATTCCCTTGAAATGGGTTACCAATCAAACTCCCAGAGAGAAGGTTTAATTTCCCTTCTTCTGAAACATGAGGCTGAAGGCAAGGAAAAAGATCCTGTGGAGTTAAAAAATTGGAGACCAATAACACTGTTGTGTTGTGATGCACGTATCTTGGCCAAATGTTTAGCACTCAGGCTTAAAAAAGTAATTCAGAACTTAATTCACCCAGATCAAACAGGTTTTCTGAAAGATCGCTTCATAGGCGACAATATCAGACGTTTACTTGAAGTAATGGATTATTATGAAAAAGAAAATTTGCCTGGTCTAATTTTTATAGCTGATTTTCAGAAGGCATTCGATGGAATTTCATATATCAATGTTTGAAGACATATCATTTTGGTGCCAACTTTATCAAATCGATCCATGTGTTGTATCAAAATCCTTGCAGTAGGATAATTAACAATGGGCATATTTCAAAGCCAATTACATTATCCAAAGGAGTGAGGCAAGGTTGCCCTCTCTCAGCGTATTTGTTTATTCTTGCAATTGAAATACTGGCCATAAGAATAAGAAATAATCCAAACATTACAGGTTTAGAAATTAATGGATTAGAATCAAGATGGTCTTTTTATGCAGATGATGTTTCCTTTTACATAAAACCAGATCCCTTTTCTTTAGATTCTCTTATCACAGAATTAGATTCTTTTGCCGTTTTATCTGGATTAAAACCAAATTATGATAAATGTTCCATCCTCAGAATAGGATCTTTCAAAGGTATGAGACATAATCTGTGTAAAGTGCCTATTCAGTATACAGATGGACCTGTTAACCTTTTGGGAATACATATACCAGTAGAGACAAAGCTCCTTGTAAAGACCAATTTTGAGTTAAAGCTCCAGAAAATGAATAAAATTCTTCAGGCCTGGAGAGGAAATTATCTTTCGATTTATGGAAAAATAACAGTGATTAATTCATTGATACTTTCACAATTTACATATTTATTACAAGCGTTACCATCTCCTGATGGAGTGTTTATGAAAACATATGAAAAAATAATTTTTAATTTTATTTGGAATGGTAAGACTGATAAAATAAAGCGTTCCTATGTCTATAATACACGTGAGAATGGTGGTCTAGGACTGAAGAATCTTGCAACACTGGATACAACCCTAAAAGGGGCATGGGTTCAACGACTGTACAAAAATCGACACTGGTTTACATTTAGATTACTCTTAGCCCAAGGTGGTACATCATTGGGAAAAATGTTGCCC
>NC_085858.1:43926042-43928542 GCF_034702125.1 Engraulis encrasicolus | reverse complement strand
GGACATGACCTGTGCTTGAGTCTGGCTGCTGGGCAGACCTTAATGGGCCATGACCACCTAGTAATATACCAGAGTGATGATGGAAGACATCTGAGAAAAGTGAGAGAGAGAGAGAGAGAGAGAGAGAGAGAGAGAGAGAGAGAGAGAGAGAGAGAGAGAGAGAGAGAGAGAGAGAGAGAGAGAGAGAGAGAGAGAGAGCGATGGAAAGAGATAGGGAAATGATGTGTGGGAAAGAGGGGGAGAGAGAGGGGGGAGGAAAGAACGATAGCAAGAAGATGAGAGGATGAGGGGAAAATAAGAAGAGGAGAAGAGAGGATGGGGGATAGCAGCATGCCGACAAGCAGGCCATAGAAGAGAATTTAAGACAGACATAAGAGAAAAAGGAGGCATGCTGTTGATGAACAAGAGCAAGAGAGAGACGGAGGGATGGAGAGAGAGAGAGAGAGAGAGAGAGAGAGAGAGAGAGAGAGTCTGGTGAGAGAGACTAATGGTGTAAAGAGTTCAACAGGGGTGGGGGAGCACACAGAGGACAAACACCGACATCAAAAGCGAGATGAAAAAGAGGGAGATGAGGGGAGAGGCAGAATGAGATAGGCATGCATCCAACATACAACGCACAGTACAACACACAGTACAGAGCAGGGCTGCACAATGAATCGAAAATCGTGATAAATTAGTGAAATCGAAGTCGAAATTTTAATCGCGATTTAATCGTGGCAATAGTGACGTACTTTTGAGAGCGTCCTTGAAGCCAGAGCATACTGACAGGCTGGTGTTTCTGGCCAGAAATCTGTCCACCTAAGTTTCATGCTATTGCCTTTACATAATTATTACAATTCATTTTATTTTGCTCATCCCGTATATAGTTCATTCTTGGTTATATTTCATCTTGTTATAATTTTCAAAAAAAAAGCAAAAAAAACAATAATCGTGATTAATAATCATGATTACGATTGTGGTAGATTTCAGGTGATGCTCAAAGGCAAAAAACATAATAAAAGAAATAAGCAGGCCTATGTGTTGAATGAGGTTGTGGCTCTGAGAGGCCTAAAGGAAACTTCTATTTGTGGATTCAAGCAGGCCCTGGGCCACTCACGCAGCTGAGAGCTGTGGTTACCTTCAGGACTGGGTGCTCATAGCAAACATTCCAGAGTACCCGAGCTGAGGCAGGGAGAAAATATGGATGACTCTATTAGCCTCAGACAACGCCACCAATTAAAGAATCCGGAGTATTAGTGTATATTGACCCCTGTGGGTCCACAAAAACATCAAGGACTAATAGAGTGATAGTTAGTTCACTATTAGTAGTAGTAATACAGGGAAAGAGGATCACAAAACCATATGCAACTACATATACACAAGACATGTGCACACACTTACACACACACTCAGAATGTATTGTATTTCACCTACACAGAATTCCACCAATATAAATCTGTCCAAAGGTACGATCAGGAAAGCTGACAAGAGGGGACAAAGAGAACAGTTACCCCGGGCCCTGGGAGAAAGGAGGGCAGAATTGGGTCCTCACCACATTGCATGTATTGAGTGAGGGGACCCGTTCAGATAACTTTGTCCCAGGCCCAGCCAAAATATGATAACGGCCTTGGGTACAGTACGCAGAAGGCAACATAGGTGCCGGTCCATGTTTGGTGCCGGTTCATGCATAGTTTTGGTGGATTGTATGTTGTTGGAGTGTGCCGGTATGTGCAAATGTTCAAATGTTACCATGACTTTGTATGCCACGTACCAGGAGTGAAGGCCTAACTCGAGGGGAAGCAATACCACTTATGGTTGCATATTTTTTAATGCTAAACATAGGGCAGAAATCCTCCATTGTAAACTTCCTTAAATGGCCCAAGACGTCATAGTGTGGGGGGTGCCTAGGGTATATATTGTGGCGCTTTGCCAACTGGACTCCAGATCACTTTGTGAACGGTACCTCACGTATCTGAAGCAAGCTGTTCTCGGGTTGGCCAACTCTTCACTCTTGGTACGCTGGTGGCTGTTAGCAAGAACTTTGAAGACAATAAACGCAACAACAACGACTGCTGAAAAACACTGTGTGGGCTGAAATTCTTCCAAAACGAGACGACAGGACCAGGCCTTGTGCCGCCCAGAACCGGGGGCCCGAGGGGCTCGAATTTCGGCAGAAATCCACTTCACGATTTTGACGAAAATAATCGTGATTATGATTTTTTTTCCATTATCATGCAGCCCTAACATACAGTACAGATGCAAACTGTCCTCAGGAGGAGGGAGGGCAGGGCCTATATGGATAACAGATGATTACTAGTGTAAAAAATTAGTAAACCGTCCTCCCAACACCTTATGCACTAAGCATACAAAAGTTGCTATAAGGTTTGGGGTTCGAGACTAGGTCAGTATTGTAGAAAGATGTTGGTATCACACAGACAATGACAGAAAGATACTAAATAGAGAATGGTATGAAAATAGGCCAAACAATAAGGTGCCCTGAATGGGATAGGCCTGCTCCAAA
>NC_085858.1:43921042-43923542 GCF_034702125.1 Engraulis encrasicolus | reverse complement strand
GCGTGCGTGCGTGCGTGCGTGCGTGCGTGTGTGTGTGTGTGTGTATGTGCGTGCGTGTGTGTGTGTGTGTGACAGCACAAAGACATACAATACTCTATATCAGTGGTTCTTAACTTGGGGTGCGGGCACCCCCTGGGGGTGCGCCAGAGATTTCAGGGGGTTTTCAGGGGACAGAATTTTGTTTGTGTTGAGGTTGTGACCAAAATTCTGCTTCCAAACATTATAATTAGGCCAAATTAAAACCAAATTTAAACATGTTTTCATCCCCATGTAAATTAATTAACGTATTGATTCATGTCTAAGGTAAGAATCATTGTAATTAATCACTTAAATCATTTTTTTGGTGCGTATACACGTGTAGACATGTGGGATGGGGGTGCATGGCTTGTCTTGGGAACAGGTAAGGGGGTGCGTTCAGAAAAAAGGTTAAGAACCACTGCTCTATATCAAATAACAAGCCAGTCTGTGCATTTTGGTGTTCTGGACATTCACACAGTCCAATTATAGCTGCTGAGAAGCAACACGTGAGCAGGCGAAGAACAACAACAGCGGAGAGGGAGAAGGGACCAAATAAAATAAAAAGCGCGTCCAGTTCCCGACTGACATTACATTCCATTAGTCTCGCTCAAACACAGGGAAACCGACAGAGTTGGGAGGGAAGACAAAGGGGGTCAGCTGTCCTGGGCCCAGAGAGAAGGGAGGGTGCCACTGAAATGGGTCCTCATTACACTGCATGCATTGGGTGAGCTTCAGATAACTTTGTCCTGAGCCTGGCTGGCCCTGCTCCAACATTTGCATCCCAAAACTTGAATGTAGTTCTTCTTCATTGCCCCCCTAGGGAGCAGGGGGGGGCAGAAAGTGTGAGAGAGAGAGAGAGAGAGAGAGAGAGAGAGAGAGAGAGAGAGAGAGAGAGAGAGAGAGGGCCTGGCGCTGCTCAAACATTTGCATCCCGAAACTCGGATGTGGTTGTTCTTCATTGCCCCCCCCAGGGAGCAGTGCTCCTTTGGGGAGGGGGGTAGAGAGTGTGAGAGTGTGAGAGTGTGAGACTGTGGGAGTGTCATCATCAAACATCTGTGGCCCATAACCACAGACTGCGACAGACAGACTGCACTGCGTCCGGCCATCACATAATGGGAGCCATTTACACATTATAATGATTACACAGCGTGGTTAATAAATGGGGTTAGGCCAATGATGCCGCACGAGGCGGAGATAGGGTGAGATGGGCCAGAGAGGAGTGTGATGAACTGTAGAAGGGACGCTGGCACTTCGTTATCTGGGGGTGAATTCGCTGTAGTGGTGGTGAAAGTGAGTGATAACTCGAGTGGGACTTGAATGGGGCGCGAATGCAAGACGACTGGGTATGAAATGTAAAAGTGAGTCTTAAAAGAAAGCCTAATAAAGGACGCACGCAAACAAAATAAAACAAAACAAAAAATAGACTACAGATGTGGAAAACAAAACAAATGTCTGCGGTGGCAGTATGTGCTCTCAAAAAGGTTTTGCGAAATTACTTGTATGAACAAAACATTCTGTTAACACTTCATTTTCGGCTTCGCATGATAACCTCTAATACAAGTCTAACTGAGTGTAAGTGACTTATTCGACATGTGTTACTCAAAGTAAGTCATTTATTCAGCGAGTATTCACAGATTTCTTCTTCATTGCCAGTAAGGCCTGTAATATTGAGATAATGGTAATAAGGTCC
This sequence comes from Engraulis encrasicolus, assembly GCF_034702125.1. Taxonomy (NCBI): domain Eukaryota; kingdom Metazoa; phylum Chordata; class Actinopteri; order Clupeiformes; family Engraulidae; genus Engraulis; species Engraulis encrasicolus. The sequence continues at coordinate 43,921,834 of NC_085858.1, read as the reverse complement.
TCGTAGGCACTTGATTTAGTTTCAGGCAAATTTTATACGTCACTTATACAGGGATACAGGGACAGGGATGTCTTAGTGGCCAAAAAGGAAACTTTAAAATTAAGTATCTTACAGCTCTACTGTAAAATGACAGTTTCATGACAGTTGAATATGTGTGCCATGATAAAATGTCTGAACTGCAATAACAGAATAACTCTTATTTGTACAGTATGTCTTCCTTTACAGGCAGTAACTTATAATTCAGTCCAACAAACCTCTACTTGACTGTGACCTCGCGGTATTTGGATGCTTAGTGCTTTTTTTACGGCATTATCTTCACTTAAAGCGATCGTTATTGATTCAGCTGCTGTAGACGCGAGGATAACGATGATAAAGCAAAGAGGGAGTGAAAGAGAGAATGAAGGAGATGGAGAGAGAGGAAGAGACAGGAGAAGGGAGTGAGAGAGGGAGGGAGGGGTGGGGAGGGAGAGAGAGAGAAAGAGAGTAGAGTAGAGAGTAGAGAAAGAGTAGAGGTTAAGGAGAGAGAGAATGTACAGTAGACTAGAGCAAGAGAGAGTGAGCGAAAAACAGCAAGAGTGAAAAAGGAGAGAGAGAGAGACCAGAAGAGAGAGAGAGAGAGAGAGAGAGAGAGAGAGAGAGAGAGAGAGAGAGAGAGAGAGAGAGAGAGAGAGAGAGAGACCGGAAGAGAGAGAGAGAGAGAGACACCAAGAGAGACAAAGAGAGAGAAAGCGAGGGATGCTAAGAGGGAGGAAGGGAGAGAGAAAGAGAGGGAGCGCTACATTTAATCAGTGG
>NC_085858.1:43896042-43916042 GCF_034702125.1 Engraulis encrasicolus | reverse complement strand
TGGAAGTCACAGGTTAAAAACCCTCTTGTATTCAAGAGTGCTGGCTCATTACACCGAAGCTGAAATGTAAATAAGCCATAAAACGAACTGTGTGCGTATGCAGCATTTGAAATCCTCTCCACTCTACTCTACGCACATCTGCACAGGTCAAAGCAGCCATATGTTCCCCGTCCAACACCAAGTATTGCAATGTCAATATCATTTAGCGACGAGAGGAGATTGCTGGCCGCCTGTTACTAGGAAGATGAGCTATCGTCATCGTTTTCGTTCCGTTTTTTTTCTGACTGTGCAAGCTGTCTTTTGAAATGCTGCCTTTTTATCTCCTCTCTTTTTTTCCTCAGTCTTTCATGTCTTTTTTTTCCTTTTTTTCTGTCATCACGTTCTCTCTGGGTGAAGATGAAGAATTTTCTTCATTGTGTCTGCCGTCTGTAGTTTTTTTTCTCTCCTACAGCCTAAATTGTCTCTTCTCTTCTAATTGTCATCTTCAAGTGAAGCACATCATACCACACATACCATTAATGGAGAGAGGAAAGTGAGACTGTAGACTATGAAAAACCTACCGAGACACCTGCAGCTTCCTAGCGCTTGGTAGACAAGTATCCGTTCATTTCTAGGGCAGTAACGATATTGTATCGAAGCGAAACATCGCACTGCACAGCATGATACTGTAGAGCGGAGAAAGAAGGCAGTATCGTGATACACCCTTTCACAGTTCTGTTATCCTTCAGTCCAGAACACAACCACATGATATGATGTGATATAGTGCTATCAAGCTTCAAATCATCATCTTTTTATATTTGTTTTGAACTTAAAATATATATTAGTAGCCTCTTATAACCTGACCTATTATAAACCATACTAGTTTTTGTTCATTATTTTATTTTGTCATGATGGCAAATGTGAAAAGAGCAATCTAATTTATTCAAAAAGATACATATTAAAAATCTAGAGTGTATCGAAAATTGTGATGCGAACCAAATCGTCAACATACCCATTCGTATGTGCAAAAGCATTGCTGTATACGGTACATATATGGTATATGGTGAGATTTCTAGCACATGCCACCATACTGAGCTCTGACATTTGCCTTTGACCTGTACCCTTTAAAGGTATTAAAGGTCACTGTCGGAATGTGTTTGTGTTTTCTAACCTGTGACACATGCCATCATAAATGATCTAATCATTTGCCACATAAACGAGAATGCATTACTGTCAGCTATGTTTAGATGCACTCACCAACCAACGCATTTCCCTCTACGGTGTTTGTAAGCTCAACTAACGATTAGAGTATGACAATAATACAGACATGCAGTCATGGTTAAGCGGTGAGGGCGTCAGACTTTTATCCCAAAGGTTGCCAGTTCGACTCCCGACTCGCCAGGTTGGTGGGGGTCGTAAAGAACCAGTGCCCAGTGCAATATCTCAGCACAGAAAGCCAAATCATCCCGTCATTAGCTTCAGAAAGAATAAAATGAAGTTTTTGTGCGACCGTCTCACTCTTCTGATCTCAACATCATTGAGCCACTCAGGGGAAACCTCAAATGTGAGGTTCCAGCAAGACACCCAAAGGTATTATAGGAATAATAAACAGGGCCATATTCAGCATCAGAAACTAGGGTATGTAAACTTTTGAACAGGGTCATTTGGGTAGTTTGGGTTGTGATCATGCTTTTGAAAGAGTAAACACAGAATACTGCTAATACATATCTTAAGCCAGTCACTAGCAATGAGTGAAAAAAAAGGTTTTGTGTAATCCTTCATATTTTGAGAGAAATCGCCAAGAAAGCGTATATTCTGCTGGGGTATGTAAACATATGAGCACCACTGTACCCTGAGCATGGTACCGTCCCACCACACTGCTCCCTTGGGGCGCCACTGGGGGCTGCCCCCTTGCATGGGTGAGGCATAAATGCAATTTTGTTGTGTGCAGTGTACACTTGTGTGCTGTGGAGTGCTGTGTCACAATGACAATGGGAGTTGGAGTTTCCCAGTTGGGCTTTCGCTTAATTTGCTTTAACTATAACAGGCTTGAGGTTGTTGCAGTTGATATTTCACATTTTCAAGATCAGCTGCTCGGTAGCTCATCTCGATGGGCAATCAGCTGCAGAAGTCGCGACGTGGAGGTGCGCATGCGTGCGCATGCTCAGCATAGCTAAAAGGAGCTCATCTCGACAGGGAGCTCATATCGACAGGACACCGGAGAACCTTTGCATCATGTTTGCACCAAACCTGACAAGGACCTGCCACACAGACCCGCATTGTTACTGGTCAAATGATAGCTTCATCATACGGTAGGATCACATACATAGCGTCAAAACACGGACAAATATTAGCAGGATCACAATAAAATAACAGACTATAGGCCTACATAATTCAAGTAAGCATGCAGCCCTGGAGTGACCTTAGCCACATCCTCTTCAGTGTCCCCTTCTTACTGCTTAATAATGTCATCCCTTTTACAGTAAGTGGGCTTGTATCTGTATCACCCCAGTATAGTGCAGCCAAGAGACTAGGAACACACAATGTGCCCTAGATGTGTGTCACTTGATGAAGTGCTAGTGAATTGAGACAGGGCTATTAGAATATCACACACTATATCAGCAAGAAATGCAGAGTGGGCATAACTGACTCCTTCTTAAAAACCTGGCGTTGGGCCCAGAACAGCACCCAAAGTCCTCCTGGCCTCATAGTGTGGTGAGCGGGGTAGCTTGTATTGGGAGGCACAATTAAGAAAGAAAGGGCTTGGAGTGGTTGGTGGAGAGTCAGAGGGTGATGGAACTGGCATCGGGCCCAGAGCAACCCAAACCATGGCAAGAGGGGTAGCAAGGGAGGAGGGGGGGTGGGGGGGCAGAATTAGGAGAGAGGGAGCTTAGAGTGGTTAATGAAGTGTGTGTGGTACTACAGTTAAGTAGATCTGGCGTCAGGTCACAGCACACCAAGTTGTGGCCCCATGGTGAGCATGGTAGCTCAGGGGAGCAGAATAAGAAGAGAGAGGTTTGGGAAGGGGGGGCTGGGGGGTGGAGTGGTGTGGGTGGTGGTGTGTAACTGTATCACACCAAGTTGTAGCCCCCATGGTGAGCGTGGTAGCTCAGGGGAGCAGAATAAGGAGAGAGAGGTTTGGGGGAGGGAGGTTTGGGGGTTGAAGTGGTGTGGGTGGTGGAGACGTTGGAATGGTGTGTGACTGTATCACGCCAAGTTGTGGCCCCCATGGTGAGGGTGGTAGCTCAGGGGAGAAGAATAAGGAGAGAGAGGTTTGGAGGGGTTGAGTGAGTGGTGGAGTTTTTGGGTGGTGGAGGCGTTGGAGTGGTGTGGGTGGTGGTGTGTGTGTGTAACTGGGAGCCTGGTAGCTCAGGGGAGCAGGATAAAGGGGGAGCGGTTATGGGGGTTGGGTGGTGGAGACGTTGGAGTGGTGGTGGTGGTGGTGGTGTGTGTGTGTGTAAAACTGGGGGCTCTGCCAGCAGCCACAGTGCTAATCCGCACTAATTTACAAGCGGGCCGGTCACTCAGGCCTGCATGGTGATGGGGCTGTGGAAGAGAACAAATCTATTGAGTGCAGCACAGCGCAGACAGGCACTGGGGGCCCGGCTGGTGGCAAATCGTACTGTAGTCCGTGGGATGGCGTCGCATGGGCAGTCTGGCTCAGAACGTATACTGTATCCAAGGGGTTCTCAAATGCTTTTCAGTTAGGGAGCAGAACAGTTTCTAAGACCCCCCCCCCCTTCAACCCAACATCCCCATCCTCAGCTCATAATCGCACAAATGACAAACAAATGTCAGAGATCCACTAAAACCCGCTCTGCTGTACTACATTGCTCTTTTGGATTCATAACAAACTTTTGTCCACAAACTCCCTAACAATGTGCCATAGATCCCACCCACCTCCCCCCCGTCCCCCCACACACACACACCCCAGACCCCACTTTGAAAAACCCTGCTGTAGCCTATAGCGCAGGCAGCAACCAGCAACCACCTCCATGCTAGATAGAAACTAAAGCCTCTTTCACACACATCGCTGCTCGTTACTCGCTCAGCGAGTTAAGTCAATAGAATGTCTATGTGCTCCAGTGAGATGAAGAGGCGAGTTGGCGAGGAGTGTACAAGCGATACGATGTGGGCGGGTTCTGAGTTGAAAATATTTTAACTTCAAGTGAGGGAGTAAGCGAGTAACCAATTGAAATGCAGAGTTCGGTACTACTCGCCTGTGCATTGACCGCGGGAACGTTTAGCGAATGTTCCATGGGCAAGTGGCGACTAGGCGAGTGAGCGAGAAGCTAGTAACTAGCAGCGACGTGTGTGAACGTAGCTTAACAGGCTCTCTGGGCTCTGTCTGTCTTCTTCTGGCTGCCGCTGCTGTCACAGCCAAGTTGCACCACGGCTCGATAACGCAGAGCCATGGGTGGCATTCTGGGTGGATAAACGCAATGGGAAACGAGGAAAATAGAGAGACGGGAGGAAAAGAAAGAAGAGAAGAGGGAGACACACAAACACACACAAGCATTCACACACACACACACACAGTGAGAGAGAGAGAGAGAGAGAGAGAGAGAGAGAGAGAGAGAGAGAGAGAGAGAGAGAGACAGAGAGACAGAGAGACAGAGAGACAGAGAGAGTGAGGTTACAGAGAGGGGGTGGGAGCGACAGAAAGCGATAAATGCAGAGACAAAGACTGACAGACAAATAGCCAGGGACACAGATACTTTGATCTTTAAATGGTATTAGTGGCATCTAATACTCGATAGGAAGAGAAAGACTCGATGAGAAGAGAGGAGAAAAGACAGAGGTAAAGATAAAAACCAGGAGAATAACACAGACAGAGACAGAGACAGACTGACAAATCGACAGAGAGGCTTTTGAACTGTCAATGGCGTTACTGCCATCTAACATTCAAGGAGAGGGATAAGCAAACAGGCAACAGACAAACAAAAAGAGGGAAGAACGAGAGACAGACACACAAGCAGAGGGATACAGAGAAGCTTTGAGCTGCAATTACTATTAGAGACATTCAGGGCTGGACTGGCCATCTGGAATAACAGGCATTTTCCAGTGGGCCCTGTAAATTAAATAATATTTATATATATTTTTACATATCTGAAAATAGGGGCCCAAGAGGGTGCGGGGCCCACCGGTGCGTCAGTTCTGTGCTGTTAAGTACGAGGTGCCCCTTTAAGCCACAAGTGCCCGGGCCCTATTTCTCCCCCAGTCCCGCCCTGGTGACATCTAATATGCAACAGGAAGAATGAGAATAGACAGACCACTGACATACAATAAAAAGGAAAAGAAACAGAGAGACGGACCAGACAGAGACGGACGGAGTCCCTTTGAAGTCTGAATGGCGTTTCTGTTGTCTAATATTCAACAGGAAAGGATAAAAAGAGACCGAGACAGAGAGCGACAGACAAATAGACAGGCAGTTCTGAGAGGCGATGAACTTCGAATAGTATTACTGTGTGTCGTCAAATACTCAACAAGAGGGATCAGAGCAGACAACTGCAATCCTCTCAATATTTCCTGTACAGTACGAGCTGCTTTAAGCCCCAGACTCTTCCTGGACACACACGAGGGCCCACGTCCCTCTCTCTCTCTCCTCTCTCTCTCTCTCTCTCTCTCTCTCTCTCTCTCTCTCTCTCTCTCTCTCTCTCTCTCTCTCTCTCTCTCTCTCTCTCTCTCTCTCTATTTCATCTATGGACATTTTCTATACTGCTTATTTCTTTAATGTGTGTATTTATGTTGACATTTTTAGTCTAATGATTTCTGCACGGTGTGGAGTTCTACCAGAATGGTCATTTCACTACAAGCTGTAACCTTGGTTATGGCTTTGCATGTGACAAATAAACTACTCAAACTCAAACTCAAACTCTTTCTCTCTCTCATTGGTGGTTGGATATCGAGGAGGGGGCCACATCAGTCAACTTATGGCCCACTTGAGACTTACAATGCATTGCCAGGCCACACCCTCCTAGTGACTCAACACCTTCAACGTTGCTTCTAGTAAGGTGAAGAGCAATGTCAATATCATTTCTGATCTCCGGGAAAATCGGAACTCCACCCACTTTGTCGGAGACCAGTCAACCGGTAGCAAGCCTGGGAAGGCGGGTCAACCATGCCGTTTGGGATACGTTAATTGTTATTCTCTTGGTAAGACCACGACCACAAAGAGATGTGAAGGTTGATGACCATCATGCTATACAATGCTATACACCAGCCTGTCCCCTGAGGCTGAGCTCCTGGTGGCTCTGTGGTGATGTTGATGTTGATGTTGGAGGTGAAGGAAGGTCCTCACAGCTTCTTTGATTATTCATGATCTTGTAATGTGAATGAAAGAGGCCCTGTGCCACCCGCAGCCATGCAGCAAGAGATTAGGAGCCTGTAACGAGCCGCAGGATATGTGTTTGTGCACCGCGTGACAGGTCATAGAAGGAGAGAGAGACAGAGAGAGAGAAAGAGAGAGGTAGAGTGGTAGAGTGGGGGTAAGAGAAGAGAAAAAAGAGAAGACAAGGTTGGAAGAAGAGAGAGAAGACAAGAGCTGAGAGGTGGAGAAAATATCTGACAGAGAGAGAGAGAGAGAGAGATAGAGCAGCTTTATAGTAGCAGTGCAACAGGACGACCAGCCAAGCCCCAGAAGGAATGCATTTGGTGTCAACATCTGACAGCACCAGCAAAGCACATTACTGAGGATTTCGAAGGGAAAGCCACCGAGCCAGTGGAAAGAGCAGAAGTCCGCACACTGTAGCTCCACTTTGCCTGATGAAGACCCTGTTGGGTCGAAACATTGTATGACCTGAATAAATGTTCATAAGTGGAGCTACAATGTGCGGACTTCTACTCTTTCCACTATCAGATACTCCTTTGTGTCCTGCACCTGGCCTCAGAGAGGTGGGATGTGCATACTCTTACTCTTTTATAGCCTCCAAGTGACCTAAGAGATTGCAGTGCATCCAACAGTATGCCATGCCGGCCTTCGCATCAGAAGAGAGGGATGGAGGTAAGAAACAGAGCCGCTGCTAAGGTTTTGGAGGCCCTAAGCATAACTGGTCAGGAGGCCCCCCTCATAATGAGATAACAGTAACACAAATACGTTTTTTAGTTAATGTCAATTTAGGAGGCCCCAATTTTGGGGGCAAAGTCCTTGAGGCCCTAAGCGCTCTGCTTACTCTGCTTATACCAGTGTTTCTCATCCTTTCTTGAAAAAACGCCCACTTGACAGCATCATAAGCCTCCCAACGCCCCCTCTGCCTCATCATAACCCTACCAACGCCCCCACTGTATTAAAATAAAAAATTAAAAAATAAATGGACTAATGCCACCCATGACAACTAAGCACTGCCCTCTCTCAAGTGTATCCTTCTCAACGCCCATTCCCATCCCCCCTTGGGGTCCCCAACGCCCCCTGGGGAGCTGTACCCCCCCGTTGAGAAACACTAGCTTATACCTGGCGTCAGCCCTGGTAAGCAAGCAGTGGTAGGGGAGGGAGGAGGAAGGAGGGAGGAGGGATTACTCCTCTCTGACTCCTCTCGGTGGCTGCCTGGATGTGATTGGACTTGGCAGCTTATCCTGGGCCTGACTAACATCAGGACTAATTACCTCGTTGAGGCGAAGGCATGTTCATCTAACTGGTTATATATAAACATACATTAATCTCTTTGCACGTATGCATGCGCTGCCTAAAATACACACGGCGTGTGTGTACACATTCACTCATGTACAGTACATGGACACACAGGCGTTGGTGAAGAAGTGCACACAAACAAACACACACACATGCACACACAGACACACGCGCGTGCGCGCACACACACAAACACATGCACGCACGCGCACACACACACGCACACACATGCGCTCGCACGCGCACGCACGCACACACACACACACACACACACACATACACGCGCGCACGCGCTGAGACACAAATAAACATCTCGGCTCAAAGCTGTGTGAAATTGTGTGGTGGTGCAGAAGAGGAGGAATAAGTGGTGCCTTAAGACCTCGCTTACTGTAATGCCCGTCACTCCTCCTAAGAGGACAGAGGGCAGCGGGAGTCTGGACCCAGCATGTGTGTGTGTGTGTGTGTGTGTGTGTGTGTGTGTGTGTGTGTGTGTGTGTGTGTGTGTGTGTGTGTGTGTGTGTGTGTGTGTGTGTGTGTGTGTGTGTGTGCACATTTGGGCATTCCTGCTCTGTGTGTGTGTGTGTGTGTGTGTGCGTGTGTGTGTGTGTGTGTGTGTGTGTGTGTGTGTGTGTGTGTGTGTGTGTGTGTGTGTGTGTGTGTGTGTGTGTGTGTGTGTGTTTGTGTGCGCGCGCACAGGTACACGTGTGAGCGTTACTGCGTGTGTATACTAAGTACATGCACATTTGGGCATTCCTACTGTCTGTGTGTGTGTGTGTGTGTGTGTGTGTGTGTGTGTGTGTGTGTGTGTGTGTGTGTGTGTGTGTGTGTGTGTGTGTGTGTGTGTGTGCCCATTTAGGCATGCCTGCTCTGTGTGTGTGTGTGTGTGTGTGTGTGTGTGTGTGTGTGTGTGTGTGTGTGTGTGTGTGTGTGTGTGTGTGTGTGTGTGTGTGTGTGTGTGTGTGTGTGTGTGTGTGTGTGTGTGTGTGTGTGCGCGCGCGCGGGCGCACGTGTGAGCGTTACTGCGTGTGTATACTAAGTACATGCACATTTGGGCATTCCTACTGTCTGTGTGTGTGTGTGTGTGTGTGTGTGTGTGTGCGCGCGCGTGTGTGTGTGTGTGTGTGTGTGTGTGTGTGTGTGTGTGTGTGTGTGTGTGTGTGTGTGTGTGTGTGTGTGAGTGTGTGTGTGTGTGTGAGTGTGTGTGTGTGTGTGTGTGTCCGTGTGTGTGTGTGCGTGCCTATGTGTGTGTACCTATATTTAGTCTCTGTTCCCCCACCTTATAGTGCTGTATTGTCCAAAGGTGTGCAAACCCAGACAAGTGTTTACTCCACTTACAAATGTGAAATGGAACACCTTCTTTTGTCCGGTAAATATGCAATATAATCCTGTGTAATCACTTCATTCTAATATGGTTTGCAAAGAGGATCTTTCCTAGTTCTTAGTGTAGATAGATACTATTTTGGATAGCTAGAGGACCGATATGGAATGAGTAGCCAAGACTCCGTAACTGTTTCACTTAACCTCAGCCTCTTAAAGGAACAGTCCACCTCATTTCAAGAAATTGTTCATACTGTATGTAGTTAAGTCCCAGTAAAATGTGATAATACATAGGATTCGTCTACCTGTATGTGTTTGCATCGTCTTGTTTAACATTGCAGCAAAATCAAGCGCAGCAGTGCAAGTCTATAGGAGTAAACAAAACATCCTCAAATGTATTTATAAACTACTTAAAATGCATGTTAAATTCACCAGAGTGCAAAACAGCTATTTAATCCCGTTTCGTGATCACTTGTGGCTTGATGCTAATGCTCCCATTTTCTTCCAGTGATTATGCTAAGCTATGCTAATAATTCTGAACCATAATCTATGCTACTGATACAAAATAATACCAAATCTAAGTACTGAAAACACTGAGAAGGAAATTATGAGCCCATTCATGAATAATGCTTGGAAATACTGCAAATATTTGAAAATCCAAAGAGGCAAAAGACCTCTAGATAGTTCCAGGATGGGTGAAATCCCTGACTTTGAACAATTGTATTGTGTGAACGTCTTCTGAGATTTCTAACCTTCTGATTATAATGGGCCATGCCCCTGTCATCTCAGCATCAAATGGTTCTTTCAAAAAGAACCACTGCACTGCTGGTCCTTTGAAGCACTGTAAAAAGGTTCCTCTAAAGTGCTGCTCTGGCGAACCGGCACTGGTGCCATTATTATATTTTTCGAGTGCACCCAATCATGGCAGAGGTTCTTGTCAGCTCAGCAGGGTGGGCTCCACAGTAGTTAGCGTCCACGGGGCCAGTGTGTCTATATACAGTACTGTACAGTAGGATCATTATCACACCCTGGAGTTACACTTAGACCAATCACACTTGAAACTCATCATCTCTCTCTCTCTCTCTCTCTCTCTCTCTCTCTCTCTCTCTCTCTCTCTCTCTCTCTCTCTCACACACACACACACACACACACACTAATGCTTTACATGGCAGTTTTCCCCTCCTCCCTCTTTGCCTTCTAACCTCCCCCTCAATGTTCCTCTGTCAAAACTGACTTCAATAACTAACTGTCTGTCAGAGAGTGAGTGAATGCATGCCTACGTGTGTGCATGTGTGCGTGTGTGTGTGTGTGTGCATGTGTGAATGTGTGCGTGCGAGTGTTCATGCGTGTGCACCCATGTGCACTGCTGGATTTGAAATATTGCTCCCCACTTAAGTATTGTTTCCTGCATGCACATGACAGTGCACATATGACAGAATGAGTGATGATAAAGGTCTCCTTTCCTCTCCTTATCCCACTCATCCCACTGTGTGTGTGTGTGTGTGTGTGTGTGTGGGTGGGGGGGGGGGGGGGGGGGGGGGGGGGGGGGATAACATGGTTGATGGTTGGTGGGTAGGGGAGGTTGGTGGTTGGTGGGTAACGGCTTCACAAGTGCAGCGGAATCACTGACAGAGAACTCTGAGTAACTGAGCAACTGACAGACATGATGAGAAGAGGAAGAGATGGATATACACTAACCCTGCCTGGATGGATGGATAGATACATGGATGGATGGATGGATGGATGGATGGATGGATGGATGGATGGATGGATGGATGAACGGCTGAATAAATGGATGGCTTAAGAAGAGTAAAGAAATAACATATGCTACACGTGAATCAACACATTCTAATGCAGATGCAGGTCTCAAGATATTTCGGTTTATAGGCTGAGGGCAACTTTCCCAACAAGGGCTTAGGCATTCAGCAGGCGTTTTTTGCAGGTGCTTCAGGCATCAATGGGTTAAGAAGAGTAAAGAAATAACACTGTGCTTAAAGCCCTCACCCCACACCCTACTTCCTCAAACACGGCCACAGCCCTACAGTACGTACACTCTGCTTGCTTACTACGCCGGTGTACCCTTGGGGCACAACCGAAAAAGTCCTTACTCAGCCTTCCCATGCTGTTCCAGTGCATTTAGCTTCAGACAAAATACTACTATACACTTGCAGCAGCTCTCCCTCTCTCTCTCTCTCGTAAAAGGGCACAGGTGCTGCTACTCCGCTTTTGGCTGCGAACCCCATAAAGGCACCATCTGCCTCAGCGCCTGCTCCTTAGGGACCTGGCCTGCAATTGTATCACATTGCCACGTGTATACACACTGCACACACACACACGCACACACAGGGCCGCTGACGGACTTGGCTGGGGCCCAGGACAAAGTCATCTGAAAGAGCCCCCTTCCTGAATCCATACAATACTATGTGTACTGACTAGGGACTTCATTATGTTTGCCCCCATCTCCCTGGGGCCAGGACAACTGGCCCCTTTGTCCCTTCCTGTCGACTTCCCTCAACACATATACACGCACCTGAACGAATAGTGCAAAACACTAAACAAAGACAACAACAAAAGACAACGACAACAACAACAACAGCAACAGCAACAACACTACAAGCTGCTCTGCCAAAAATAACAAGACGGCACTCAAGTCCATGACAACGGGAAAAGCTGAGCTCCGTCTGTCAGAAACGTATTTATGATTCAAGAACTGTAGCAGACGGCAGGCTGCAATTAACTTTGGGTGGCGATATGACAATACAATACGCAAGGCTCAGAGAAGCTGAAAAGAAAAGAAGGGCCGCGGATGGGAATGATGTGACACACCGAGAATGCAAGTTTGACGCCGGGAGTACGATAGGATGATGTGCGAATAGTGAGACTGAAGCTGAAAAACAAAGAAATGTCAGAGAAATGTCATTCGTTTTGAATCAGACCCCATAGGCATAGCCAGGGGTGGGCCTGGGTGGGCCTGGGCCCGCCCACTTGACATACAAGTCCACCCTATTCACACTTGACAGTCAACTGTTGCCTCATTGAACTATAATTAATGGTGTAGCACTGAGCGATAATTAATCATTTTGTCAAAAGTCTGGTTCATCTTCTGTGATTTCTATGATTTAAATTTCAAAGTATCATTTTTGAGCACGATATTATAATATCTACCTACACGCTTTCGGGTAGGGCCCGTCCAATTTTTTCTGGGCCCACCTGTTTTATTATTTCTGCCTACGCCCCTGTCAGACCCCACATACTGTAAGCCCACTGTACTGCGATACATACCATTCTGCCTGTGGAATGACTCCTTGCTCACTACAAACACTGAAATCCAACGCCACAACATTGCCAAGACACTATAGACATTCTTTAGTAGGCTTTCACATTAAAACTCTTATTGTTGGGGGGTGCTGTGGCACAGCACGCTAAGCCCCCCACATTTGGGCTTTCATGCCCATGGTTCGAGTCCGGACGGGGTCATTTCCGAATCCTCCCCCATCTCTCTTTCCCACTCACTTCCTGTCAGCATCTCATACTATCCTGTCAATAAAGGCATTAAAAGCCTTAAAAATATATATATACTTTTAAAAAATCTCTTATTGTTATGACAATCTTATAAGGGGCGGGCATGTCTTCCACTGCTACTACCAGATATCCATTTATTTTTAAACGACAGGAGGCAATAACTGGTCACTTTGTTTCTTTTCATTCCCTTCAGTCCCCCACCCCACCCACTAAAACACACACACACACACACACACACACACACACACACACACACACACACACACACACACACACACACACACACACACACACACACACACACACACACTCTCTCTCTCTCTCTCTCTCACACACACACATTCACACAGTTGCAATAATTGAACAGCTGTCAAAGGCCAGGGTCAGACATGTAGAACAATGCAAACCACAAACCAGCACAAATAACCAACAAAATCAATAAAAGCTTCCGCAGACACACTCCAGCAATTGAAATGATGAAGAGGTCACTTTTTCCCACCCTCCAACACTGACATTGGCAGCTGTAATTTCCTTGTGTGATAAAATGTCAAGTAGAACACTGCAAATACCGCCCTTTATATGTTTAACCATGTGGTGTCTGGTGGTCTAGACTTTATCCTACACAGGACATATTTGCACATGCACGCCTGTTTGTTTGGATCAGATTATCACGATTTTGTTTAGAGAGTCATGTAGAAGTGCATTAGAAATTCAAAGGCCAAGAAATTAAACTTATATCTGGCCTCATTACCTGATTAAAGTATGCCCCAAGGCGGTTGTAGAACAACATTTCCGGTTCCATTTAATGGAAAAACAGGTAAAATATTCTATTTTAAAGCCTATATTGCACTTCATGTTTAGATATTTCGGAAACAAATAATACTGACCATTGACTGCTTAATACATGCGCCACAACATGGGCCAGGGGCAATTCTACAGAGGCCCCCGCCACCCCCCTTCTAGAACCACCAATTCAAATGCCTCAAACACCTAGCAGGCCATATAGCAATTTTAGCAATTTGCAGAACTTTCAAGACTCTCTGAGAGATATTTAAAGTGATAAGCTGGGTGCACAGGTGTAATTACATTTTCTGGTTCACTGGTCAACATATTTTTGCTGACACTGTTTCGCTTATATCGGTGAGATTTTCGCACTCTGCAAGTAATGACGTTATATTACTCCAGCCCTCACCACACTGCACAAAACCTCCCCTCGCGCAAACACTTCACAGAGGGTGTGGGTTTATCGTTTTGACTTCAAGACTCTCGACCGTGATTCTACATCCACTCTCTCCCAAACAGACGGAGGGTCTTATAAGACTCGCTGGCTTTTGTGTAGGTGCTATTCCGTGTGCTTATTAAAAGTGAGATTGATGTTTAAGAACTGATCTGATAACCATTGTTCTGAATGTTGCATATGCCTCAAATAAGATTGACTATAGCCTAATTCAAAGTCTCAAGTGCGGTTACGCAGCTGCAAAACGAACCCAAAGAGTGGGATTCACAAACGTAGCCTATAACATATTCATCAGCTGTTATTCAATTAACTGAAAGTGCTCTACGACCAACTCTCACCTCAACATATGCCCCTATCTGCAGCTATTTAATCGAAGCTGAGCATTCGGAATTGGATCCGGGAAGCCAAATGACAAATGACGTTATCTTAACCAACGGGTGTTTAAGTGTAAGAAAAAAATAACATTCTGAGATTTTGTATATGTGGCTTCCTCTGACATAACATCGTGAATTCACCAGAAAGGGGATAAAAAACATATCGTGTCATTTCAAAGACCCCCTTGATGTAGCTACATTTTGTCTTTACTTACCCCTTGTGACATCAAATTGACTTGGAGAGGATGGCTAAATGACGGTTGGGTTGATTTTCATAAGCACCTAAGGAAGAGAACAAAGTCAAGGTCCAGTCAAAACGACACCCATGTGCACCATGACTAATATGCCACAGACAGAAACACACTGCTTGAAAACAAAGTTGTCACTGTCTTATCTCCAAATTACTCTTGCTCCTCTCACTTGCAATCAACCATATAAGGACCTACGTCTCCTGTGGCCACACATCGACTTACCGCAGCCAAGGTTGCAAGTCCCTTGTGTCTTGAAAGCACACTAACAGGTTAGCCTATGTCCGCTCAAATGGAGCCACATCCTCAAACGAAAATATGGGGGGAATCGAGTTAATCATGCACAAGCAGCATGAAACTGTAAAAAACAGAAACTATAGAGGTACTGTACCTGCGTTTTGCAATTTCACTGTGTATTCCACGCTCCTGATCTCCTTGCCTTCAGTAGTTCAATTGTTTGAAAATGAATGTTCTCCACTCTCGCAGGTAAGTATTAGATATATATCCACACTTTTGTGGGAAAGTAGACTGTGTACCCCCAAAAATACAAGTATGCAATTATACAGTGAAATCGTCTCACATCGCTGAAGCTATTTTAGCACCACCGCATACATCGCTTCGCAGGGAGCCTGTGGAGGTCTCAGCTCACTTTGGGTGGGAAGGCGAGGCGCACACGGAACCAAAACGCTTGGTAATCCACAGTGGCGATACGATGACAAACACGGCTTTCCAATCCGAGAACAGTCTTTCTTGGTGCAAAATTCCCCGTTCATATTTCGGGACGGCAACTTCTCTGGGCAGCGCTGTGGTTTAGAGACATACCTGGTCCTCTACGCGGCGTGGTCACAGTGTTCTAAGCAGGTGAATTCGCATCTCCCCTCGCCACCTCAGCGGCACATCAAAAACTCTACCCGAAAGCTATACGCCAGTGCACAGACTAGAGGCTGTCGCGCCCGCGCTTGACGCAGAGGGTACACGGAATCTTTTCCCACTTGTGCGCCTTCTTCTGACAAGACGGCACTGACTTTAGACCGAATCACTCTTCTGCCACAGAAACTCCCCGGCTCCCTTGTTCGCCGGTCTTAGGTGGACGGTATGCTTCAGCGCCAGACACTCCCCGTTTTTCGAGAAGCAATGCCATCTCGGAGAGGGACACGGAGTTGGTGTGCTGGAGACTGGGAGCAGCTGGAGAGGGGATTTGCGCTATTACCGCATCATTCATATAGCCAACCAACCAGTTTGTCCGCATAGATAGGTGCGCTGATCTCGATGAAAACTATCCTAAAGGTGTGCAAAGAAATAACATCCCGCACCACTCCAAGAGTCAAGGCGTCATTGTTTAAAAAATCAGATACAAAAAGAGCAGTCCCTCCCGGCGTATTTCTTGAGTCACCGGGCGCGAAGGATGAGTGATCAAACGGAAAGATAGAATAACACTCTGGCTGCTTGTGCATACTTTATTGCAACTGCTCAACTAATGCAATCATTTTGTTTAACGGGCAGTCTCTCTCTCTCTCTCTCTCTCTCTCTCTCTCTCTCTCTCTCTCTCTCTCTCTCTCTCTCTCTCTCTCTCTCTCTCTCTCTCTCTCTCACACACACACACACACACACACACACACACACACACACACACACACACAAGAGAGAGAGAGAGAGAGAGAGAGAGAGAGAGAGAGAGAGAGAGAGAGAGAGAGAGAGAGAGAGAGAGAGAGAGATCTTTGGGAACCAAGCTAAAAATCACTGTGTTCCCCTTCCACCTTTTTCCAGCACAGTAACCTACGTCAAACATGTTCAATGTAATACAAGCTTAACTTCCATTTGGCAATTTACGTTACGTTTACTCGTAATAACTCCAACTAGCACTGGGTTAACTTCAACACGATACCTCTGTCCAAGGTCCTGAATGCACTCTTCAATGCCTTGACACAGCCAATCATTTTGGGCAATAAATTCCCATTTTGTACTGGAGGGCAGGCATATTGCACATCAGCAGATCACGAAAGCACAACTGTTCCTTCTTGAACTTTGCTAGATCATACAGCTGCAAATAATATTAGGCTAAGGCTAACAGATTTCTGTCGCACGACCTTCAGCGCCGTTCATCATAAAATTGTCAGGCCAAGGTGGACACCAAATTGTAGCCAAGGCTAGACGATAAGGAGTCCAGTGTGTCGATTGTTTTACACTGTTTCTTATGATATATAGTTTTTTTGGGCTGTCTAGTAGGGTACGTTCAGGATCGATACAGGACATCATTGTTTAGCTTTGGATGTAGCCTAGTCTTTCCTGATGGCAGGTAAGAATATGCAGGTGTGTAGCTGTGTTTGGGCAACAACAAAAAACCGACTGCTCGTTCACATTACCGCCAAAAGTAGTCATCCACCAATATCACTGACGGCAGATATTTCCCCAGCGGCACCCTAACTTCCAGATATTTCCCCAGTGCTTCCGCAAATGGGAAAGAAGCGTGTGAGAAATAATTGACTGCTTGTGACCGAGACACGTTCCCACGGATGCAAATTCAGACCGGGACAACTGATGTTATCAATTGTTATTCAATTTGGAAAAACAATTGTTGAAAAAAATACATATTCTAATATCTTAGCCGCCATCTTAGAGTTAGGACAATATAGTCTATCTCATGTTAACTTCAGACAGTATCTAGCCCTCTCCACATCACTCTTCCATCATTGTATACCTAATTGTCAAAGCATTTCAAACTGAAATGCTTTGACAATTGGCTTTTAAACTGAATTTGCCATGTTAAATTAAAGGCTTTTTTATATTTTTCTCAAATCTCAGAGTGCCTCTGCTTTTCCTTCCTTTTTTGGACCTACACTTCACCCGGTACAGATGAGCACCTGAGTAATATACCCTGCAAAGTCTCCTGAGCGCTTTAAGCCCTTTAGTGTCTTCTCATTTCAAAATGATATTGCAAAAATGTTGATCCCATGATGCATGTAGGCCTACTTATGTAGCCTACATAAATATGATAGGGCCTATGAACATTGCATTGCACTGATAGCCTACAAAATTAAATAGTCATTGAAGTATACAGTTGCTATCATATTCACCAGTGTAAGGTTTACAAAAGGTTTGTAAAATTTGGTAATGTGGTGGTGGTATTGATAAGTTTCTGAAATGTCATGTTGATGTGGGAATGTTGTGCAAATGTCAGGTGAGTGAGGAGATCTGTCACCATGGCTGAGTGGAAATCACAATTCAGCAGATCTCCACAGTATTTGGCTTTGGGCTATATGCTGACTGTGTTCACTCAGAAAATTATAGTAATGATTATTGTCACACATGATGGCAGACGTGTTGTTTAGAGACCTCTGTGTGCTTTATTTCAGGTCAGCGTGTCGTGAACCTGTGGCTAAGGTTGCAAACAAAATGCTTTGGGACGGATTTTTGCTTAGTTCTCTTAGAGAGAGAGAGAGAGAGAGAGAGAGAGAGAGAGAGAGAGAGAGAGAGAAAAAGTAGAGCGGGTCAGAGGCAAAAAAGAGAGGGAGCTAGAAATCTAGAGCCAAAATGGGATAAGCTGAGAAAGAAGGGATACAGAGAGAGAGAGAGAGAGAGAGAGAGAGAGAATTTTAGTGGTGTGAACTGAATCAGCTCTTGCTTGACTGACCCACTGATATATGGCCTTCTTGGCAGAGTTCCTCTCTGTTGGCGGGCAGGTGGACAGGTAGTAGCGGAGACAGGGCTGGACTTGGGGGAGAAATGGGGCCCGGGCACTTTTGGCTTAAAGGGGCCCCTCATAATTAGCGGCGCAGAATTGACTCCACCGGTGGGTGCCGCACCCTTTTGGGCCCTTATTTTCAGAAATGTTAAAAAAAAAAGACATATTTTTGACATTTCTGAGAATAGGGGCCCACAAGGGTGCGGGGCCCACCGGGAAATGCCCGCTGTGCCAGATGGCCATTACAGCCCTGCATGGGCGGAGGTGCTGAGGGTGTGTAGTGTGTGTGGGGGGGGGTGGTAGGTAGACAGCAGAGACAGAGAGAGCTGACTGAAAGATTGATGGCCGACTCATGGACGGTGTCACCATGATGGACTCGTGTTTGAGGGACAAAGGGCAACAGATGTAAGAGGCAATGGCACCCCTGAATGTTTCATGAGCACCGCAGGGCGGACATCGCTGCCCTGCCCACCTCGTCTCCATTGCTGCCCACCTCGCCCTCCATCGCTGCCCACCTCGCCTCCATCGTCTCCCCCCCCTGCTCGCTGATTGCCCTACTTGGTGCCAAGGCATGGCGGCATATACTGTAGTACAGGTTGGGTCAGATCAGGAATATGCAGGTTTTGGTGGGGAAAAGAGGGATACTAGTTTGTGTTTGTTTCATTCTGTTCTATACTTTGATGGCATAAATTTGTAGTAGATCTCTCTCTCTCTCTCTCTGCACTTCAGCTATTTCCTGTAGATTAATCTATTTGCTGATTATATATGTGGCCTGCGTTATCTCTTTACCGTAATATTTTTTATATTTTTAATATTTTTAAGATGTTTAGTGACTACGCCACTCTCATTTGTCAGGGTGAGAGAACCCAACCATCAAACACTTGATTTGACTTTCCCCGCAACAGGTTAGTGAATAACAAGAGATACAACTGTCATACAATTCAGAGTTCTTTTTATTTTCTTTCTTTTCGTAATGAGTCTCTGTATCTGAAAATATGCCTCACGGGCTCAGTCAATTATAACAAATAGAATATGAAGCTTTTACAGTATCCTTAGGCACGTCATCTCAATATACAAAATTGTGCAAATGTGCTAGTTGCACGAGAGGTAGACCAAATAACAAAAATTGCACGGCAAACAAGTTAGTAAATCAAATTGTAAAAAAAGAAAACAAACTGCCAAAAGGGCAAGATTGGTAATGGCCACCACACACACACACAAGCCTGTTAGACACACGTCTTTGGTCTCCCCCTACAGCAAGTATAGGTTCCAAAAGGAGTCTGAGATTTAAGATACGTCTCCCAGTAATACTTCAGTGTTCATACCCTAATCATATACACAAGCTCCGTCTTGGCGGTTACTAAGTAGAAACTTACACGAGCCCCTTCGTCTCGTATGTTAGAGTGAAACTTACACAAGCCCCTTCGTCTCGGACGTCAAAGTGAAAAGGTTGCACAGGATGAATCACTCACACAATAGGACAAAACAAAACAAAAGGTTGGGAAAAGAACAGTGATGCCCCCCTTCTCTAGTGACACTGCATCAGTGTAGTCGAAGGCACCATCTCCTCCTATGTACATTTAACGAGAAAGTTACCATTAGGCACGGCATTTATAACTCGATTCAACAGGAGTTGTGTATTGTGGAAATGTGGGCGCTCCCACAGGTGCAACCACGACACCACAGCGCGATATATCAAAGGCACCACGCTGCCAAGTCCCGCCATCACACCTGCGGAGCACCCCCACTCCCACCCCACACAACTCCCTACACAAGTCAAGTGCTAAGCGTCGAAACTCTTACAGAAAATGCCGGCATTACCTCTGGTTCTCTCGAAGCGGCATGCAAGCAGTCAACCACACAGGACACAAAGTGGAAGAACATCACCAGCGACACTGTGATAGAGTAACACTACATCAGTCACAACAGAGACTACGTTCGCACACACGAGAGAAGCGTACAGAACGCATCTTTTACCTTGAGTTTGCCCAGCTCAGCACACCATCCCAGAACA
>NC_085858.1:43886042-43891042 GCF_034702125.1 Engraulis encrasicolus | reverse complement strand
GTCAGCATTTGTGAGTTGATACATAAACATCCAAAATACGATTACTGCATTTGTAAAGTGATACTTAAAACGAGACACATATATTTTTGTCAGGCAGACAGAGTGGAAATTGTAAGCAATGCTTTGCATATGTTGCTAATCACAGGCCTTCATAAAGTCCCATCTAAAGCGCTGTCATTGACGATGACTCATAAGCGGTGACAAGTCACAATTGTTTGGTGCTGATACATGACTTAAAAGCACCGACTACTTATCCCGATAATACTAAACAACTGTGTTTACACAATTGCATTGCTGTATTTACGATGACATCCGTGTCATCTCTCCTCTGCAGCCACTTAACATACCCTATCCTGGACACTAGTTATTTATAGCAATGCATATATGTAGCTGGCCTATGTACTATACGACTATTATTTAATATGGGATTTATTAACACAACATATTTTGTTAGATCATATTCTAGCCTGGAATGATGAGTGCAATGTACTGTAGCACCCTCATGTCATCGTTATCAGTTGACGTGACGGGTCCCCTTTTTATAGGTGAGCGTGTGATGGAGTGCGTCAGTCCTTCATCCGCTGTGTACCAGATCAATCACTCCATCACCTGCAGGAAGAATATAGTGCTGGTGGAGGCAGTGGCTGTGGTGGCAGTGGCAGTATTGTTGCCATTCAAATGACAGATCAGGCCCTTCAGGCGTGAACAGAGAGCTGGGAGAGAGATAAAGAGAGAGAGGAAAAGAGAGAGAGAGAGAGAGAGAGAGAGAGAGAGAGAGAGAGAGAGAGAGAGAGAGAGAGAGAGAGAGAGAGAGAGATAGACAGAGACAGGCGGCACAAGGCTCGGGGGTGCTGGGAGGAATTTGGCCGCCATTCAAGCTCCATGAAAGATTTTGCTAAGCCTCTCATCTCATCTCCTCGCTCCCCCACCACTAACTTCCAAACCACACCTCTGAACCGGTAGTTTGTGATTATCCACCACAGAAGAGGTGCATATACATGAATGCACACACAAACAAATGCAAACATTCACGTGTGTGTCTGTGCGCGCATACACGCACAGCACTCACGCATATGTATACACACACACACACACACACACACACACACACACACACACACACACACACACACACACACACACACACACACACACACACACACACACACACACACACACACACACAAACAAACACATACACGCACACAAACGCATACACGCACACAAACACACATGCACACATACACATACACACACACACACACACACAATCAACTTTCATTTTCATGGTCTGTGAAGATGCTAAGTGCTTCGAGCCACAATGGTAACAGTTTGTTCCCCTGAAGCATGCCTGCATTTTGAGCAAGCAGTTATGCTTTGTCCATTGTCATAGCCTCAGAGACAAGAGTGCGCGGCCACAGACATAGACACAGACACTCACACACACACACACACACACACACACACACACACACACACACACACACACACACACACACACACACACACACACACACACACACATACACACACACCACACACACACACACACACACACACACGCACACACACAGACACACACACACGCACACAGCAAGCAAACGCGCACATACACACAGACACACAGACATAGACACAGACACTCACACACTCACACACACACACACACACACACACACACACACACACACACACACACACACACACACACACACACACACACACACACACACACACACACACAGACACACACACACAGACACACACACACGCACACAGCAAGCAAACGCGCACATACACACAGACACACAGACACACAGACACACAGACATAGACACAGACACTCACACACTCACACACAGACACACAGACACACACACACACACACACACACACACATAATTTCTGCCTTGGTTTGATCCTGCTTGAACCTGATCTCGCTCCGCAAGGTAAATACAACGTGTTCTTGGCCTTGTTACTGCTGCAGCAAATCTGAGAAAGCAATTTGCTGTGTTCATTACGGCATGCCGCAGAAAAGATGACACTTTTTAAATCTTTTGTGATATTTCTGAGAAGCTTTAAAGGGAAGAGAATTGCCTAATAAGTAGCCTTATTTCAGCTAACATCACAAATGCAGACCAAGACATGTTTTATTGCATATTGGCAAAATCAATTTGTCTTGTTATCTTGTAGTATATGAACAGACAGAAATTAGGTAGAGCTGAAAAGTCTGCCTCTCAATGATACGCCCTTCTACCCTGTTGTGACAGTCCTGATTGTGGAAAATAAAAAAACACAATTGTTATTGGCATTATCATGGCAAGATTAAGTAGGCTATCAAGAGTGCAATGGCAAAACACTGCTGTGGATTCTTCTCTCATCTAATATCACCTTCATCATTCCATGCACAAGTTATGAACTATGATGATAAATCCTATATGTTACATTACACTTAGCTGACACTGACACTTAGCTTAGAGGTTCCTTTGCAAGTGCAGGGTATTGGTTACAGTCCCTGAAGTAGTGTGGGGTTAGGTGCTTTGCTCAAGGGCATTTCAGCCATGGAGAGAGATAGCAACCCTTTAAAGTCCATCTCCTTAACCACTAAACCACGGCTGACCACGCCATGTTCTCCTTATGTATGTCTAGCGCACCAAATATGAAGGAATGGCATGCAGTAAGTTGTGGAGCAAACACCATTTCATCCACACTGAATGATTGATGAGCTGACAACCTGAAGCCAATACACACATGTATACACACACTCACACATTGAGCACACACACTGTGGCTTGACACATACGGTAGAGCTAGGGTGACCAAACATCCCGGTTTGACTGGGACAGTCCCGGTTTGGAGTTGTGTGTCCCAGGTCCGGAGCAAACCCTCTCGGGACACAAATATGTCCCGGTTTTGGCCACCCGCTACATTGGGCTACATGTCTATCGGGGTAAATATATGAAAAAGATTACATGTTTACCTGCCACAGTTAATGGCAGCCAGTGCTTGTATGAGTCTGAAGGAGTCAGTTGCGATTTGTCATTCCTCCCTCTAAAATTTATCAGAATGCAGGAAATTGCATCTAAAAAAATAAACATTTTCCTGGGGGAGGACCCCCAGACCTGCCCGCCAAATATTGTCCTTCAGTCAGGCACGAAGTGTCCCGGTTTCAGACTACAAAAATCTGGTCACCCTAGGTAGACAGTGTGTGGTGGACTGAGTCTTTTTTCCTGTAAGGTGTTTTGAGAATACATTGTGTGGAGAAGGCATGTAATGTGCAGGCTGCCTGACAGGCTTTGGGCGGAAGTATGGGACTCAGGGAATTGTTGTCCAGATTGTGCTGCTTCCATTTTCAGCGTGTGGACCTCAGCGGCAGCAGCAGCGGCAGCGGCAGAGGCGGCCATTTTCTGAGACGTGAAGACAGCCCTGGGGCCTGGAGCAGTGGCACATGGCTTGTTAACAGACTGTGAACACAACTGTCAGTCAGTCTCTATGTCTATGTCTATGTCTATGTCTATGTCTCTGTCTCTGTCTATGTCTATGTGTATGTCTATGTCTATGTCTATGTCTCTGTCTCTGTCTCTGTCTCTGTCTCTGTTGATCTCTCTCTCTCTCTCTCTCTCTCTCTCTCTCTCTCTCTCTCTCTCTCTCTCTCTCTCTCTCTCTCTCTCTCTCTCTCTCCAGCAGCCTAAGAGGTGATAGCTGGAAGCTTAGCGAGAGCAGCGGAGTCAAAAGGTGCCCCCCAGTGGGCATTTGGTGACTTCAGAGTCTGTAGCACTGTAGCATGATCTCTGCCTCTGTCTTTCTGTTTCTCTCTCTCTCTCTCTGTATCTCTCTCTCTCTCTCTCTGTATCTCTCTCTCTCTCTTTCCTCCTTTCTCTCTCTTCCCTCTTCTATCTCTTTTTCTTCTACTTTCTCTTACCTCTTCTTTCTTTCTTCCTCTTCTCTCTCTCTCTCTCTCTCTCTCTCTCTCTCTCTCTCTCTCTCTCTCTCTCTCTTTCCTCCTCTCTCTCTCTCTTCCCTCTTCTATCTCTTTTTCCTCTTCTTTCTCTTACCTCTTCTCTCTTTTTTCCTCTTCTCTTTCTCTCTCTCTCTCTCTCTCTCTCTCTCTCTCTCTCTCTCTCTCTCTCTCTCTCTCTTTTTCCCCTCTCTCTCTCTCTCTCTCTCTCTCTCTCTCTCTCTCTCTCTCTCTCTCTCTCTCTCTCTTTCCTCTCTCTCTGACTGACTGCAGTGGCGGTGGGGTCCATGATCTCATTCCCCTCCCAGACGCCCGGTTCGTTCACCACAGGTGGGCTGTGGACCAGCGCTCCTTACTCTGTCTGTGTTGTGCCTCTGGCTCTTTGTCTCTCTCTGCATGTCTCCTCAACTCTGTGTCACACTCTCTCCTCCTCCCCTTCTTCCTTTCTTCTGCCTCCCCCCTAATACAAAGACATACAGTACACACGGGCACGCACACGCACATGCACACACACACACACGCACATGCACACGCACACACACACACACACAGCGAGAGAGAGAGAGAGAGAGCATCTCTTGCTGTGGGGTATCTTACAGTCTCACCGTGTCTAGGAATGACAGATCTGTTAGTGGCAGGGTCAGAAGGGAGGCGAGAGAGGAGGAGACAGAGAGCGAGAGAGAGAGAGATACAGAAACGAGAGAGAGAGACAGAAACGAGAGAGAGAGACAGAGGGAGACTGTGAGACTGAGACAGAGATAAACAGAGACACACACAGGCAGACATAGACAAAGACTCAAGGAGCGAGAGAGTGTGATGGAAGAACAGAGACAGAAAGATACATTTGAAAGAAAAACGGATGACAGACATGGAAGGTATGGATGAGATTCGTGGGCTAATACAGTAATGTCATGTAGGCCCGTGAGTCTTGACACACAAAGGACATCCATCCTACACAGCTCAAGCACTCTTTGTGATTTATAGTGGTGTGCATTGGCACTGCCCTTACGATTTGATTCGATCCTGATTCGGCAGGTAATGA
>NC_085858.1:43878542-43881042 GCF_034702125.1 Engraulis encrasicolus | reverse complement strand
ATGAAATTGAATTTGATAATTGTTGTCTCACCTGACTAATACTGACATTACGTCAATACTACTCTTAAATAATGAAGAGGGTTTTTTTAATTACGCGTTTCAAAAGATACTTCCACTCACATACGCACGCACGCACAGAGAGAGAGAGAGAGAGAGAGAGAGAGAGAGAGAGAGAGAGACGGAGAGAGAGAGAGATGGAGACACACTGAGAGATACAGACGCAGATAGCCAGATATTGATTTCACCAATTGTCAACACTCATCACAGTGTCACACATTCTCCTACGCAGTCTTTGACTGGCTGATCCAGACTGCTCTCTCTCATTGATGAACACAGAGGCACACACCCACACACGCACACAAGTACATACACACACGCGCGCGCGTGCGCACGCGCACACACACATGCGCACGCACACATGCACATATGCATGCACATTCACACACACACACGTACACACACACACGCACACGCACACACACACACACACACACACACATACACACACACACACACACACACACACACATACGCACACACACACACACACACACACACACATACGCTTACACACACACGCATACGCACACACACACACACACACACACACACACACACACACACACACACACACACACACACACACACACACACACACACACACACACACACACACAGACTGGAATGCCCTGGGATGTCTCACCTGCACATATGCATGCACATTCACACACACACGCACACACACACACGCACACACACACACACACACATACACACACACACACACACGCATACGCACACACACACACACACACACACACACACACACACACACACACACACACACACACACACACACACACACACACACACACACACACAGACTGGAATGCCCTGGGATGTCTCACCTGCACATATGCATGCACATTCACACACACACGCACACGCACACACACACACGCACACACACACACACACACATACACACACACACACACACGCATACGCACACACACACACACACACACACACACACACACACACACACACACACACACACACACACACACACACACACACACACACACACACACACACACACACAGACTGGAATGCCCTGGGATGTCTCACCTAGATTCCAATATCCAGAGGTTTCAGACTTCAGACAGTAAGCAGCAGTGCCAACTGAACAGGATGACAGAGGAATGGTGTTGTGATGCAGGTCCCACACCGTGTTGCCAGATTGGACGGTTACCCGCCCAATTGGGCTACTTGGGATGGCCGTCTGCGGGTAAAATCGGGAAAAATTGGCCATTTGGTGTATTTTTCTGCAGTTTTGGGACCATAGATGTCAATGCAATTTGTTGAAATTGGGCGGAATTTAGCGCATTTTGGCGTTATCTCAGAACCTTTTGAGCGGGATTTGATCAGACACATCTGGCAACACTGGTCCCACACCTCACACTGCAAACAAGACAGGTCACAAGAATCCTCAGCAGACACAGTGCATTTTGCCCACCTCTGCAATGAACAGATGCCCTTCTGTACCTTCACATAATGTGTGTGTGTGTGTGTGTGTGTGCAGGCCCGCCGACAGGGGGGGACAAAAGGGCTTTTTGTCCCGGGCCCTGGGATAGGGGGGGCCAGAACTGGCCCCTCATTAAGTTTGTGATTAATGGTTCTAATTAATTTCAAAATAAGATGGTTTTTGAGAGAGGGAGATTGCGCTATATTTACATTAAATAAATGATGCAGATATTTTGCCTTTCCTGCCCTTAAAAAGGATCAAGAACCCCCACCTCCCCCACCCCCAGTGCACAAATGGTTTGGTCGGTCATAACGAGAAAGAAAAAAACGGCTTCAACTTAACGCGGCTCGTGCCAATTTGCCAAGTTGTCTGAAGCAGTCGTTCAAACCAGGAGGGCAGAAAATGAAGGATAGGAGAAAAATAGATGAAGACACCAGAAGCCCCAGGATTTCAGTAAAAAGTTCTTCAGATGATGCAGGTACTAACAATAGCAGAGGACACTAACAAAGCAAAAGTTTCCCTTCATAAACAGACACGCACTGCACTGCAGCATTCATGTTTAAAACATGATCAGTCACACAGTCGCATCATTTTATAACCACAGCTTAGTAAAATTGTGTTTCAAATCTGACCATCTGTGACCTTAGCTAGGAATATGCACATTAGCCCCAATTATAACATGATGAGAAGTTGCGTCGTGCGCAAGGAGAGGGCAAGGGAGAACTTTTAAAACAGCGCTATTATGCAACGCTATTTCGCTTAGCGCGTATAAATCCCGCTTAGCGCAAATGCTAACACTTTATCAACCTGTTAACTTTGTGGGGAGAAACAGTGTACATCCGTTTTGCATGTACATTTCTGCAACTTGACTGGTGTGGGAAGACTGACGTCTTTGGTGTGCTGCTCACTTGTTCACTGTCATCACACGTCACTTGAAGTCAGTTTAGCAAACTAGAGCTGATTCAGTCAGGC
>NC_085858.1:43868542-43871042 GCF_034702125.1 Engraulis encrasicolus | reverse complement strand
GCAGGTAGAAAGTGCGGTGTGCGTCTGTGTGTGTGTACCTGTGTATGTGTGTGTGTGTGTGTGTGTATGTGTGTGAGTATGAGTTGTGTGTCAGTGTGTACACACAAGCTATCTATCATCATCGCATGTGCACACACCGCACACCTTTTTTTGGCGGAAGAAAACTGACAGAACGAAAAAAAACCCATCTCCATCTAAGTCTTAGCTCTATGTGCCCCGTAGCCCCTTAATGCCCGCCGTTCCTCCAGTGGCACGCAGTCATGGACATTCACAAATTAACTACCATAGCACTACACCACTATGACATAACACAGGGCCTTTAGTAATGCACTATGACTTGGTCATTGCCATTCTAGTAACAGTGGAATGACTTGAAGTCCGAGGAACAGCACACTGCTCGAAAACATTCACTTGGTAAAATAAAAGGGAAAAAAAGAAAAACGGGAGCAAGTGTGCGGACATTCCACCTTCATTTTCATAGTGACTCACCTTTTGTCCTGCACCTGCATCTTGGATGTGCGCACCACCATAGCCGTAGCTAGCTATGAGGTCAGGGAGGTCTGGACCTCCCTATTTTTTCAGGGAAGATAATATTTTTTTTTTAACCCATTGATGCTGAATACTGCACATACCGTACGCAACATTGACCTTGGCGCCTGGAGTACCTCTCAGGTTCAGGATCATTTGAGATTGTTTTAATTAAAAATGTTTGAAAAACTGGAAGAAAAAGCTGGAAGAAAAACATTCCTATTCAAGATGAAGTCTTGGCTTTTAAAAGTTGCCCTGAGCAAAAAAATCCCTAAATATCTCAGCTTCCGAAGCACATAAAAATTACCGTATTAGCCCGAATATAAGACGATCCTGATTATAAGACGACCCCCCATTTTCAGGCTCATGTTTTGGGGAAAAAAGTTTTTTGAAGACTTAATTTTGTTTCACATTGAAAAGTTTTCTCAAAATGCAGTTTTTAATTTGTTGGAAAATCTGAGGCTTTTTACAAAGAACAAATTTCACAATATAATTTTCATGGAATTTCCATGATATAAGACCACAGATGGCTACTCATATCCTTTTCCTTTCTTTACTCACTTCACCTGTCAAGCGCCAGTAGGCACCCATACAAGCTACAGCCGCCTGGGTCCGCCTGTTTAAAGTGTGACGCAACATAGCCTACACTCTGCGCCAGCCAGGCAACCAGTCCAGTAGAGATAGGCAACCTATTGTGCAATGCACAGATTTTGCGAAATGCTTAGTTGACAGCAATATCTAACCAGCAGCCGTCTCGCCAAATCGCCGTTCATTTTATGCATCCAAAGTTTTCCGTTGGACTGTAGAAACCGAACGTGACCAAAGGCAGATTGACGCATTGCACTTGAAACCCATGCGCTGCCTATCAGGACCACGTTGACATTAAAAGTCTGATTGATATTCATTTTGTACCAAGGGTAAAACTCCTAGTGATTTTATATGAACAAGACAATCTCTTGCCCTAACCATTATTCTGTGTTGTTGCATCGTTGCGAGGCATATCATCAAAGGCACCGCTTGTCAAAGGCACCGCTTCCTCGCGCACACACAGATGACCATTGATTGGCTGATGACAGCATCGAAAACTTAGCCTACAGGTTGTTCGTCAAATCACCCTTCATTTCTTTAGTTTCTAGTGGTGTTGTCGGCTGGCCAGAGAGAACGACCAAAGCTTTCCTGATGAAAAGCAGAACAACGAGCCGCGATTGACTTGTGTTTTTCCCCTTGCACTGTCGTCCGCATCGCGTTGACATTGACAGTTGATAGACGTGCGGTGCAACAGTCATAATGAAACAAGCATCTGCACATTTGATATGGACAAAACAGTCTCTTAACCCATCCATTATTGAGTTTTGTGGCATTGTTGTGAAGCATAGGCTAATGGCCGCATTCAGGTTAAGTTAAAAAAAAAAAAAAACATTTTTTTTTCTTTTTTCCTCTAGCACGCGGAAATAAGACGACCCCCCTTTTTAGAGTACTATTTTTATAACAAAAACCACGTCTTATATTCGGGCCAATACGGTATAACTAATGTCAGCGTGCACATTATGGACCTCCCTAATTTCAAAATCCTGGCTACGGCCTTGCGCACCACTACCTTACTTGACTGTCATTCTAGTAACAGCAAATGTATAGCGCTGTGTCTTAATGGGATAAAGAGCCCCTTTCTCGATGTCACTACCTTAGTGGGGACATCTGGTTCCCACAGCCTTGCTGTAGTTACAAGCAAGAGAACAAAAACACACACACACACACGCACACACGCATACACACACACATGCACAGGCACGCACGCGCACAGTAGAGTGTGGCTCGGGCCGTTTTTTTCTGTCCGAGCCCGGCCCTCAGCCGACAGAAAAGTGATCGACCCCGACCCGAGCCCGAGACTAATTAAAATGTTTGTGTCCGAACCCGTCCGAAGCCCGAGACCACTGTAATAACAACAGAACCTGTGCGCAAGCAAGATTTTCTA
>NC_085858.1:43758542-43853542 GCF_034702125.1 Engraulis encrasicolus | reverse complement strand
ATTTGACTAAGAATCGAACCTTGATTCACCGAGTGGTAACCTACCTCAAGACCATCCGATTTCTCTTCAAGTGGCGGAGAGAGTCTCGCATTTTACAAGCATGTGCCAACGTTGGTAAGCGCGTCATGGAATTAGCGCCGTGATGCTTTCATTCCACGATAGGGCGCCCTGGTACACCCGCTGTCAAAAAAGGTAGATCCACCCACAGACCTTTAGATCCACCTTCTTTGCCGCTGTTGAAATCTCGTCGTCCTGATGTGTCCAGCTTGGCTGCCACACAGTTATCCCCGCCTTTTTAAGACCAAGCAAATCACGTTTTGATCAAATCTTTTCCTGCGTGGTTGCAAATGAGCCTAATGACACAGAGGAAATGTGGCATTCAGTTCAGTAGAACAGTTTGGTCAACAGTCTCCTAATTCTGTAAATAATGTTGATAGGACACCAACCTTTTCATGCCAACCAAAGTATTTTATGTGTGATTGTTGTCCTTTGGGGTGAAGGACATGGAAATACAAGAACCAGACGTTGTGCATTGTCAACAGTAGCCAACTTATATTTTGGTGAGCTAATGCCATGCTCAGCCGTCACTTCCAGTGAGGGCACAGTGCATAGTGCTCAAAATTTTCCACGCCACTATGCACTAAAGACCTCAGTGCTGCGACAAAAGTGCGTCAATTGAGACATAGGCCATAACACATTTTTAACCATCTAAACTGGGTTATTTGGACAACAACAGACAATGTTTATGTTTAAATCTGATTCTGAGAGGTTTGCTGTAGCGGCATGAAAACTGATACCATTATATAAAGGGGAAGGCCAGGCAAAAATCAGAAACAGTTCACCGGGCAAATGCCTTGTACGCCCTATGGCCAGTCCAGCCCCACCTCGCACCCAACCTCCCCAACCCAGCCCAGCCCAGCCCAGTCCAAGCCAGCCTCTCCTCCCAGTCCAGTCCAGTCCAGCCCAACCCAACCCAGATCAGCCCCGCGCTGCACCAGGCTTGTACGAAATTCCGAATGGAAAGAATTTCAATTCAAAATAATGCCATAATACGAACACTAGGTGGTGCCAGTACCTTGAATTTCTTTGAATTTAAGCTACACCACCCATTGAAAGTACAAAGAACACCACCACCTAGTGTTCGTATTATGGCATTACTTTGAATTGAAATTCTTTCCATTCGGAATTTCGTACAAGCCTGCACCGCACCACCCAACACAACCCAGCCCAGACCCGCCGCGCACCGCACCACCCAGCTCAGGCCAGCCCCGCACCGCACCAACGAACCAACCCAGCCCAGACCCGCCGCGCACCGCACCACCCAGCTCAGGCCAGCCCCGCACCGCACCAACCAACCACCCCACCCCCGCCCCGCCCCGCCCCGCACCGCACCACCCAGCACTACCCCAGCCCATCCTCACCTCCCAGCCCAGATCAGCCAACCCAGATCAGCCAACCCAGCCCAGCCCAACGCAACCCAGCCCTGCCAGCCTCAACTCCCCTTGCTTCCACTGCATGTGCTCAGTTCAGCCTCATGCAGCCTCATCTCGTCCCTCCACATCATGTCCGCCTGCTCTCTGCCCAGGAGGTCTGGGAATGTCAGCTCTTCACGCTGTCATGGAAACCAGTTTCTTGGGCAGCCCTCCTCTCCTTTTCTCACCCCACCCCACCCGACTCGACCTCACCGTACCTTCCCTCCCCTCCCCTTGTCTCGCGCCGCCTCGCCCTCCTCTGCTCTCCTCTCCTCCCCTCCTCTCATCTCCTCTCCTCTCTGCTCTCCTCCCCTCCCCTCCCCTCTCCTCTCCTATCAACTCCTCCCCTTTCCTCTCCTCTACTCTCCTCCCCTCTCTTCTCCTCCCCTCTCCTCTCCCCTCCTCTCCTCCCCTCTCCTTTCCTCTCCTCACCTCTCCTCTCCCCTCTTCTCCTCTCCTCTCCTCTCTTCTCTTCTCCTCTCCTCTCCTCTCCTTTCCTGGACCTCTCCTCTCCTCTCCTCTCCTCTCCTGGACCTTTCCTCTCCTCTCCTCTCCTCTCCTCTCCTCTCCTCTCCTCTCCTCTCCTCCCCTCTCCTTTCCTCTCTTTTCCTCTCCTCTCCTCTGCACTCCTCTCCTCTCCTCTCCTCCTCCTCTCCTCTCCTTTCCTGTCCTCTCCTCTCCTCTCCTCCCCTCCCTTCTCCTCTCCTCCCCTCTCCTCTCCTCTCCTCTCCTCCCCTCCCCTCCCTTCTCCTCTCCTCCTCCTCTCCTCTCCTTTCCTGTCCTCTACTCTCCTCTCCTCCCTTCCCTTCTCCTCTCCTCCCCTCTCCTCTCCTCTCCTCTCCTCCCCTCCCCTCCCTTCTCCTCTCCTCTCCTCCCCTCTCCTCTCCTCTCCTCTCCTCCCCTCTCCTCTCCTCTCCTCCCCTCCCCTCTCCTCTCCTCCCCTCCCCTCTCCTCTCCTCTCCTCCCCTCTCCTTTCCTCTCTTTTCCTCTCCTCTCCTCTGCACTCCTCTCCTCTCCTCTCCTCCTCCTCTCCTCTCCTTTCCTGTCCTCTCTTCTCCTCTCCTCTCCTCTCCTCCCCTCCCTTCTCCTCTCCTCCCCTCTCCTCTCCTCCTCCTCTCCTCTCCTCCCCTCCCCTCCCTTCTCCTCTCCTCCCCTCTCCTCCAGTGGGAGTAGACTACGGCTCTCGAGTTACAACAGCCTGTCTCACCATTAGATGACGGAGCACATGTAGCACAGTGTAAGGTCATGCTCACACGACTTCAGTTGAATTTGCTACCGGAAGGGCTGTGCTTAAAAAAAAGAGGGGAAAAAAACAATGATGGTTTTGGGTAAATGAGAACAAATGGTGACTGTAGCTACAGTAATTGTGGTGAAATGAGGGCAGCTGGTAGGTGGTAGGTAGAGGGTTGAGGGCAAGGGGGGTAGATTGGGTCTTGCTGAACACACTCAAAGCGAGTGGTTCCCAAACTGTGCCTCGTGACCCCTTTAGGGGAGCCATGATGGGAGAACTACAAGGGGCTTTGCACAAAGACAGAAAGAAGGAGTATTACAGTTAACATAATTCCATTCCATTTGTGTTGTGTTTAATTCTGTTTCATGTTATGTAGCTGTAGTTGTCTCTTGTCTCTTGTCTCTTGTGGTTTTATTGTGTAACATTTTAAGCCGCCTTCTTGGCCAGGTCTCCCTGGTAGAAGAGTTAATGTAACTCAATGGGAATTCCTGGTTAAATAAAGGATAAATAAATTAAATAAAAAAAATAAAAATAAATTGATTAGCAGAAGTACTGTATAGTCTCAGTATTCTCAGGTTCAAAAGGGGGTCCCTGCATGACAAAAAAAAGTTTGGGCTTCACTGCTCTGGCTAAGCACTCTGCATCCTTGTATAAGGGTAATGTACTCAGCAGCAGATTTCAGGACCTTTAGCACTCCTGGATGACCTCGTGGTGCTAAAGGTCATGGCCCTACCATTCATCATGTGAGGGACTAACAGCCTACCACCACATTACATTGCCAGGAATCTCAATGGAAATCACTCTGCTTGTCCACAAGATTGCTTTTCTACATTTTAAGATGTCAAAGGGTCAGTTGTTGTTGGGTTTATTTTGGTCCATTTTTTTTTCAGTGAGGGACACGTATGACATAGTCACAATTCCGGTTGATTGAACACTTTGTCAAAAAAGACACATTGTAACGGGAATACAGACTTTGATTGGAGAGAAGTAAGAAGGCTAATCCATTTGTTGTTGACCTCAGCATGCATGTTTTGGAAAAAAAGGTTGAGTAAAATAAGAGTCAGGGTCTTTTCATTAGGCCTATGCAAAACTGCCAAGGAGATATAGGAAGCAATGAGGCATTTAGTATGAACATTTCAGATGATTAATGCTTTCAGAATTCTCTCTTTTGACCACCAGCACCAAGGACAAAATGCTTCACTTGGAAATTATCTGATATTAAATCAGCAGAGTGGACTGATTTTATCACAAAAGACAGAGTGCTATTTATGAATTCCCCACTTAGCCAAAATGTGGTGGCAAAAGACTGCAGAGAGAGAACGAAATATTTCAATCTCTGGCTCCCCTAGTGGTTGTAGCAGGTATCACACTTATTCCTACTTGTGTATTGCAAAACCAACCAGTGACACAAGGGTTGAAACTGCTGGATTTTGGTACATTTTTTTTTTACCAACTCGACAACATTTACATTACTAGTAATTGAATTGTCTAGTAGTGAACATGGCAGTACATGGTACACTTTCTGATAGATCCACTTCCCAGCATGGCCTGGCTACAGCAACCCCATGGGAACTGTGAATGCAGTTTTGGAGCTTTCTAGTTCAGTTGACACAAGACCCACATTACATACAATCAACCAGGGGAGCGTACAACATTAAATTATTATTGTGTTGCTCCAGGCTGAGTTCACATCTAGTTCACTACCTCATTAAGAAAGAAATATACAGCGGACATGGAAATACACTTTTTAGTTGGAGCCTCAAGCTCATGTTAGCTGCTGCAAAGATTAATGCACTATTAAAAATGTGGCCCAATAGAACCCTCAAAATACTACCAGAATCTCAGGGGTATAGAGATGGTTACTTTTT
Organism: Engraulis encrasicolus; assembly: GCF_034702125.1. Taxonomy (NCBI): domain Eukaryota; kingdom Metazoa; phylum Chordata; class Actinopteri; order Clupeiformes; family Engraulidae; genus Engraulis; species Engraulis encrasicolus. The sequence goes on along the minus strand of NC_085858.1, from coordinate 43,848,971 downwards.
TCGCAAATTGCAAAATATTGCCAGGAAACAGTGTCCCATACTTGCTACAAAAATATGTTCTATAGGCCTACATCAAATGTGCAAAAATAAATTAATGGATAAAGTGTATTTTTTCTTTGAGAAGGTTTCTTATGTTTTCTTATGATGTAAAAAAAAACCCACCTTTCGCCTCTTTTGAAGTTAAGCTTCACCTTATGTCAGACCATGATCGAAACATACACAATTACCTGTATGAGGGCATCCTGTTTCAGCATCACAGGGATCACAGAAAACAGATTTTTTTTTTAACAGAAAGGTTACGTGTTTGCTTTATTTTTTTATTAGCGGCTTAAATTTCTGACTTTAAAAATATCTATTTGCTGGCTTATCTTACTGGTGTTATAGACACGTATATTACAGGTAAGTGACGGCTTCATCTCCTCTTTAAAGGTACACTATGCAAGATGTTTAGTTGTTTATTGCCAGAATTCATACCCATTCACTAATATTACCTTTGTCATGAATACTTACCACCACTATCAAATTATAAGTATTCATTATGACTGAGAAAAATGCACTCCATGGTCCGCCATTTTGAATTTCCAGAAATAGGCATTTATAGCTGCAAAAAATGACTGTACTTGGGCCATACAAGAGAAATTAAGTTTATTACTTAATAAACCTTCACGAAAAGATCAAATGTGGCAATAGGCAACCCAGTTTCAATGAGCAGCATAGTTGCAGTACCCTTTTTGACCATTTCCCACACAGTGTACCTTTAAATATTACCAAGCTGCCACGTTTTTCCAAGCTGGATGGTTTTAGTCCTACGTGCTACCTACAAAGTAGATGATCACTATAAGGTACTGGTTACACATATGTGGATATTTTAAAATGTGGATATTTTCTATCTGTTTACGTATAAACACGATATGTGGATAAAAATAAAAACTCCATTGTGACAGGGGTTTCTTAGCCCCATAGATGGGATAGTTTTGAAGTGGTAAATTCTAGATACTTTTGAAATGTGCTTTCTAAAACTGCTCACGTACAAACATTTTGTAGCCTTTATTCGGGCAGGACCGTGAGGCGGGATATCAGAGAGAGAAGGGAAACAGTTGGGAAATTACTCTGGCCGGATTCGAACATCGATCCCCATGGGCCATGATGACTCTATGGTACAGTGTCTTAGCGCAGTGCGCCACTGCCTCCTTTAAGAAATATACTGTATATATTTCACCTCTCTGCTTTAGCTCATTTAAATGTGTATTTCATACAAGGTTTGACATGAGATGACATGAAATCTTTTTTTATTTTTTGAAAAAAGGTTTTTCTTCTTGAAGTTATTTTTTCTTCTTTTTATTTATTCATTCAATAAAAAGAAGAAAAAATAACTTCAAGAAGAAAAAATCCAAAGAAGTGTGCGAACCTTTTTTCAAAAAATACGTAATCTTTTTGTTCAGCACCAGGGATTGTGCACAAGTAACTCTCTACAAATGACATGAAATCTTACCATGCTAAGTTCTGATAGATAATTCATATCACTTGTCAGTGCGTAGACATGAACAAAAATGACAATACACACGCACAGAGAGAGAGAGAGGGGGAAAGAGAGAGAGAGAAAGAGAAGAAAGAAAGAAAGAAAGAAAGAAAGAAAGAAAGAAAGAAAGAAAGAAAGAAAGAAAGAAAGAAAGAAAGAAAGAAAGAAAGAAAGAAAGAAAGAAAGAAAGAAAGAAAGAAAAGAGAGAGGATAATTTGGGAAAACTACCATGGTTTTGGCTGTTAGGGGCCTGCCTTTGCTGCTGGTAGGAAAAATATTAATCAAGTCAAATGTCAGAAACCAGTAGTGACTTAGTCTGTCAAGAATATACAGCATGTAGGTTTGGTCCAGCTGTCTCACTCGCCTTCCTAGCTCTGTGCCCTGCTGTCTTTTTGGCTCTCCCTATCATCTCTCTGTCTCAGTTTTTTCTCTCTCTTTCTCTTTCCATCTCTCTCTCTCCCACAAGTGGAGTCTAACTGTGGCTTGAACATGCAAATAAGCTGCTGGTTAGCTGAAGTGTGGCATGGACTGTGTGGATTGATACGCTCCACCAACATCGCCCCCTCTTGGCCCTGACACTCTGGGAAGTCTCTTGCACATCACTGTCGAGTGACTGCATCTACTGAAAAACAATTCCCACGAATGAAGAAGAGCCCATGTCTACAGTGTATTATTCCGCAGGGAAAATGTGGCGTTTCAGCAATACTGAGGCACACTTATTTCCCTGCCAATTTTAACTCTCCTCTCCTCTCCTCTCCTTTCCTCTCCTCCTTCCTCTCCTCTCCTCCCAATACTGTGTTGGCAACATAGCCATGCACAGATAGGGACGAGGTGGTGCAATAAAGCACCTGCCCCTTTGCCCTAATGGACAAAAAAAACCCTGCCCTTTTGAAATTTGTTACAATGCACTGTGGTCCATGTGCAAAGTGACAATGGTGCTCCAATATGATATAGCCTCTAGTAAAGCAGTCAGCCCCCAACCATTATCAGCACCTGCCCCATACACTGTCTGTGCACGGCACTGATTGGTGGCTATGTTTTTTTTTTTCAACTTACAAAAAAATGATGCCCTGCATTCCTAGTTACAAGCAGAGCATTTTCTCAACCAACTGACTCACACAAAGTCGTCATGATCACTATTTCAGCAAAGCAAAAGACATGTTGTGCATATGTGTGAACACATTCTTGTTCACTTGACATATTTCCCATTCATATAACACAGTTTTTGCTAAACAGTTAACGCATGTGCCATTTAAGTAGTGCACATTTCATTGTTTAAGCTCTGATAACCATACAGAAAAAATCTACTCCTGACTTTTAGAAACTACCTTCAGTTGTGTGGATACACCAGAGCACCTATTTGACACTCCTTCTCAAAAATCTTAATTTAGCAATCAGTCTTTATACACACACAGTGTCTTCTTGTTTGTTCTTGGCATGGAGTTCTTTTGCAAAGTTGTTGTAAGTGCATTCTCGTACTGCAACATCATATTTTACTTTACACATATTATCTGTACTACCGTTATCAGCCATTAGTACATTTTTGATTACAGTTGTAAAAAAAAGAAAGAAAACAAACAAACAAACAAAAACAAAACAAAAAACTACATCAAACCATTCTGATTTTCAATCCAATTCTTTGCAATGAGACATTATTGTTACATGGACCCACTACCTAGCCTACTGACAATTTTACATGAGAAAAGACACACAACTCAAATCTTTATGCAAAGCATTTACTGGGCCAGCTATCTCTCAGTCAGTAGATCCTGATCAAGCAGAGTCAGTGGGTAAGTAAAAGAAACAACAATGGAACTGGCTTGAAAGTTATGTAATTGAAAACAGTGTTAAATAACTACAAATTGTGTCAACATGATAGCCGTGTTTTGGATTTTTACGACCATTGTGTAATGACTGACTGGGAGTGTTTATACAGTGCTATGCATTGTGTATTGGACTGAAGACAGAGTTTGCTTTTATTGCATGTGTTAAATATTTTGGAAACGTAGTACCCTTTTGCAAACAAAGATGTTGTGTTTGGAGAATTGGTTTAACTGGTTAGCCCATTGCGTGAACTGGTATGACAATTTGCTTTTTGGAGTGACAACTGTGTCAAAGCAATCAAGAAAAACTGTAACATGTCAAGAGAGCTAAACACAGGAGATTTAATTGCTCTGCACAGTAAAGATAAATAACTACTAAGAAATACAATAAGATGAAGAGGTCCATTTTGCGTCATGTCTATGTCTGTAATATGCCAGGTTGAGTACGGGAAGGCTTGCAATTCTCCTTGAATAGCATAAAGTCTATTGCTTGGAAACCCAAAGGTAGTAAGCATGTATAAGTCATTTTGACCATTAACATCATATTAACAGGATACTGTACTACTGACTGCCTGTACAAGCTCAATTTTGTTTTCATTTAAATAAGCAGGGCAATTATAACTTATAACAATCATAACAATTATGGTCTTCTGCACCCCAATTAACTACACAGACACAGTTTAATTGATGTTTGTTTTTTATTGCAGATGCAATTTGTTAAAAAAAAAGATTGAAATTGGTCAACGCTGTGGAATGATTTTATGCAAGAAAAGCTCTTAACAGACAGGATATTAATTAGTCTATTACTACCTCTCCTACATTTTGACCTTACTATTTTGTGCAATAATGTCGAGGGACTGCATGGACTGATGTAATGTTTTAGTCTCTGGCTCCCCTGGTGGTGTTGACGGGTATCTCACTGAGTTCCTCAAAAAGTAAACTGAGCTGAAGCTACTTGGGTGAGTTAGGTTTTTAAGGCATTGGTTAGGCCATTGTGATGTTACAGTATGTGAGACAACTGATACTGAGAAGGTGAACTAGGGAGAACAATCAGTATAGCTGTTGAATCGGTCATTATTGAACAAAACACAATTTAAAGCTGCTTCTACAACGAAGATGATCTACACGATTTCGACCCCTTTAATTCTGGCGTCCCCCTCAAAGTGGATGTATCTGAACTTCTCTGCACCCACGCGGTTGGGGAAGTGGATCTGACTCCCGTCCGACAGAGTGATCTCAAACTCTGCAGCGGTGAAGGTCATTTTGATCTAAATGGAGAAGGAATCAACAGAACATAGAAATTAGAAATAGTGTTTGCACCCAAACTTGTGAAATATGTGTAATATGTGCATATGTGTGTTGCAAATGCTCTTGCCATTTGGATGAAAAAGGAGAGAGCCTAGGCCTATATTAGCAACTCATGTAGGCCCCTACTTGTTTTAAAACAGTTAATAATGTCCACAAGGGGGAACTAATATCTTTTGCATATGGCTTGCATAAGTCACACTGATACTGATGCTGATATGCTACTACACATTAACTATACTACATTGTCATATGCTGCACAGCTGTATATCACTATAATATCCTTAGCAATAATTAAGACATATTTCATAATGTACCACAGATTTGGGCCTACTTGTAGATTTAGGGTTAGATGTGGGCAGTCTTTGTACTAGCCAGTCTCTGTACTAGCCTTTACGTGATACAATGTTTGAATGTCAGCATAAAAATACAGTCTTAAACCAGCACTTAGAGAGTCGATTTAACCCTTTATAGGGCAAGTGACTATATTCGATCACTTCCGACTGCTTGCACACCTGTCACAAATGCCACAGCCATGCCCCTCTACAAGGGTGTACAACCAAGTGGGTTATACCAAATTAATCAGGAGAAATCAGGCTTTCAGACAGATAGTGACATCTTGACATTTGACCAATAAACAGTGGCCTGGAGCCTGTAAAAGTTTTTTTTTTCACTCCAGAGCAAAAATTTGTGTGCCCTATAAAGGGTTAGCGTACTCTCTCGAACACTACATTTTTAATTGTTTAACCATACCATACCAAGCCAACAGAAATGGATGTAAAAAAGATGCCTTGCCTTGAACTCCTCTCCCTCGTTGAATGGGAATCCTCCTTCCCTGTGCTCCTGACACCACTTGCCCCCCTGGTAGGAGTTGCAGACCACTACGCGCTCGTCCCCGTGGGCGTTGAAGCGCGCATTCATGTGCAGGGCCAGCTCATCCTTACTGGTGCCGATGTTGATGGCAAAGCTGTGGGACACAGGATTACAGGAGAGAAACGTTGGTGAATGGTGGTTCCTGGCTATTGACCCTGCAGCTGACCCATGGGCACAGGAGGAGGTGCGACAGGCAGCAATGCCCAGCAGGATGTAACACCTTCTGGTAACGCTTTAGAATAAGGTTCTTCTAATAAGCGTTTATAGTCACTAGTAAGCAGGTAGTAATACCCTTACGAGTGCCCAGCATGCTTATTAACTTTGTTAACATGCTTTTTAAAGGGACACTGTGTGAGATTTTAGTTGCTTATTTCCAGAATTCATGCTTCCCATTCACTAATGTTACCTTTTTCATGAATACTTACCACCAGCATCAAATTCTAAGTATTCATTATGACTGGAAAAATTGCACTTTTCATACATGAAAAGGGGGATCTTCTCCATGGTCCGCCATTTTGAATTTCCAAAAATAGCCATTTTTAGCTGCAAAAATGACTGTACTTGGACCATACTAGAAAATATTTGTTTAATGCTTAGTAAACTTTCATGTAAATATTAAAATTTGGCAATAGGCAGCCCAATTTCAATAAGCAGCATAGTTACAGTACCTTTTTTGACCATTTCCTGCACAGTGTCCCTTTAACGTTGTGAACATCTGATGAGTAACTTTATTTGAGTAAAAGCATGAAAATCGGTACACATGGCAGTCATCTTGAAAATTTGGACGCCTCCATATCTAGCATTAGTCAGCATATCAAGATGGATATGTGTACCGATTGAAATAATAAGACTAAAAGAATAAACCACTATAAACACATAATAAGCAGCTTATAAGATGTTAATAAAGTTAATAAGCATGTTATTGGGCACTTGTAAGGGTATTACCCAGGGTATTACCCAAGCGTTACCCACCTTCCTGTACTATTACGACATTACAAGACATGGCTGCATTAGATTGTATGTATTAGAGTGAAATCTTGACATGTAGGCTATTATGAAACGGTTAAAGATACTATAGGCCTTCATTTGAAACAAAAATGGCTTAGCGCAACAGTTTACAGTCAGTTAACATAGTGCAAGGCATAGCAGGCATAGTGCCAGGCATAGTGCCAGACAGGATCTATTAAGGAACGAAAGGCCGGATGTGGAACTGGATAACAATTTACGTACACTAATGTGACATGGATACATTTAGCAGGACTAAACGGTAAAAAAGGTACACTGTCATTGAAACTGTGCTGCTTATTGCCAAATGAATATTTACTAAGTTATAAACCAATATTTACTATTATGACCAAAGTACAGTCATTTTCGCAGCAAAAAATTTCTACTTCTTGAAATTCAAAATGGTGGACCATGGAGAAGAATCCCCTTTTCATGTATGAAAAGAACATTTTTTCAGTCATAATAAATACTTAGAATTGGATGGTGGTGAGTATTCATGAAAAAGGTAACATTTGTGAATGGGCAGCATGAATTCTGTAAATAAGCGACTAAAAATCTTACACAGTGCACCTTTAATGATTTATAATTTCCTGATAGCTGCCTCAAATGTTCACTTACTTGGTTGAATTGGGTTTGGGCACGCCGGTGATGGTTAAGGTTTGGCCCACCTTAAAGGACATGTTCTGAACCACCACACCCTGTAAGGGAACATGAACTGGTCAGTTTGTGTGCTCTAGCCCAGAGGAAACTTGCCTGGTTACCACCAGACCTAATCACAAGTGAGATGGAAACAATTGTGCAAGGTAGCCAGAGGTGCCAGGCTATGCAGGCAGCTGTTTGGGGCCCCCAATCCTATAGATCAGGGGTGGGGAACCTTTTTCATTCGGGGGGCCACTTCAAATTTCACCAAGGGCCGTAAAAGTCCTCCGTGGGCCGTAATATGAACACAAACCATGATTTCCCCCTGCACTTTAGGCCTATATTGAAGGCAGCCACCTTTAAAACAGATCCCGCCTGTTCTCGGTCCCCTGAATATAACTTGATTGTATTGCAAATATATTTTCTAAGATTCCTTTAAAAAATATGTCATATTTCATGTGAAGCTGCATAACATTAAAATGATATCGGGGGCCGGATAAAACGGCCTCAAGGGCCGCAAACGGCCCTCGAGACATAGGTACCCCACCCCTGCTCTAGATGGTAAATACTAGTGGTGATTTGTTGTGAATGTTCATTCTTTTGAAATTTTGCTTTGGGCCCCAACTTATAGAATCGCCTCTGAAGGTAGCATGGGATTTCCGCAGGCTAAGAGGAGACACTGTTGCATTAAAATCAAGTAAGAGGTCCTTCATCAAGTATGAGACGAGTATAAACACTTCATTGTCATTGCAATGCTGCAGGCTCAGTTTAGATCTAGTTCATCTTGTTCCATTTAACAGTGCCAGTAGGAGCTATTTATTTCTCCCATTTTTCACATGCACATAGCGTGTGACTTGCAAGGAGGAATCATGTTGAAGTGAAGTAAACATGGTAGAAAATCGATACAATGTGATGCGATAGGACCTACGCCTACACTTCATTGACAGCTCTCACTGGAATTCATTTTGTATCGCTGAACAAGACTTAAGTAACATCACAGGCGTAAACATCAGTGGCTCCTTCTGTACACTTGTTGTTAGCAAAATGGTAATGACAAAGTAGTAATCTGTCACTTAAGACTGTCGATAATGTCATAGCTCTGTTTTTTGAGGGGGTTTTTTTCTTCAGAAGACATGAGAATGGGCAAGCAGACGTATCTGCTCACACTAAGAGGCCACAAATTCCTTTTCCAAAATCAGTGGTTCATTAATTTAAACACAGTGAAAGATAGGATTTACTTTTACTCTTTTCATGGGCATTGATCACACTCAGTTCGGAAGAGTGGACCATTTCTTAGTAGAAACAATTCTGATTCAAACCTGTCGAGCTATCGAATTGGAAAATGTTGCTCTAACAAGGGCTCATGAGGATGGCCTGCTTGGCCACACCTAACCCAACTCAAACTTTCCATGCCGTTTCAGCTACTGCATCTCAAAATTAGAACATCTGTTTTAAATCAGCTTTTTTGTGAGTACGTATAAGGAAAGCATCAGAATGCAGGCCTAGCCTAGCGCTATCCAGCTAGGCTTGTAAATCCTGCCGCTGGACAGGAGTAAGTAATCATTTTCCAGTGGAGCATTTGAGTGGGTGACCAAGATGGAGCGAGGGAGAAGAAAGGGGAGAGAAAGAGCGGGAAAGAGAACAGGAGAGAGAGAGAGAGAGAGAGAGAGAGAGAGAGAGAGAGAGAGAGAGAGAGAGAGAGAGAGAGAGAGAGAGAGAGAGAGAGAGAGAGAGAGAGAGAGAGAGAAAGAGAGAAAGAGAGAGAGGGGAACACTGTTGCCAGGAATAGTTGGTTAATGTAGGGCAGCAGTGGGCAGAGTCGAGTGGTCACATTTTCCCTCCTGTGTGAAGTTGTCTGGCAGATGGATGCAAAAAAGGCGGCTGAAAGGAGATGCTGAGGAAACACAGGAGTCCAACAAAAACCCTCAGTCTATGATTGCCTGCAGTACAGTACTGTATGTGGTCCTGCCCATGGAAACTTGGGGTTTAAATAGCAGCTGCCTAGATTTGATAGATTTTAATCCCTCATGTGAATCTTGGACTTTTTTCCCCGTCTGCAACGAAACTTTGTGTGTCTCCCACACTGTAGTTAGTACCACACGAGGCAGCAGACCAACTAGGCCCAGGGAAGTTGACAAGGGGGGACAAAGGGATCAGTTGTCCCGGGCCCAGAGTGATATAGGGGGCCCATAATTGGGTTTTCATTACATTGTATGCAATGGATGGGGGGCCCTTTCAGATGACTTTGCCCTAGGCCCAGCCTAAAGCTGTCAGTGGCCCTGACTATGCCTACGCCATTTCCTCTTAACATTAACAAACGTTCCTGGTCACCACAACACTCGCTGTGGTGAGTCACAGCGATTTCAAACAGATCTCGAGCACCACACATGTGAGGCATGAATCACCACAGCTATACTTCTGCTGTGTTGAAATCCATATTGGTTAGGGTGCAATATATTCTGCAACAGTATACTATAGGCTTTTTCCCACTGCCGGCTTTCTGGTAGGCCTATAGCTCGACACAGCGCAACTCAAACTCTTTGTATGACCAGTGCATGTAAAGAAATTGACAATAAAACCTACTTGACTTGACTTGACTTGACTTGAACTCGGCTGCCACTTTTTGCTGTTCGAATAGGCACGACGCAGCTCAATCGTAAAACAAAAAGTGGCAGCCGAGTCGCTAAGTGTCGAGCTGTAGGCCTACCATAGAATCAGCAGTGGAAAAGAGGCATACGTTTTGTTGGTCGTGAAGTATTCAGCAATATGCATCAATACAATGAATGCCACACAATAAAGTCTGTAGGAGAAACTTTGAGGAATATCATTATTCTGTATCGATGCAAGAACAACAATTCAGTTCTGTCAGTGAACCTTTAGGTATGTTCTGCATCAATGCAATGCCACACACTAAGAGGTCTGTCTGTGCTATAGCCTACTGTTGAGTGAAGAACGGTTTAGTGTGTGATAACCTAATTTGCCAGGTGGTGACTATGCAGCATTCTCTCACACACACGGCTGTGGCTGTGCTGTTGTTGCACACACAGTAAATTCTGTAGTGCTCATGTAACACTTAAATAGTTGATTTGGCATCATTTGGACTTAAATGAACTCTTTAAGTGTTGAATTAACACCGCAACATTTACTGTGCAGGGCTGATGGGACAGCCGGGACGGGAGTGCCATGATTGCAGACAGGGGCATACTGTACAGAGCTATGCCAAGCCTTTGGAAACAGGACCCTGAGTGGGGAGCAGAGCAGGGGGTGGAGACTGGAGCAGGGGCACAGTACAGGAGGGGTGAGAGCAGAGCAGCTGACAGGGGGGGACAAACGGGTATGTTGCCCCGGGCCCAGGGAGAGAGGGGGCCCGGAATTGAGTTCTCATTATATTGTGTATTGTGTGGAGGGCTCTTTTTTAGTCCCAGGCCTGGCCAATGCTGTCAGTGGCCCTGGGTGAGTGGGTGGGGCTTCTGGGGTGCATTTCTCGAAGCCAAAGTTGCTTACTACATTAGCCACTTTATTGTTTTCAATGCATTTTCCCATTGGCAACTACCGAAGTTGCTAACAGGCTAACAACTTCTCTTTTGAGAAATGCACCCCTGGAGAGACGAGAGGGGGTAGACAGAGAGTAGAGAGAATATCATTTCATCACTGCGTTCAAATGAGCAAGAAAGTGGAGGGCTTCTAATTCTGGTGGCGGATAAGGGGGGAAGAGAAGGGGAAACCAAGAAATGGGTGAAAGAGGAAGAAAAGGGAGAGATTCAGAGGAGACGTGTGAGAAAAAAGGGAAGGTACTGCAGAGAAAAGGAAGAAGTTGAGAGTAGAGAGGAAAACGTAAAAGGGCATGACAGAACAGAAATGGAGAATCGAACAGAAAATACAATCAAAAGTAGAATCAAGGAGGTGAAATTGATTAGATAAAGAAGCCCTAAATTGAAGAACAGAGAAAGAGGACCAGAGAGAAACCTTCAGATCCGGACACAGAAAGTTACAGAAAGACATTAACTAAGTCTGATTCAAAGAGAGAGAGAGAGAGAGAGAGAGAGAGAGAGACAGAGAGAGAGAGAGAGAGAGGGGAGAGAGAGAGAGAGAGAATTCTTTCCGCATTATTCAGCTGGCTGTAGTGTAAACTGGCCCCTCTCGCAGAAGGCTTGGCAAGGGTCCACCGCGCCTGCAAGTAAGGCCCTCTCTCCTCTACTCTCCTCTCCTCTCCTCTCCTCTTCTTTTCTCTTCTCTTCTCTTCTCTTCTCTTCTCTTCTCTTCTCTTCTCTTCTCTCCTCTCCGCTCCTCTCCTCTCTCCTCTCACCACAGTGACACATATCACCCTCTCCCTCTGGAGCGGTAGGCTACTGGGCCAGGGGACGATGAGACAGGACAGCTGCTGCTGCTGCTCCGTCAGCTCACACTTTCCCCACTGACCCTGATAAAGCGAATGGCTCCAGTCTGGAGTCACATCCAAAAGCCACCTACGGTATGTCACTTCTGAAGCACATTCTAGATATACTCTTTTGCGCTCTAAATGTAAAATATGTTATATGCATATACGTAGGACCATTGCTTTTTGAAAGGTTAAAAATAAGGGCTGTCATGGTAGAGCACTCCTGAGTAGCCTACCAAGGATTCAACAAAAGTTTTAAGTTGTCAGTCAGGAGCAACTGTTTAATGAAAAGGTGTTTCAGCAGCAAGCGTGTTTTCATTGCTCACGAGGCTGCATGAAATCCCCTCCATATCCCATCTTTGAGCACTACAAGATCTCAATGGGTGTGGCAGCTGTAGGCTGAGCCTCAAGTCCATCAATTCACGGACAAATACTGTATGTAGAAAAAACACCGGGTCTTGTGACTTTCAGTGAAATTATAGAAAGCAGTTGTCAGACAATTAATTAACTTTTACGTTACATTCAGCTGTGATAAGAAATTTTCTTATACACGCTGGAGGGCAGGGAGGTTATAAGGTACATGACTGAGGATCCTGGATGGTTTAATTTAATTGAGTTTTGATGCAATTTGCTGTGCATTCCATTCCATTTGCAACATACCACTAGCTCTAAAACTCCATCATGTAAAGCATTTTCTCTTGGTTCTTTACCTTACTATTTTTACAGTTTTTCTACAACTAATTCATTCATTCGTTCATTCATTCTTGTAGACCTATTAATTTCTTCATGATCAGGTTTACATGAGCAAACATCAAATAGCTACTTTACAATAAGATTCCCAGAAAATAAAACTGCCAATTGCATGCAATGCCCATGTAAAGTATGAAAAAAAGATTCAGTAGGCTACTTACTGTCATTGTTGCTGTCTGGTCGCTTGCTCTGTGAGAAAATAACTAGAAGAAAGTTCTGCGCCGCGCGTGAACTTATCAGAGGAGGACAAGCTGGGTTGTATGAGTGACACCTGGAAGAGCCAATAGAATTTCAGCATCATGTTTCAAGGCCCATTTAAAATAGTGATGTAGCTGCTCATTGTGTGAAAATTAAAATGTAGTATGGCCCATTTGGGAATGCCATGCTTATTGTCTACTTGCGAGCTGATTTTCGTATCATTTTGAATCATTTGATATGCAGTGGCGATGGACAGAACAACGACTAGATGCCATCTAAAAATAGACTGAAATTGCATTTGGTTTCCAAGGTAATGGCAAAATATTTGGTTCAACCTCGTGTCTATAAACGCTGGACGCATCATGTTGCGGTGAGGAAAGTTATGTTTTGTTTCTTAGAGTGACCCACATCATTATTGTAGGCTATCTGTCCTTGCATAAAAAAAGAAAAAGTAAAAGTAAAAGAAAACATCATTCTATTAGGCAAGTTGTTTTTGGAATGGTTTGCGGAAATTGTTTGCTCCTTGGAAACAGACATAATAGTAAATATTCATTTGGCTAACACTGATTGAAATACAGTCTTCAATCATTGAAATAATTTAACCAGCTTGTAGAATTTATGGGCGAGCTGTCAAAGCGCAATGACAGCACGCTTGTGGCATCAGCGAAAAAAAACAATGCAGGTCACCGAGTTAACATGTGCGTAATATCTCGGATGTGAATCCAAGTCTCTCCAAAGTACAACTTGGAGATGAGCAAACAAGGCGCAAACAATTCCCTGCGCTGTCTCGAGGCGCATGTTGGTTGGGGTCATTTTCTGGTTATCTCTGATGCATACAGCAACAGTCACCATCAGGAGACTATCATGAGACAGCTGGCACCCTATACCACCATGTCACAGTTACGGTTCAGTTCCACCTTGAGGTTTGAGACATTTTGAACTACTTTCTCCTCTGGACACGGCTCCATGCCTCTCACGATGCCAACTATTTTTAAAGACCTTCAAGTGGCTGTTTTTTTGCTAGATTAGTAGTAGACCTACGGATAGCTATGATGATGGTCTACAGCAGGCATACCATTACAATTTGGCATCTGCTTTAATCCATCTTCCCGATCGGTAGGCCTTACAGGCTATGCGTTACAAGAGACGTGGGGGATAGCAGTAGAACACAAATAGTTTGCCTCCCTCTGGTGGCGAAACGGGATTCCTGCTTGAGAGGCCTGACTTTGCATTATCGACGCCTGCCTCTCCGGAAAAAGTCACTGTAGCCTTTGATTACATCATTGGAGGAAACTATTGCAGCATATTCTTCATACCAAGCAGCAACCACTATTCTCCCCAAACAGGTATAAAAAAAAAACCACACCTGATTCTATCATGACTCAGAGACTATAGCCATCTATCATATGGACAAAAACCAGTTATTCATGTGCTGCAGTATCTTTTTTAAAGCTAATAAAGATACTGCGTACAATTTTGGATACAAAAATCTGTGTTGGCAATACACGACTTACACTCCATAGCGACACTGTCTTTGCATCCAACACTTCTTGGATGTCTCATCATTCATATTTGGTGTTATAGAGTAGAGTAGAGTAACTTTGTTGATTCCCGGGGGGAAATTCAGGTGTTACGTAGCTTACATAAATTCACATAATGCCTGCATGGACATTGCAAGACATCTATAACACGGGTGATAGCCAGGGACAGGAACAATAAAAACTAAAGAAAAAATAAAAACACATCACACATATTCACAATAAGTTAGGGGTGATACCTATTTAGACCTCAGCGTATCACTCACCTCGCCTTCTCCAGCAATGCTGACGACAAGCGTTTCTGTGCTGCGAAAATCGAGTCTGTCATCTGAGAGGGCCCCCTCCTAATACATGCAATGGCATGAGGACCCAATAGTGGGCGCCTCCTCTCCCTGGGCCCTGGACAACATACCCATTTGTCCCCCTCTGTCAGCTTCTCTGTGCATATGAAGAAACTGTCAATAAAGCTAACTTGACGTCTTATTCTAGTCACTACATATTCACCTTCAGAGTATCACTCTCCAATTCCACCAGCAGGCCCCCCCAACTCTCTGTTCATGGATGACACATAGCCTAGATGCAGTACAAGATTTGAAAGTCAATGATAATCAGGCTATGACACGTAGGCCTAAGGTTTGACATGGTCTTTTTTTTGTTTTGCTATCCTTGTCATTATGTAAATGTTAGGGGCAATACAAATGAAATGGAGTTTGTTCTCATTCATCATTAGTGCTCTCACATATAAAGTTTTAGTTATTTCATTACAATTCAGATCAGTGTAGGAAAGGAAACACACAGGCCTAGGCCTAGTAGTCTACTTGCCATGAGAGGGGACCCGGAAATGTTTGGTACCCCAAAGTTTTTTGATGGAAATGTGTAGTATAGGTCCCCAGTACATAGAAACTGCCGGATGCTACTTTGTAAATGTTGAGCAATTTTTTTTATTAGCATAATTAGCATAAATTAGCATAATCGCTTTTATGGCCTTATTATAGGATCAGTTTGACCAATCTACAAAATCTTGATGTGGTTTTGGGGGTTTTGGAGGATGCTGAAATAATTTCTGACATTTATAAATGCCCATCAGATTCAAAATTCCTCTTAATGTTAAGGGTACACACATTTTATGCCTTTATGAGCTGATTTAAACAACGTTTTTAGGTCATTTACATACCATAAACCTTACCTATTTCAATTATTCCTACCCATGGGCCTACTACATGAAGTAGATGAGCTACATCTATTGCCAAATACATATAATTAAGGTAGAGACTTGAGGTGCTGTAGTACAGCGTATGTGGAAAGTGAGTTTGCTTCTTATTTTCTTTACTTTATGCAATCGAAAGATTTCATGGGTTGTGCTAACTTCAGTTAGGTATTTTAGTTTGAGGATCACTTTTGTTTCTTCTCAGTTTTTTGTAGGGGGAGGGCACTATTGTATGTCATTATGGCACTAGTGTATGTGTATTTTTATTAGCATAATTAGCATAAATTAGCATACGCACCTTCCTGGCCTTATTACATGATCAGTTTGCCAATCTTCTCTATCCTGGTGTGATTTTGGGGGTTGTAGGATGCTGAAGTAATTTATGACATTTATAAAATGCCTGCCACGTTCAAAATTCCAGTTCATGTCAAGGGTGATGATTGCGGCAATATTTTTGGTAAAATGCACACCTACTTTTTCAATTATTTAAAATCATACTAAATGTAGTTAACTGGCTATATCTAAGGCACTAACATAAATCATTGCAATGCAGCTTGTGTTGAAAGTGGGTTAGAAGAGATTGAATAGATAATAACTGATAATGCAAGTCAAAGCCCAAAGCTACTGTACAGAAAAAATGTAATCACAATAGAGGAAAAGCTAATTAAACTAAGATAATAAAATAGCAATAAACAAAGTAATAATAGTAATACAATGTATTAGAGCATGCATTACAAAGTGTATAGGAACAACATTTGCCAAGGGTGCAATTATGGGAAATTGTTCTTTATCAAAAAGGTAAAGCCCCTTTGATGCCTACACATGACACATAGAGATATATAAATTACAACAGTAAGAACACATACAACACAATTACTCACAAATTGGGCTGGTTGCTATGCTAGCCAGCATCTGTAACTATTACACTGTATACTAGCTTATCTACAGAGATATCATCATCATTGTCACTGTCTTCATCTTCACTGTTCTGTTATAGTCTCTTCTTAACCAACATCCCCTTGATTCTTGGAACTTGTTGCTATTGGGTGGGTATATTGCAACACATACGGATGAGGTGAGGATAGCTGAGAAGAACACCAATACGCTGGACAATGGTAGACTTATTGCCCTTCCTTAGGCATCCATTTTCATCAATGATTGAAACTGGGACAGGATTCAGCTCAGTCAAAGACTGTAGACAACTCTACTTTTCTCTGGGTGCATGCCATCAGCAGTTGAGCAAACCATGCATATATGACCTTTCTGTCGACTTTCAACCCTCTTGTCTTTACTTTCACTGTCACAACTTCATTTGAGATGGTTGTACGAAATCCCACCAGGAATTGAAGAAGAAAACAACGTGCTCATGTCTTTGTTCAATTTCCACTGCATCTTGCAGATTGACCTTTTCATCTGCCACCAGCCCACTGATAATGTGGTGGAGGGTTGGAGAGTCTGTGGTGAGTGGGTGAGAGTTTTCTCATAACACTCACAATTGAGCCCAGTCTTGTCAGCATCCAACTTCCATTGTCCCTCCCCATCCTCTTTGTGTATCTTGGGCTTCATGTTTTGTCCAGTGCTTCTGTACACATCTCACTCAGTGACTGGGACAAATGGGAACAGATTTCACGTGACTGAGTCCACACAGAAACCTGATCAGGGTTTGTTGAGATACCTTTCATCTCCAACCTTGCCTTATGCATGTCTGGTCTCCAAACATATCTGCACTCAGTGCTGTCCCCACCATATGAGTTGACTTTAAAAACATAATTCCAGCAAGAAAATCCTCAGGGATATTGCTGCATTTCAAACAGGTGTGATCCCACTTGCATGAAGGTGATGACCAGAAGCAACTGGTAGCATCTGTTGAAGACAATGTATTTGAATGAGCCAATTCGGTGAGCTATGAATGCTGGGGTGATGAAGCAATCTGCCCATAGCCGGTCCGTGAGACAGGCCTGCTTTTTAAGATTGAGGTCATACCTCCATATGCAGCCACTATGAGCTCCTTCAGGCCAGTTGAATTAATCACATGACCTAATGAGCTAATGAATGACATGAGGGTCTGAATCATCCCAGGTCTCAGTATGACTGATGACCATTGTTGTGGATCATGGCATTTGATCCGACAGACCATCATGTACAGCTGCATTTCAAAAGTATGTCACTATACCTCATGCCAAGGTTCTTAAGTGAGTGTCTAGGTATGAAATGGTACTAATAACTGTATGTCCTTGCTGACTTGAAATGTCCTGAGTTTACTGAGTAGGTGAAGGCGTTGCTGTGCTTTTTAAAACATCGAGTTCACGTGCTGTGAGAAAGACAGAGAGCTGTCCATTTCGGTGCCTAGGTACCTAAAAACTTCCACTTACTCCACTGTCTGTCCTTGGATGGAGAGTGGAACAGAGTTGATGTCTTGTCCCTGCCCCGGCTCCTTTGTCTTTGAGAAATTCAGACAGAATCAAGATCTACAATAGTTTGGCTCAGGTTGTCAACTACCTCCAGGTAGCGAGTTGGAGCATCAGGGTCAGACATATGTGCCACTAAGGCAATGTCATTAGCATATTTTATACACACAGAGAGAAGAGGATTGGGGATAAAACACAACCTTGAGGAAGTCCAGAGTTCAAGGAGATTTTTGAAGACGCGCCATTGAAAAGTACCTGCTTGCGGTCTGTCCAGCAGAAAACATTTAATCCACTGGGTAAGTGCTGACTGGAGCTGAAGGCTGGAGAGCTGCTGGAGGAGTGTGTCAATATGCACAGTGTTGAATGCAGAAGAGAAGTTCATGAACAGGATCATGGTGTGTGGGTGTATTGAGTCCAGGTTCCTGGCTACTGTGTCCAGAAGTGAGAGGCTTGCATTCTTCACACCACGGCATTCCCTGTTGGCAAACAAGTGTGGGTCCAGCTGGTCTGACACCATACAGGAAAGAAGGCCACACATCACTCTCTCCATACACTTGCACAGCACAGATGTTAATGCCACTGGTCTGTAGTCCTGGGCAGTTGGCTTCTTAGGGATGGGGATGATGGTGGATTCCCTCCATTGGTCAGGGGCACAGCCAGAGTCCAGGAGATGCTTAAAAAGCCTGGTGAGAACACCACTTAGCTGGATGGAGCATTCTTTCAACACTCTCCCGCCCTGTCCGGGCCAGAGGCCTTGTATGGGTTGACTATACGCAGTATGGAGGTCAATAGCTGCATTAACTTACACATCTCTCCACGGAGCAGACATTGTTTTGAATATTGGAACCCTGCTGTCGGTGGTCGAACATTTCATTTTCCTACCTGGATATGACCTGACTGACTTTCGTTTGTACATTGTGAGATGTAGAGGTAGGCTTTACGATTTGTGACATGTTGCAGAGGTTGATGCTGCACCATGTTTGGCAGTAATACTCAACAAAGCCTTGTGAAAAGCTGTGTCACCAGACTCTTTGCTGTTTTTGAATATGATAGCTATACCAGTGGGTCCAGTTATTTAAAAGTTTGCCATGTCAGTTAGCAAAGTGACATTTCTTCCCCATTTTAAATTCAATCAAATGACATACAATAGTGCCCCCCCCCCTCCAAAAAAGTAAGAAAAAAACAAGTGATCCTCAAACTAAAATACCTAACTGAAGTTAGCACAACCCATGAAATCTTTCGATTGCATAAAGTAAAGAAAATAAGAAGCAAACTCACTTTCCACATACGCTGTACTACAGCACCTCAAGTCTCTACCTTAATTATATGTATTTGGCAATAGATATAGCTCATCTACTTCATATAGTAGGCCCATGGGTAGGAATAATTGAAATAGGTAAGGTTTATGGTATGTAAATTACCCAAAAACCAGCTCATAAAGGCATGAAATGTGTGTACCCTTGACATTAAGAGGAATTTTGAATCTGATGGGCATTTATAAATGTCAGAAATGATTTCAGCATCCTCCAAAACCCCCAAAACCACACCAAGATTGTGTAGATTGGTCAAACTGATCCTATAATAAGGCCATAAAGGCGATTATGCTAATTTATGCTAATTATGCTGATAAAAAAAATTGCTCAACATTTACAAAGTAGCATCCGGCAGTTTCTATGTACTGGGGACCTATACTATACATTTCCATCAAAAAACTTTGGGGTACCAAACATTTCCGGGTTCACTATAGGGCCCTATGGGCTGGCAAGTAGACTATAGGCCTACTCCATTCTCAAAAGTTAGGTAATATGGCCCTGCTGTGGCCAACCGGTAGGGCACTCGTCTACCGTGCCGCCGACCCGGGTTCGATTCCCGGCCTGGGTCATTTGCCGACCCCTCCCCGTCTCTCTCCCAATTCTCTTCCTGTTCACCTCTCAATCTGTCCTGTCAATGAAGTCATAAAAGACCAACAAAAAAAAAGTTAGGTAATATGACCTACAGTATAGGCCTACATAACGTATAGTGTCTCATAGCCTATAGCCAAGGCTAGACCTATTCCAGACCACAAAAGCTAGCAGAACATTGCAGGTTCTTGCATCAGCTGATTCTCATGCTAAGAATGACCTCTTATTTGTTTTAAACCACAAGTGGTTTAAAGTAGACAAGTAAACCAACTTCAAATAAAATAGCCTATGATTTCTAAGTTGTTCAGAACTTTGTGTGTACTATATGTATATAATATATATTTATAAACACAGTATACTTTCAATAGGTTAGTTTATTTTAATTCACTCATTTTCTATGATGGATAGAAGCCAGTGATAGGCCTTGAGCAAAGAAGATGATGTGTAATTTTCCCTAACAAAATGTTTACATAACAACAGGCTACACAGTAACAGATTTGAAGAATAGCCTACACAGTGTTACATCAAAATATCACAGATCTCAATTTACAAATAGATGGTGTAACAACTCAAAAGACAAGTGAAACTTTAGGGTAGGTCTGAGTAGGTTGGGTTCATTGACCTAATGAGATGAACAACCCTCTTGTTATGATTGGACAGATGAAAGCGTGCTCTCCATACCCGTGTTTTGGTTGGTCAAAAAGCTCATGAATATGTAATTACGCAGGTGTGTCTACATGAGCGTGTATACACACATTTTAACGACTGCACAACACACTGACAGAGATGATCTTGACGACAACAACACTTCTAGGCTCAGCGGTATCTCTTTGTCCTTAAATAGCATTCAACCTTTCAGCAATATGTAGGCATAGCAAGTATTGCGAGTAGCTAACCATCCAACTGGTGTTATCTATCCCCACTGCCGTCGCGCTAGCCGAGATAGCAGGCCTAGCTGTCAAGGGGCATCACAACAAACAAGCCACCTCCTGAACCAGTGACGAAACTACATCGCGCTCCCTCTCTATTTCGTGCAACTTCACTACCCTTCCTCTACCTGCTGCAGAATTTGAGAAAATGGCATCGATAGCTGCGGCGTCCGAGCCGAGCATAGGCACAGTCCCTATGCTTACTGAGAGTCCGGTGCCTGCTAGCATATTCGCACCAGATCAGGGATGCGAGGAGGACGATGCAGGGGAGGACTGCTTTGACGACGGCGAGCCTTTCAACGGAGAGGGCGGGGATCATGGAGTAGATTTCTCTAGTAAGGTAGGCCAAAGGACCTCTAATACAATATTCCAATGGCCCATAAGCCACTTTGCAAATAATGTCTCTTACATTTCCACATTTGCTTTTGCTCCTTGTTTTTTTTCTGCATGGTCTTTTACGCAGAGAGATTAGCATTTAGGATATGATAGAGGCATACATAGGCTACAACCTGCATAATATGCGATACGTAGCTGAGGCTAGCTAGCTAATAATACTGGCTGTTATGGTAGGATGATGCCAGGAGGGAATCCTAGTTTACGAATTGAACAGCGCAACAGCAACATTACATGTTGCCTTTCATTCATGTTAATGTCAATGGTGGATTTTTCCCCTCGACAGCCTGCTCCATTGCAGTGTTCCAATGTTTTGATGTGTTAGCTTGCCAGGTTTCGACATGGTTAATTGACCTAGACCAGTGGGAAGAGAGAGAGAGAGAGATATTGTAAAACAATTGCAATAGACTAGGACCAAGTTGTTGATCTTCAGCGTCCCCCTGTTGTCGCAGGTGTATTTCACCCTTTGAGCACCGTGTGTGTGTGTGTGTGTGTGTGTGTGTGTGTGTGTGTGTGTGTGACACTTCAAAACCACACTCTCAGTGGCTCTCGTGGCTCTATTTGTGCACAATGCAGACTGTTTTTGAATATTCAAATGATGACCACACAGCCACCCTTCCTCCTCGCTTGTCTGGACATGTTTACCATACAATGTTCCCCTCCCTCCCACAATCATGGTTCCTCCTCCCTCCCATATCAACATATGGCCTGCCAGACAGGGTGTCAGCTGTGTGCTGTGTCAACTGATGCAACACACAGCAATGACGCGTCACACGACTGATTGCGTCTGACAACAAACATTCAAGGTCCATCCCAGTTGTATTGCCCTGTGATCCTAACCAGTGCCGCTGACAGCTTTGACTGGGTCCGAGACAAAATCATGTGAAAGGGCCCCCCCTCTCAATACATACAATGAAATGGGGTCCCAATTCTGGGACACGGGACACAGGCCCGGGACAACTGTCCCCTTTGTCAACTTCCCTGATGCTAACCACTGACCTCTATGATCCGAACCCCCTGTCAAACCAGGTGTACCCATGACAACCGAGATAAACGGACGGATAAAAGGAGCAGTTGGCAGCTGAGCTGAAAGTTCACTCCCTTTACTTTTATTTCTTTCAATTTAGTGGAGCTGGATTGCCTGTTCTTTCCAATTAAATGGAGCACTATTGAGAGCGTAATTCCTTAAGAAATTAAGCATGAATCCGGCATGAATTCATGTTCACATGCAAAACACACACACACACACACACACACACACACACACACACACACACACACACACACACACACACACACACACACACACACACACACACACACACACACACTGCTATACCACTACTTCTACAACAGAGGTATCATTTGTGGGCCATAACAATGAGTATATTAGAATTGTCATGCTGTGTTTGTGTATTTGTTTGACTGCGTTGGCAGCTACATGTATTTATTATTGATCACTTATTGTTACCACTCCATCAGTGTTACCTGTCCTGTCTTTCGCTTTATGTCAGTCTGTAAAATGTCAGTCCCGTGTATGTCTAATATGTCTTGGCATGGTATAGAGAGAGAAACGTAATTTCATTTTCCTTGTATGACTTGTGCATATGAAGAAAGTGACAATAAAAGCTGACTTGACTTGACTTGATTTGACTTGACGTGACGTGACTGCATCTGATCCCATTGTTGTCCCATCATCCCCTATGTCAGCTGGCACTGGTGAGCCCCAACGGTGAGCAGTATGATGCCCTGCTGAGGCAGCTGAGGGAGAGGATGGACGAGGGCTGCGGAGAGACCATCTATGTGGTGGGAGTGGGCTCAGGTAAGAGGATGGATGGATGGATGGATGGATGGATGGATGGATGGATGGCTGTATGCCGGGCCGCTGAAAGCTTTGACTGGGCCCCGGACAAAGTCATCATTTCAATATGCCGATTGCAAATGAGAAAATAACCTTTCAGTTGCACTCTTATGAGACATTGAACTAAACTTCTGTTGTCAATGGGGTCTTGTGACATCATTACGACGCCACAAGCACTTGGAGAAGATGTGAGTGGGCTGAATGGATGGACAGACAGACAGAGGGATGAAAATCATAGTGTTGGCTGCACATCTAGATGAAACTTCACTTTTGGCACCCACATAAGGAAAGATAATTAAGCCCTCAGGGGCCAGAGAGGGACATGGAATTAACTTTTATCTTTTGAAATTGCTCTTCACCTAACACAGTTAAGTCAATGGAAAAGAGTTACATTC
The DNA here is from genome assembly GCF_034702125.1 of Engraulis encrasicolus. NCBI lineage: Eukaryota > Metazoa > Chordata > Actinopteri > Clupeiformes > Engraulidae > Engraulis > Engraulis encrasicolus. The sequence goes on along the minus strand of NC_085858.1, from coordinate 43,825,849 downwards.
CCCCTGTACAGAATAGTGGATTGAGGGTCTTGACACACATCCCAGTTACAACTGACTAAAACTGTGACGTGCTGACAATTTGTCACTGGCCATTAATAATTCACCATGTGCACTATATCACAAATCACAGGCGCAGCAGACAGTTACCCACACGAACGTTGTTTTTCTAGCCACTTTCTTGCCGTATGTGTGTGTGTTTTTTTGTCAGAACAGCATGTACATATTACCTAATACATGTGTCCGTTAAAGGACAAGTAAGTAGCCTAGACATCCTGTCTATCAGGTTTAAAATTGCACAGCATTGACCTTGTAGTTCCCGTTACACTCCCCTATGTAAACCTGATTCTCCCAACCTGGGAGTGCAGAAACCCAGCCTGCTCCTTGGCATCAGTGCAGCTGACCTCAGTGGTCTCACTGACTTTGATTAGGAAGTTGATGAAAGGCAAGGCGTGTGCTGCTTAGACATATGTTGTTCTAGGCCTTCTGCAGGACACACTATAATTTGCCTAATTTTTAATAACATTATTATTATTATTATTATTATTATTATTATTAATCTTGTTATTACCACCACCATTGCCAGCAAGCCAGTTTGCGCTTTGCACCTGCAATGAAAGATCTGTAAATAATACGTACCATCTCTTGAGCCATTGCTGCCTCAAACCCAAACAAGTGAGACGCCCACCCCATTCCAGACTCTTCTACCTGCTTTTCATTTCTCTTTCATTTTTGTTCTTGTCTTACCTCATAGATATGAAGACTAGATGCCGTGTTCAACCTTTTGACTTGGCCCAACCCTGGGTACTACCGTCTTAGCATGACATTACATTACATTACATTACACTTACAGTTCTTTTTCAGGCTATTGGTTACAGTCCCTTGAGCAATGTGGGTCTAAGGGTTAGGTGTCTTGGTCAAGGGAACTTCAGCGATGAATGGAGGGGTAAGGCTGGGAATCAAACCTGCAACCCTCTAATCTTTTGTTTTGTCCTTTTGACTGGTGATGATAGTACAGTAACGAGAGATTGACAGGAAACGAATGGGAAGAGAGAGATGGGGAAGGGTTGGCAAATGACCCGGGCTGGAATTGAACCCGGGTCACTGATGTAGCAGCCCAGTGCCCTACCATTAGAGCCACGGGAGGGCCACAACCCTCTAATCATAAAGTGACACTGTCCCATTTTTGGAAATAAGCTTATTTTACACCTCCCCTTGAGTTAAATCAAAGGCTTTTACCGTTCTCCTGTACTTCCAACCGTTTTTTAGTTATGGCAGTGCATATTTCACCTCCAAGCTAACAGTTAACATTGAGTCCTATGAGACCAGTTAGCCGCCCTATTATTTAACTCAAGGGGAGGTGTAAAATAAGCTTATTTCCAAAAACGGGACAGTATCACTTTAAGACCACCTTCCTAACATTTAGGCCACGTCCGCCCTTAGCACAATATATTGCTATTTCTCATAGATATTCCCGCCACCCACAGGGTAATGTGCATACTGTATTGCCTTGTCACCGATCGAGGGCAGCAATATGCCGGGTAAACATGGCAATGATCTGACTCCAGAAAGGAAAATAAAGGTCTGCAACATGTTTAATGCTCCCAAAATGTAATGGCACGATGTTTCGGACTCTCAGTTCTTCATCACAGTTTGGTCCAGCACCTGTGCTACTGATGTGCGCGCATTCTCTGACTTTTTGAACGATTTGACGTCTTCAGCCATTCGTTCCAATACAAAGGAGTGGTCAATGCAGTGATGTAGTGTTCATATCTCTGGTCTCATCTTTGCTGCGTAGATGGAGGGGAGTACGGGCTGAACGAGAGCGACATGGAGGCGTCGGTGGCCACGGTGCAGTCGCTGTGCGAGCAGATCGAGGGCGACCTGATCCCGCTGCGCGAGAGGAGCGAGGTGGGGGGGCAGGTGCGCGACTACCTCATCCGCCGCCGCGTCGGGGAGGCCGACTTCCTGGAGGTCAGGTGAGTGGAGAGGCAGAGGTGAGAGGTGAGAGGTGAGAGGTGAGAGAGAGGGCTTGGTGGAGAGGCAGAGGTGAGAGAGAGGGCTTGATGGAGAGGCAGAGGTGAGAGAGAGGGCTTGGTGGAGAGGCAGAGGTGAGAGAGAGGGCTTGGTGGAGAGGCAGAGGTGAGAGAGAGGGCTTGGTGGAGAGGCAGAGGTGAGAGAGAGGGCTTGGTGGAGAGGCAGAGGTGAGAGAGAGGGCTTGATGGAGAGGCAGAGGTGAGGGAGAGGGTTTGTGTGGAAAAGGAAAATAATCATAATGTGACGGAGTGATCATCACAAAGGTTGTGGGTGCACTCTGACTGTCACGCCAACAAGCCTGGCTCTAATAATAATAACAACAACAACAACAACAATTGTATTTGTATAGCACAAATCATACAAACATGCAGATCAATGTGCTCTACAGAGGCAGCTCTCTGTGAAAAAAAGAACAGAAACTGACGTATAAAGTCTATTGTGAGAGGAGCAGCAATAACAATAGGAGCCACTTATATTCTACCCTTCCACCATTTACTCATCATCCGATCTCCACGTTCTGTGGACTTGAAAGCAGCATGGAAAAAAGTTCCACCTCATACATTTACTAACATGTAAATCTACATGGAAATGGACAATAAAAATATCACAGGTGGAAAAAACAAGGCCATGCATTTCTTTTCATTGCATTTTGGTGGTAAAAGGTGTCTGTATCGGTACTCGATATCGGCAAGTACACACATTAATGTACTCGTACTTGTATCGGTTTTCAAAAATGTGGTATCGGTGCATCCCTATTTCTGCCTAAGTGTGGGCAACCATGACGATAATAGCTGTTTTTATACAGTACTATTTGCTACTCTTACGCTCACAGTGTTTGTCTGTTTCTCTCTCTCTCTCTCGCTCTGTTTCTCTCTCTCTCTCTGTCTCTCTCTCTCGCTCTCTCTCTCTCTGTCTCTCTCTCTCTCTCTCTCTCTCTCTCTCTGTCACTCCCTCCCTCCCTCAAGTGGTGTGTGAAATCATTTCCCTGCGAAATGGAAAACTGAACTTGTAATTCAACATCATGTCTGTGACATGTTTTTCTGCTGTAGGCAAATCATTTCTGTAATGTGCGAGTATTTGGGAAACAGTGATGGTAATTATGTCCCTTTCTTCGGTGTCTGTCTCTGTTTTTCTCTCTCTCTTGCTCTCTCTGTCTCTCTCGCTCCCCCCTAAGTGGTGTGTGAAATCATTTCCCTACGAAATGGAAAACTTAACTTAACTTGTTGTTCAACAGCATGTCTGTTTCTGTATTTTCTGCTGTGGGAAAATTATGGTAATGAACCCCCCCCCCTCTCTCTCTCTGTCTCTCTGTCTGTCTGTCTCTCTCTCTCTCTCTCTCTCTCTCTCTCTCTCTCTCTCTCTCTCTCTCTCTCTCTCTACATCCCTCCATCCATCCATCCCCATCTCAGGGTGGCGGTGGTGGGTAATGTGGACGCGGGGAAGAGCACGCTGCTGGGTGTCCTGACCCATGGCGAGCTGGACAACGGACGTGGCTTCGCCCGCCAGAAGCTCTTCCGCCACAAGCACGAGATGGAGAGCGGACGCACCAGCAGCGTGGGCAACGACATCCTGGGCTTCGACCAGGAAGGGCAGGTAGGCCAAAATAATGACGATGATGATAATAATAATAATAATAATAATTATAATAATAGTATGGCCAACGACATCTTGAGAATGAAGGGCAGATTGGGCTTCATAATAATAATAATAGTAGTAATAAAAATAATTATGATAATAATAAGAATAAAAGTGATAATGATAATGATGATAATAATAATCATAATCATAATAGCAATGACATCTTGAGCTTCGACCAGGAGGGCCAGGTGGGGGTTTAGGTACTCCACACGCACAGCTCACACTTCTCTTGAAAAAAACTCAACTGCATCATAACAACATGGCTATGAAACTAGAAAGAGTCTCTAGTAATAGATTCAGGCTTGGCCATTACCATTTTGGTACCAACAAGCTTATGATGGAGGTTCTGCATTAACCCATTTTAACCTAAGCCCTTTTGGGAAAAGGTGCCCTCTGCCTATTAAAACCTAAATGTCTCAGCCCCTGAAGCACATAAAGACATGAAATAAGTTACATTCAAAAGCTAGGACTTTCATTTTGCATTTGAATGTAATCATGCAGCCCTGACATACACACATTCCTAATAAGACAGCTCAAATCTCAAGAACCTGAACGCAGCGTACAGTATATGTGTCTCCAGGCTAAAATGGGTTAAAGGGTTTGTCATTCAACATACTACTTGTCCTTAGCTGAATATCCATGGTCAATGAGAGAGAAGTTCATCCAGGCACTCCAAAAAAGGTGTCCAAGCGGGAAGTTACATTAAAAAGCCAGTTTAATAATATTGGACTAGGGTTACATTAAAAAGGCCTTTCGGCTTTTTGAATGAACCGATCCCTGATATCAAAGTAAGAGCACCCAACAAGCTCTAAAAACGTGCTGATGATTGCTTGAGCTTCCAGCCACCTGTGTGCTATTCATGGTCAATGATTCGAACCATATTTTTAAGGAACACTGCACACATTGTAGCTTTCCTTGCAAATGTAATTCCTACGTAGTGTAAGTTTAGTCAGGAAGGTGAGTTTGAATCAGTCAGTGAACTAGTTTCTCTTACTGGCTGCTGAAGATTACTTGGAGTGACCTGACCTATTTATCATCTCAGTGATCTTCTTGTAAGGAGAGATGCACAAAGTAGCTTACCGGTAATTCATTATTTATGGTTTCATTCCTTCATTAGGTGGTCAACAAACCGGACAGCCACGGAGGCAGCCTGGACTGGACCAAGATCTGCGAGAAGTCCTCTAAGGTGATCACCTTCATCGACCTGGCTGGCCATGAGAAGTACCTGAAGACCACCGTGTTTGGAATGACTGGACACCTACCGGACTTCTGCATGCTGATGGTAAGTTGGATTACGGGTCCATGTAGTGTTTTGATGGGAGAAAAGAGCATCTTGAAAAAATTCCTGATTCTACCAAAGATTCTCTATTCTAAAAAGATAGCCAGCTGGTGACGTCAACAATAGGATGGAATGTTTCACCAACCAAGTACTTCTGGTCTCCTAAAAAGGCGTGGCCAAACTGTCAATCATCGAACACCAGCGCAGAATCGACCAATCACGTTTCCTAACTTCATTTGCTCCGCGCTGGCGCTGGGAGAACTCCGGTCAGAGAAACAGCCAGGCAACGTTTAACAGCAGCATCACGCACAATTTTACAAAACCGGCCGCCCTGGGCAACTTAATATGAGAACTTTATATTGCTGTGGTCTCTAAATAAAAATGCTTTTGATATTTTAGATGGCATGATTAAAAGACGTGAGAAATACGGCCACTGTGAACAAAATCAAGTGCCTGCAGACAGAGCCACCTGATTCATGCAAGAAGGATGCGCGGCATGATGACACGACGGCATAATGATTAAAACTTGTGTGGCTGGCTTAGGGTTTTTTTTAATGTCCAAACTAATTATTCACTATGAAAGGCGTGCTGCTTGAGTTTAGACATGACCTCGTGTATAATTTTAAATTTAATTTAATCATGTTCATGCAATCATGGTCATGACTTCGTATGAGATATATTGTGCTACGTGTAACTACACGGAAGTTTTTTGTGTTCATATCGTGCTTAGAAAGGAGAGGATCAGGACTACACTGAAGTCTGCACTGGAGACAGAGCCTACATGCAGAAGCATGACGTGCTTCTTATAGCCTAAACAGACAAACATAGGCTATTTAAATCCATGATGTCTAACAGTGCGTAATGTAACCATTTTCACCTAATCCTCGGCTGTCATTATTCCCGTGTAGGCCTATGGCATGTTGTTCTAGACACATTTGTGTGTTCATATCGTGCCTTCAGAGGATCCTTCACGGAACTGTAGGCATACCGAATTTTGACTAAAACATTGCGCTGCACATGCATGACTAAAAATCGCTCAATAGCCTGATAAAAAAACTAGAATATTCAGAGCGCAGGCTATGCAGTGCCAAACTCAAATATTTGGAGAAAACCTAGGCTACAGCTGTCAAACTCGTAGGCCTATATGTGCATCCCGTGAGTGCATTGTTGAACAGTAGCCTATCCTCTATTTTCTCATGTCAAGATTCACGGTTTTTAATCCAATAGGCTATTTGCTGGATAGCCTACAGGATTTTTGTTCTTTCTGCTGCGCTGAAGGTGAAAGTTTTGGCTCTTGCGTCTGTTAACTTAAGCTAATCGTCTCGAAGGACATCTTGGAGGCTGCTGGTGTGGCTCAGTTGCAGAAGTAGTAGCCTAGTTCAGATACACCGCGCTCTTCCGTGTGGTGCGTCTCCAGTTGAATAGGCCTAACTTAGAAGGTGAGAAAGTGGATCGCACTCAGGTTCTTCTTTTCTTCTTTTTATTTTTTACATAGCAGCAGAAGTGGAGACACTGACGAAGGCAGCAGCCAAAACGTTTGTCTACACTCTTGCTGCTATGTAAAAAATAAAAAGAAGAAAAGAACCCGAGTGCGATCCTCTTTCTCACCTTCTAAGTTATTCAACTGGAGACGCACCACACGGAAGAGCGCGGTGTATCTGAACTAGGGCTAGGCCTACTAACAATAGGCTACAACATTTGCGAAATATAATGTCCGAGTTAACCAGCCATCTCCGCTAAACTTTTGCCCTGCCTGGCGCAGCCTGCATTTCGTTTAACAGTTGACTGGATGAGATGATGCTGAAGTTTCATGCAACAGACTGCTGCAAAGAGTAGGTAGCCTATTGAATGAATTAAGTCGATAATAGGCTCATTAACCTGAAGCAGTAACATATGCATTTGCCACCCAACTGTTGTCATTTATTTGCATGGTATTGTGTCTCACTAGATTTAGGCTATAAACCCGTGGACAGACTGGGAAGCGGCGAAAACAGGCTACTTATGGACTGCACTGAAACTGAAACGTGCAGAAATGAGCGTCAAGCTTTTAATAATTTGCCGAAATTGGGCTACTTTTTCACAACAGACGTGTGAAGTAGACGTGAACTAGGGCCTACGATGTAACAACAAAACAACATCACAAAAATAAACGTTGGTAAATGCAGGGCTCCTTATCAACCGCTCCTGTTTCATGCAAAGCAAATATTCTGCACCGCTTGTGAATCATTCTTGGCATTCCATGGCAGCGGTCCGCACTAGACTGGACACGCGTCAAACAAAGTCGATTTTCTCTGTGAAAAAATAATTCTGAGATGTAATTTGAATTTTTAGAATGTGAAGAAGGCATGTGGCTCGCAGGATATAACATTTTTAAATCCATCGCTGCGCCCATGAATTAAGGCTTTGGTCGTATCCGTGGAAAAGTCAGATTCGCCCATAGGCGCCCATTATAAAAGTCTCCTATCGGGTCTCCTAAAGGGGCGTGGCCGACGTCATAAGTGAAACAGGAAGGAACGTCGAGCTGGCCGTCTCTGCATTTAAACCGTCTCTGATTCTACTTGAAGGTGCACTGTGTAGGATTGTGGTCAGAGTAGGTATTGCAAGTACTGTATGCTGCTCTTTGTAACTGTGCTGCCTATTGCCAAATTTGATCTTTTCATGAATATTTACTAACTAATATTTGCTAATATGACCAATGTGCAGTAAGTTTTTCAGTTAAAAATGCCTATTTCAGGAAAATCAAAATGGCAAAACATGGAGAAAATTCCCTTTTCCATGTATGAAAAGTCAAATATTCCCCGTCATAATGAATACTTACAATTTGATGGTAGTGGTAAGTATTCATGAAAAAGGTAACATTTGTGAATGGGCAGCATGAATTCTGAAAATATACTACTAAAATTATTACACAGTGCACCTTTAACGTGTAGAATGTTTTCAGACCTAGTAGTAGTGTGTAGACAATTGGTTCAGAATGTGGGCTAGACCATTCTACATTGTAAAGGTGATCTATGTATAATCCATGATTCTTCATCAGTCAGTGTGATCTTCATCGTCCTGTATTCTCTTGTGTCAGGTTGGCAGCAATGCAGGAATTGTGGGCATGACAAAAGAGCATCTGGGCTTGGCACTGGCTTTGAATGTACCCGTGTTTGTGGTGGTCACTAAGATCGACATGTGCCCGGCCAACATCCTTCAAGGTATAATTTTCTGTTCATCAGCCCATTTTTGCCTAAGCCCTTTTTGGGAAAGGGTGCCCTCTGCCTATTAAATCCTAAATATCTCAGAAACACATACAAACATGAAATAAGTTGCATTTAAAAGCTAGGAAGTTGTTGTACTGTCAAGTCAAATATGTACAATAATACTGATGGTACTGTGGGTACTCTATAGGACGAAGTAAAAAAAATAATCACAAGACCGAAGTGGTGTTATAAAGTCTGGTCATTGAATACTTAATGTGTTGTTTAATGGTCTTGCAGTGTCTTATGCCTAGCCCTTCTGGTCTCTTGCCAGAAACACTAAAGCTTCTGCAGAGGTTGCTGAAATCTCCTGGATGCAGGAAGATCCCAGTTCTCGTGCAGAATAAGGATGACGTCATCGTCACGGCATCCAATTTCAGCTCTGAGAGGTGCTCTTTTCCACTCTGTCTCATTGCAACACGGACACCCTCTCACCCACCTCACCATAGCTGTATTAAGTACTATACCAAATCTGATCAATAAAACCAGGTGACTTAATCATTTCTAAAAGAGGAGAAGATAAAAACCATTTATCATTATTTATTAATCAATGACCTCCATGTCCACAAGCAGACACACTGATGATGGCTTTAGGGCTGAAACGCGTCTGCGAGTGGGTGGACATGGTGGTAATTGATGAATAAATAATGAGACTCAGCTCGTGAGTGTGGATTTTTTCCCCTTCTTTGAGTGTGTAGCTTTTTTCCTCACACCCAAAGTTATTTATTTCACTCTAGAAGTTGAGTGCGTCCCCTGATACACTTAATAATTTCTGTAATTATTTCAAAGCTGTTTGTAAGGAGTTTGGTATTAAAAACATATATAATTGTTTGATTGTAGAATTCCACAATAGATCTTTGTATGTTCATATTTATGTTTTTGCTTTTGTTTTGCAGAATGTGTCCAATCTTTCAGATCTCCAACGTGACAGGAGAGAACATGGACCTTCTAAAGATGTTTCTCAACCTGCTTTCTTCAAGAACGTCTTTCAAGGACGACGAGCCTGCTGAGTTTCAAATTGATGACACCTACTCCGTACCAGTCAGTATTTATCCAAAAACACAAACACACAAACAGACCAACACATACCGTATATAGTACATTTAGCATACTTAGAGATGAGATGGATTAGATTAAACTGTATTTATCCCCATGGGTAAATTCTTTTTCCGGGTTGCTCTGTAGATTAAAAAGAGAAGTCAAAATAAGAATAGATTAAAAAAATAAACAAGGGTAATCAGGTGATCATGCAGAAAAGGCATACTTGCATACTTAGATCCAACCTATACTCATTTTTTTTACTCTTTTGACGGAACCAGGGTGTGGGAACAGTAGTATCTGGAACTACGCTACGCGGATTGATACGACTGAACGACACCATGCTCCTCGGCCCAGACCCTCTAGGAAGTTTCCTACCCATCGCGGTCAAATCCATCCACAGAAAAAGGATGCCTGTGAAGGAAGTGCGGGGAGGACAGACTGCATCTTTTGCACTGAAAAAGGTATGAACTATGCCTTAACCAGGGCCCTAAATTAACCTTTTTCACTACCAGCCAAAATGGCTAGTAGATTGTAATTTTACTAGCCAAACACACACTCACTAATGGGTCAAAGTGGCTAATAAGTTGGTCATCTCTACCAGCCAAACTGAAATTTCACAAACATTTGACCGGTTGACTGGTGTTAATTTAGAGCCCTGCTTTTACCACTGCTCATCCTCTAATGCAAAATCAACATTTTTTTTTTCGTTTTATGCTATCTCCCAGATCAAGCGTTCCTCGATACGGAAAGGGATGGTGATGGTGTCTCCAAAGCTGAGCCCACAGGCCTCCTGGGAGTTTGAGGCTGAGATCCTGGTGCTGCACCATCCAACCACCATCTCCCCACGCTATCAGGCCATGGGTACGTACCATCTCCATCTCCCCACGCTATCAGGCCATGGGTACGTACCATCTCCATCTCCCCACGCCATCAGGCCATGGGTATATGTACCATCTCCATCTCCCCACGCTATCAGGCAATGGATACGTCCAACCACCATCTCCCCACGCTATCAAGCCATGGGTACGTACCATCTCCATCTCCCCACACTATCAGGCCATGGGTACGTACCATCTCCCCATGCTATTAGGCCATGGGTACGTACCATCTCCATCTCCCCACGCTATCAGGCCATGGGTACGTCCAACCACCATCTCCATCTCCCCACGCTATCAGGCCATGGGTATGTACCATCTCCCCACGCTATCAGGCCATGGGTATGTACCATCTCCATCTCCCCACGCTATCAGGCCATGGGTACGTACCATCTCCATCTCCCCACGCTATCAGGCCATGGGTATGTACCATCTCCCCACGCTATCAGGCCATGGGTACGTACCATCTCCATCTCCCCACACTATCAGGCCATGGGTACGTACCATCTCCCCACGCTATCAGGCAATGGGTATGTACCATCTCCCCACGACACGCTATCAAGCCATGGGTATATGTACCATCTCCCCACGGCACGCTATCAGGCCATGGGTATGTGTGATATGTCCTCCTGAGTCCTCCTCTCTCTCTCTCTCTCTCTCTCTCTCTCTCTCTCTCTCTCTCTCTCTCTCTCTCTCTCTCTCTCTCTCTCTCTCTCTCTCTCTCTCTCTCTCTCTCCCCTTCTCTCTCTTTGCCCCCATCTCACTGTCCACCATGATTACTAGATACCACGGCACAGCCTTTTCTTTCCAGGGGCCTACACTACAAAGCTGGTTCAGGATAAGTTAAGCTTTTCTTGAGAAAATGAGGACTACAGGCTCCTCTATTAGGTGATTTACCTCTTAACTTAACCTTAACTTATCCAGCTGAGCCAGCTTTGTAGTATAGGCCCCAGGTGTTCTTCAACGTCTTCCTCAGATGTTTGCAAACAGTTGGTTGCTATTGTGTCATGGTGGCCGCGGTGCTTTCCGTCTAATGTGTTGCAGTGCACTGTGGAAGCATACGGCAAACGGCCACCATCCTGTCCATGAACAGGGACTGCCTGAGGACGGGCGACAAGGCCTCCGTTCACTTCCGCTTCATCAAGACGCCCGAGTATCTGCACACAGAACAGAGGCTGGTGTTCCGAGAGGGAAGGACGAAAGCCGTGGGGACCATCACCAAGGTGAGATCAGATGTACAGTTGAAGGAGAGGATTGTGCCCATCCCAGGGAAAGGTGCAGGACGAAGGCCAACTGTAGTTTTCAGAGTGAGAAGTCCCCACACTTAGAATCCTTTTTGTTGTATTTTATTTTTTCATGGCAGGATAACGTTTCGAGGGAGGTCGAAACGTTATCCTGCCATGAAAAATTAAATATACAAAAATAAATGTTGGTGTTATTATTCTTCAAATATGACAGTGGAGGACAGGCAGGAAGAGAGGTGGGAGAGAGAGACCGGTAAGGATCGGGGAAATGACCCGGGCGGGTAATGCAACCTGGGTTGCCCGGCCGCGTAGCAGTCCAGTGCCCAGCCGTTAGAGCCACGGCTGGGCCACATGTTGCCATGTTGTATTGGGAATCTTTAGGATCATAGCTAGTGTCATCCAAATCTGCATACCGATTGGGGATCCTGAATGACTACTGTAAGCTCAACAAATATTGATTTTCAAATCATACATTTTTAAGTGACACAAGGAGTCTTGGTGAAACCAACATATTAGGCTGTACTAACACTAGCTGTGTTTCATGTTGTTAAGCTCTTCAGATTAAGCCGACGTCCATCTGCATCTTGTCAGCAGTTTAGAGACATCATCAGCCATTGCTTGCTGTGCTTGCTGTTGCTGTACAGCAGATCAGCTGTAGCTGTTTTCCATCTTCTTTGCATGATGCGGTCCCAGACAGTCTCACATGTTTTTTACAGTGTACAATCTATTTTTTGCACTAATGTGCTTTGTTACTTTTATTTATTTATCTATTTAGATTTTTTTCTAGCCAGTCACTGTACAGCACTTTCGTCAGTTTTGCATTGTTTTTAAATGTGCTCTATAAATAAAATGTACTTACTTACTTACAGTGTGCATCACTAGCCTGGGAACTCCCATCCTGCCTTTAGTTCTACACAATCGTGTCCATCTCACTTGTGATTAGGTCTGGTGGTAACCAGGCAAGTGAATCACTGTCAGTCACACCGATTGCTTACATTCGCAGCTACTGCAGTCGACCAATAACCAGCCCTCCAACTCCAAACCTCCACAAATCAAGATGCTCTCCACGAAAAAAGCCCTGCCTCGCCGCGAGGACGGGACGATACCGGGCAGTGAGGACGCTCTGAATGCAACACTCCCTTCTGTTCCATTCACGATACCACCGCAGGTAAGCAGTCATGAAGATGGGTGGAACAAAAAAAAAAACTCTTCAGTACATGGAAAGGTGAAAGCTTGAATTCAACTTTTGCTGAACCATACAGCAGCTGTATGCAATGCATGTCCAAGACAAATTCCCCTCGGGATGAATAAAAAGAATCTTGAATCATAAGCAATCCCACATATATATTTAATTAATTGTGATTCTGATCTTTTATGCTGCAACATCAGACACATCTGAACACTGGTATTGCCCATGGAATTTTATACAACACTTGCATGTTTATTAAAACATAAGAGTGGTTCAGCAAAACCTGAATTTGAACATTCAATGCAATGCAAACAGCAAAAGAAATCCCACATTTTTTTATACATTGCTATTTTGATCCTTGATGCAGAAACATCAGACATCTGAACATTGGTATATCCTGTGCTTGGTTGATGAAATGTTGTATGATGTGTTTATCAAAAGATGGAGTGTACTGCATTGATATGAAAAGCAGGGACTGGTTGGTTTGCCTGTAGATGGTAGTGTCTGGTATCCTGCTGCTGAGTAGTCTCATCTCTATCCTAGATCTTCTTCTAATCCTTGTTTTCCTACTTTCTCTTCTCTCGAACTCCTCTTTTCAATCCCACCTCCTCTTGACTCCACCAACACCCGCCTATTTTCCGACTATTCATCATTTAAACCCATTACCCATCATTTCCTCCATTTTTAATTTGTTACCTTGTCCTTTCATATCTATATTTCCTGCCATCGTTCCTCTCGTCCTTTCATTTCTCTATTTCCTGCCATTGTTCATCTTCGTCATTCCATTCCCCGCCTCTCTCGCCTCCTCTCCCTCCTTCCTTGGGTTTACTTTTAACCCTTTCCTAACACTTTCCCTAATCCTAACACCACCTCCTCCACCCCTTCATTTGTCCTGCTGCTGCCGCTGCTTTGGCTGCGTGTTCAGACGGAGGGGGAGGAGGACCCCCAGAGTAAAGAAGGCAACAAAGAGAACAAGGTAAAGAGGGAGGGCGGCTCTCTCTCTCTCTCTCTCCCTGCCAAGCCCGACAGGCCAGACCAGTCATTTTGAAATCCACGAATGGTCTGATTACGCTTCTCTGGGGAGGGTTTTCAGTCGGTTTTCAGACGTACAAGGTAAAGAGGGCGGCTCTCTCTCTGCCAAGCCTGACAGGCCAGACCAGTCATTTTGAATTATTTGGTAATCCACGAATGGTCTGATTACGCTTCTCTGGGGAGGGTTTTCAGACGAACGGTGTTACCGGCCAATAAGCAATCACACTCGGGGAGCATAGTAACACATACGTCATGAACGTCAACTGTCAGCGATTGGTCAGAGCTCATTTCAATCTACTAGAGCTGAGCTCACTTCTCCCATCCAAGTGCTCCGAGGATCCAGATCTAAAACGAATTACCAAGTAATTAATGTGGTCTGGTAAAACCAGGCTAGTCTCGACCTGCATGACTGCCTCATTGCGGGTGGCAAAGAAACCCTATAGAGAGGGGTGTTTCCAGACTACCACTTCTGGACTGTCTGGTTCTGCAGGTCTCGATCTGCGGCCAAACAGTCCTGCTGACTTTGTTTTTGTGTGTGATGTGTGCTGGTACAATTTCTTTTTTTCCTTCCTGTCTTTTGATCATTTTTTTTATATAAATAGTAGTGGCTTGATACTTTCACCCCCATTGTGCCACAATAATCTAATGAAAATGAATGTTTCTGTCTCTCTTTCAGCCCAGGTCTGGCGGAGGCAGGAGACGAGGGGGCCAGCGTCATAAAGGGAAATCCCAAAACAACTGCTCCACAGCGACCCCTGCAGGCGCCACCGGGCCCATCTAAACACACACACACACACACACACACACACACACACACACACACACACACACACACACACCCCTCGCTCAAAAATGCCCATCATTCCCATTCACCTCATTAAGTGTCTTTAAATGCTCAAAGTGCTGCGGAAGTTACAGAGAGCTCGCTTGGGACAGTCTTACCACGCCCGCCCCCACACACACACACTCCACTCCCCTCCCCTCCCCTCCCTCATCTTTTCCAACTGCACTGAACTACTAATTACGAAAAGAGAGAGAGGGAGGAGGTAGGTTGGGGTTAGCCTGGTTTCTACCAGACCTCTGTGTGTGTGTGTGTGTGTGTGTGTGTGTGTGTGTAGCTCTGGAGCCCCCTGGTGGCGCTCAACACACACGGGGAGCATGTCTGGGAACACAGTCTGGGAGCATGTAGCAGGATTCCATTTCTCCAGTCAAAATGTAGTCAGAGCATTTACTTCTTCAATATCAATGGCAGCTCACATATTATAGACTGACATTGACGCTTTAGAGATCAGCAGAAAACGATTTTGATGGAATTTGTTGATACTGAAGCAATAAATGCTCCGATTATTTTTTGACTGGAGAAATGGAATCCTGCTACATGCTTCCAGACCCAGTGGTGGAGCTCACGAAGTTGCGCGGAACTACAGGTTGGGCAGGAGCCAGGTAAGGTTAGAGTGGAGTGGAGTGGGGGTAGAAAGGGGAGGGGAGGGGAGGGTTTAGCCAAGACAACAGAGCTGCTGACAGCATCTTGTGAAATTAACTTATTATTATCAGAGGTATTTGGTGTTCTTCGCTGTGTTTTTTGGAATCTTTGTCGTCTAAAACTGAGCGCGTATAATCCCTAGGTGAGCTGCACAAGCGCTCTGCGTTGTTTGGTGTGATAAAGAGTGGGGAAAAAAAGGACTCCTTTTTTATTTTATTGAAATGAAAATGGCATACAGGTTATCTATATCCTTACATAACTATATAAACGTCATGGTTGTTGGCAGAGGTACCGCCAGAAGCAGCACGCTGCATGCATGCATTTTATAGCTGAAGAGTCGGGTGTCGGGAGTTGTTGTTTGGCTTGACTGTCCCGATGACACTGTTGAGTTCACTGTTGAGGTGCTTCAAATCCACTTCAGGACGGAGATGAACAGGAAGACATTGCAGTGCATGTAACCGTACAGTGCAGGGGCCTATACGGCAAAGCTGGTTCAGAAGTAAACCAGGTTAAGTTAAGAGGAAAATCATCTAATAGAAGAGCCTGGAGTCCTCATTTTCTTAAAACACAAGGACTCCAGGCTCTTCTATTAGATGATTTACCGCTTAACTTAATCTGGTTTACTCCTGAACCAGCATTTGTCATATAGGGCCCAGAAGCACATAGCTTAACTCTACAGACTACTGTAGGTGTTGCAGAAGGAATGAAGTTTGCCCTCATTTGTAACCAGTTGGCGTAGGCACACAATTAGGATGCATATTTAGATGGTTTCCCCCTACAAATAATAGTAATGTACACACCATCATCCTGATTGGGAATAAGCCATTGTATTATTATGGTAAATGAAGCATTAGATTTGACTGATGGGGAAGTGGACAGTGTTGGTAAGCCATTCCTGTGACTGTTGTGAGGAAATCTTTGGTGTACTCTGATAACTTTTTACAAGCATGTATACACATCGTGCAGCTTTTTCGAGGTTTTCGAGACATTTTAAGGACTAGGAATATAGACAGGTAGGGGTTAGATATTTTCAGTTTTACATATTTATCATTTTTGTTAGCAGTAATGAATGCTCTGATCTGGTTTCATGCATGGCAGACTCATGCACAAATACATTAAACCTTTAGTTTAGATTTTCTATTTATTTTTTTAATATAAGGGAGACATTGAGTCATTGTTTTGCTCTGGATCATTAATCAACGTAATTGCATTCCAGGTTTTGAGAGAGAAAAGAAAAGCTGTTCACGTTATTTATGTTTGGCAATTATGTGACTTGTCATTTTGCAATGATTAGCAGGGGAACATGAAATCGCATTCATCATCACCGCGGCGACACCACCAAGGGAGCCTGATGATGTAAGCCAGTGGTTCCCAAGCTGGGGGCCGGGACCCCTAGGGGGGTCGCGAACAAAAGGGACATGGCATAAAAACAGGAAATCCACAGGTTTACAGCTAGTAGATGTATTTGCTGTCCTGTGGATTTCTAGCAATATAAAATATTAGTGGACAAACTATTAATGATAAATCTAGCAATATATTCCTAGATACCGGTAGTATATTGCTAGATTTTCCATTAATAGTTCGTCCGCTAATATTGCTAGAAACCCATTGCTAGGCTAAGACTGGTGGGTGGGTCACGAAAAAAAAAATCTTTAGACCAAAAGGGGGTTCCCTCTGAAAAAGTTTGGGAACCACTGATGTAAGCTCTTGCATCTGAGCGAGGCATTTGGTACATCCTTCAAGGCTCGATGGAGAGTTGTGACTCGTCATGATCATCTGTTCAGCACTGCTGTTAAAACATGATTCACTGGGGTCAGTAGTACCTCGAGGTTTGTGATGAATAGGCCTTTGTGTGTGTCAGTTTGTTTTGCAACTGGTAAACATGTTCATATTTTTTTAGCAACCATGCCACACATTCACCAAGCACCTTATCTCAGAAAGAAACCTGTAACCTGATGCAAGGGTTCACTGTAAAAAGACTTGTTGCTGGCAAAATCGAAACATGCACATCACACCATTACATGTGGAATACCCAGCTATGTTTTTGTCTTTGGTATTTCAATGAATAAGTTATTGAGAATAAAATAAATTATGCCCAGTCATTGTACTCTGTCTACTCTTGTTCTCAACCTCCCCCGGCCTACGCAGATGTCTCTTATTGTCTCATTACTGTGCGTGTACTACAGCTGTGAAAATGGACTAACACTTAAAACCATTCCCCAACCCAAACTGTGGGACTCGCAACCCAGTCTTTGGAAAACACTTCAACAGTTGATGAGTCAGGGAGCTCTCAAACAGAATTTCCAGTCAAATCTTTACTTTTATTTTTATTGTGTAGATTTTAATTACTGTAGACCTACATCTAAGTAGGGTACGATCGAGAACCCTGTGGCCCTCTCGTGGTCCAGATCAACCGTTACAGCAGGAATCCAACATTGATTACACCAACTGTAGCGGGGAAAGGGGAAAAAAAACAAAAAACCTGGCCCATCTCACAATGGGGCTGGCCATCAAGCACCAGATATTGGGTGCGTTCCAATATGCAACCTTGCATCCTCCATTTGTGCTTGTGGCCTCATACCAGGAAGTGATACATCATGATGACATCACTGACAACAGCATTACTTTTCAATATCTTGCAAAAGCTCAATCGTGAAGTCATTTTCTCATTTGCAATTGGGATGGTGAATGAAAAACAGTCCCCCAAAAGTTGTTGTGGCTAGGCTGACTGCTGGGAAACTTAATTGTTTTCTCCACGGAGGAGGGGCCAGGAGGCGGGGCGAGGCCACAAGCACAAGTGGAGGACGCAAGGTCGCATATTGGAACGCATTCCGAGTCAGTCGGCACCTCTGGCCCGCCCATAAAAACGGCATGTTTTCCCCTCTGGTGGCTCCACCTGCTGGGCGTGCGGTGCCCATCACCGCCAGTCATTCGGCATATTGATTAGCCACTACAAACAGCGGGGGGATCAAACGAGGGGGACAACAAGCAGTTTCATGGGTGGACCCAGAATTGCCTACTGGGTCTATATCAGGAGAAGTAGTGTGCATTCCAATGAGGAACCTTGCGCCCTCCACTTGTGCTTGTGGCCTTGTACCAGGAAGTAATGCGTCGTGATGACATCACTGACAACAGCATTATATTACAATATCTTGCAAAAGCTCAATTGTAAAGTCCTTTTCTCATTTTCAAACAGGATGGTAAATGAAGAATGGTCCCCCAAAAAATGTTTTGGCTAGGCTGACAGCGGGAAAACTTAATTGTTTTCTCCACGGGGGCAGGGCATCAGCAAAACGTGAGGCCACAAGCCCAAGTGGAGGACGTGAGGTCACATATTGGAATGCTGCCGTAGTGTTAAGAGTGTGGAATAGCTAGACAACAGATGATACTTGACTAAAAAAACATACAGAAGATACTTGTGGACTGGCATTTGCCTATTCGGAGACATACAGTGAAAAACAACCAAACACAATGGTTGACCCGGAGTCTTAATAGAGCAGCAAAGATCACCTGTTCGGTGATGGGTGAAAGCCCACGAGCAAAAAATGGCTCTCATAAGCCACTTCGATAAATCAGATTATTGATACATTAAACTACATTTGCAAAAAATGTACAAATATTATACATGATTAAGTAAGGAGGAAAGTGTGTGGAACCATTTAGGACAGACGAGAGGAAAAACTCCAGGAAAGACTCCAGATCAAGTGATATTTCATCTGTAATACAAGGACTTACAATAAACAATTGAATTCATTTTTTTTGTCAGTCATTCTTCATGAAAGATAACCTAACTTAAAAAGACTTCTACATTGACCTATTTCAAGCATTCTTTATAGTTTTTCTTAATTGGTCTTAAAAGTGGTCTCGGGACTTGATAGACGTGAACAGAAACAGACACCTACCCTTCATATACTGTAATACTTCTGTCCGTTGCAGGTTTGGGATCATCAGCAAAGAGTAATAAAGGGTGTTGGGCAGGGACGGTCTTTAGTTGATGGAACCCACATTCCCCCCTGCTGTGTATTTGGTAATACACCACCAGTAGTTTAAAAAGAGGTGATTGAGGTCAGTGCCCTGTTTGAACCCCTGCCTGTGATGTGCATCACTCAGCTACACCCAGCTCTACACATGGCCAATGATGCAATTGACTACTGTATGTAACAGAGGTGGGTTTGAGTATGATCCTGGACTTCTTTACCATCTGGAGAATGTACTGCGCTGAGTGCGTTTACATGCTGCCCAGTATCCCGAATATGAGCGGGATATTAAGTATCCCGAATTTGCGTTTGAGCATATAAACACCTTTTCCCGACTTCAGTATCCCGCATAAGCCCTTATTCAGGATACTGAGAAATCGGGATATGCTACGTGGAATATTCCGACAGCAGCCAGGATACTGACGCTAAACACCTTATCCCGAATACAGGGGCTTCCCATAGAACGCTGTCGCTGGTATCCAGGCTACATGCATTTGAGGAGAATTCTATAACGGCCAAGAATGTAGACTGGGATATAACGCTCTGTGCTCACATAAACACCTCATCTCCAATATGATCATAACCGGCATAAGCCTCAAATTCGGGATACTTCACTGCATATAAACGCATTCACTGTATAGCACTGGTCTCTTCACAACTTAAAAGTCTGTGTTCCCATCTTCATCCTTGGAAGGACCAACTTTTTTACACAGAGTAAGGCATTTAAGAGACAATTCAGTTGTTTTTGGCATAACAAAATGTGACTGGAAGATCATTGTGACCTACTACTGTATGTGTCCTTACTTAAAGTGTTGTAAGAAGAAGACCTGGCATGCTGTGCTGTGTGCCATGTGGTTCTGCAGGTGTTGCTCCATGTGTGAAGAATAAAGGTGCGTGGTTCAACAACGCTGGTCTGGAGTAGGAGTGAATGTGGGGATGCTTTGGCCAGTGTTTGGATGTGTGAGTGAGTGAGTGTCATCTGTGCCATGCGTTAGCCATCAATGTCCCAGCTGAAGAGATGATGCTTCACCAGCATGTCCTGAACTCCCTCCTTCAGTGGTTTCTGTTCCTTCTCCTAGACAGAGAGAGAAAGGAAAAGGGAAAGAGAGGGAGAGCGAGCGATAAAGAATGTTACTGCAATGCATTTATGCCTTTATAGGTCTACACATTCATGTACTTTCAACAGTCAAGGCTACCATGCACGTGAAGCTGCACTATCCCCCATCAGCAATGTCAGACAGTCCATCAACCAGCCATCAGTGATGTCAGACAGTCCATCAACCAGCAATCAGTGATGTGTGATGATGGGCTATGGACTCGTTGGCTTGTGTGTGACGTTAAAGATGCCATGCTGTGGCAGGGCATCTCCGAGAGCGCAAACGTACCCTTCTCTTTAACCATTTGCTCTCATGAACTCTACCACCCAATTCCAAGCTTAATCTCAAGTGGTATCAAATATGAGCCATTTATAATTTACCTCATTTAAACGGTTACTGTGCAACAGTGCGAGTCATTCTTTTTTTTTCAACAGAGCACCAGAGACGTGCTTCAAAGATTCTTGTAACCAGTGAACTAAGTAAATTCCGAATTTCTTTGGGGGAAACCAAACTTTAACTTCATTCCTGAACCTACTTCTCACAAGTAAGTTTGAGACTTTGGCGGTCTGAGGGTGCAGGGACGATCGATCACCAAAACATTGCAAGCTTGATATTCTGTCCACAGACAAGGCTAGGTTGTCTGGAGGAAGCAAGTTCAAAGGTGAGTGGCTTAACATTTCTAAGCTGTCAACATGGCACGGAGACGTGACAGTGACGACGACCCACGAGCAGTGCCTTGTTTACTTAAAGCTGCCTTTGGCAAACAGCATTACAAGATTCAACCCAGGCAGGCTAGCAGCTTTAGTATTTACAGAGACTCGCCCCTGTCTCCATGGCAGAATCAACACAGTGCACACAGAATAATAAACATCAAGACTCGAAATCGCAAGTCATCTTACCAAATCAGAGGTGTCAAAAATGTGTTGGACCGAATTTAATAAGCTCATGTAGTATGTAGGTATTAACGCCTGTCCACAACACGAGAAAATAAATGTATTTGTTCCACCGTGTTTAAAAGTAAACTAGGCTTTGGGTGTGGAATGGAGCATCGTTTGGCCAGGGTTTCCTGAGTAGATGATGATCCACATGAACAAATGCGTTTCGAGTATGCTGCCTGCAAGTGAGGACTTGGTCACAGGGCTAATACTAGACCAGACGACAACCTGAACAGAAATACAAAGAGCAATGCTAGTCTAAAGCTACTCAGACCAGCTATGTCTCTGATCATGCACTGAGTTTACATCAAAGCACAGCATGATAACATGCATTTCATGGTGCAATGCCACGGACGTGGCTAGTACGTTACTAGTAACAGTACTACATTACTAGCACTAAAAAAACTACATCTGTTTCTTTTAAAGGGGCAACAGATGGGTAGTAACTACTGAGCTGGGGTCTATACTAACAAGCTGCGTTAAGAGGGAAATCATCGAATAGAAGAGCCTGGAGTCCTCATGTTCTTAAGAGAAAATGAGTCCTCCTGGCTCTTCTATTAGATGATTTACCTCTTAACTTAACCTGGTTAACTCCTTAATCAGCTTCTTAGTATAGCCGGTAACACTTTTTTTATGACATAACGGTGTCATAACATTGTCATAATGCAGTCATGTATGTGCCATAAACATTGTATGACTTTCTTCAAGTGAAATTCGGTTATGACAAAGACAGACCCAACAATGTCAACTTTTCATGGCCATAACACATTTATGACATTTGCATTATGTTTATAACATAATGCAACACTATATATAGTGTTAAACACTATTATGACACTGTTATGTCATACGTATGACGCCGGCGTCAATAAAGTGTTACGGTATAGCCCTCTGGCGTCTCTTGCCACTGTGGGCAGCCATTTACCTAGAGGTCCCAACTAAAGAGGTGGTGCTGAACCAACACATCCACCACTTCAGCTTTCAGAATGGCTGACTTCTGGAACAGCAGACACACACACACACACACACACACTCAGACAGACAAGACAGACAAGACACCCACACATTATGGATATGGAGCTTTGAGTGTGTGCATGCGTGTTAAAAAACAAGGGCCTATACTACAAAGCTGGTTCAGGAGTAAACTAGGTTACGTTAAGAGGTAAATCATCTAATAGAAGAGCCTAGAGTCCTCGTGTTCTTAAGAATCTTCTATTAGATGATTTACCTCTTAACTTAACCTGGTTTACTCCTGAACCAGCTTTGTAGTATAGGCCCAAGACGATGAGTCAAAAACAAACAAGGAACAGAAGACAACAGAACGGAATGGAGAGTTTATGGCATTGTCTGTCTCTCACCTCTTTCTTTGCTGGCAGCTCACAGTCTTGCGAGAGACTGAAGGCAAACTTGGAGAGAACCCTGAGGAGAAGGCAAATAAATAATGTCAGTGTCTTTTTGCAACTACAGGTATACTGTACACACCAATACAGTCAATCCACTGCAAGAAACATCTTTTATGGGTAAACCTGATTCTATTTCCTCCCTCTCAATACAGTATAGCACCTCCCCTCTCCCTCTCCTTCACAGTACAGTATAGCACCTCCCCTCACTGAGGCTATACAGCACCTCCCCTCTCCCCTCGGCATTGTCCTCACCTGAGTTCGCACTTGATCTGCACCCAGCCTGGGCTGCGCAGGAAGGACCAGGGCTGGTACCACTTCTCCACCGCCGCGATGCTGGAGCACAACACCTCCAGCCATAGGTGAAGCACCTGCTCACTACAGCACACGCACGTGCACGCACGCACGCAGGCACACACGCACACACAGACACAAACACGCGCACACATGCACACACGCAAACACAAACATGCGCACACACACGCGCGCGCATAAACGCGCACACACATATACACACACATACACACAAGTACACACAGGTACACACACATATAAAATTATCAGATATGCTTCTCAATTTGTTTGCAACTCGTATTCAAAATGCCACGGGGTGTGTGTGTGTGTGTGTGTGTGTGTGTGTGTGTGTGTGTGTGTGTGTGTGTGTGTGTGTGTGTGTGTGTGTGTGTGTGTGTGTACTATGTGCCTTGTGCACGTGTGGCACACACCACACACTATGTGCAAATATGCCAACTGTGCCAAAGCTTTGTGTGTGTGTGGCACTGTACGCTATCTTAAGGTTAACAGATTTTAATTGTGTGTGTGTGTGTGTGTGTGTGTGTGTGTGTGTGTGTGTGTGTGTGTGTGTGTGTGTGTGTGTGTGTGTGTGTGTGTGTGTGTGTGTGTGTGTGTAAACACCTACTTGAGGCCCACGCAGATTAGCGAGCGGAACTTGACGTCCATCTGTGCATGTGCAGAGTCGTGACTCATATTTACTGACTGCACTGCCTGACAACACAGATAGAGGGCGCTAAGCACATCAGATAAACCACACAGGCCACAGAGTCTCATAATGAGGTACTCTTCCATTACATCTTCACAAGAGTAAGAGTATGCACATTCCACCTCTCTGAGGCCATATGCAGGCAGGACAGAGGTGGATCTGATAGTGGAAAGAGTAGAAGTCAAGTCTGCACCCTGTAGCTCCGCTTTGAAAATGTTTTCAGGTCATACAACGTTTGACCCAACAGGTATCATCTGATGAAGACTATGTTGGGGAAAAAAAAAGTATGAACTGAATAAATTCTCAAAACGGAGCTACAGACTTCTACTCTTTCCACTCTTCTATTACAGACACAGATTCTCTCCCAATCGTTAAAACATATTACATACAGAGACTCATACACTTTCACAACTTCGTTAAATTTCATTGACGCATTTTCAGAGATATTCCAAAGCAAACGCTTGACAGAGTAGACATGGATATACGGTACATGTTACCAGGCATTGCTGGAAAAGCCTGCGTGCTGAAAATAAAAGCCCTGTTGTGTGTCAAAACAAAGTATTGACTAAACCAGGTTATCATATATAAACACAACCTTGCACCCAGGCGGAAGTCTATACGAAGGACATGGAAGGACGTTGTGTACCCTAGTTAAATAACAAGGCAAACTGAGGAAAACGTTCTGAAGTGGTTTTGACAATCCTGTTGTGTAATTGTTCAATAGGAGGACACAAGATACTAAGTCACAACATTTGTCAAAATGTGTCTCCACTTGAGTGTTACAGATACTTTGGTCAGCTGCCATTGTTTTTAAAGTGCATTATAAATAAACTTTGACTTGACTTAATTTGCTTTAGACTTCCTTTAGGAGGGCCAGTTTACTCTTTGTTATAGGACTATTCCACCTCAGTGCAGTATAAAAAAAGTGAGTGGCTGGCAGTACGATTGATGCTCCACAGTGGCCTTATGCGACTCCATGTCTCTTCAATAGCATTCACAACTTGTGGTATTGCCTAAATGTCCAGTGTGGAATGCTTGTATGTTATGTATGTCCTTCCTAAATATTTAAGATGTTTTGTACGAGTGGAGATCACTTGTATGCAAACCAAATCGAATCTAATCTTTGGGCACTAATAAACTTATCTAATCTAAAAAAACCAATCTTACTCTGTAGAGGAGCTCCTCTGGGGTCAGCACCTTCCCATCTTCATCTAGCCTGCAGACAAGACAGACAGACAGGAGAGCACAACACAACCACCATTACATCCCTCATACATCAAAACAGTGGGCTGACCTATGGAGTGGTGTCAAACGTAACAAAAAAGGGGCACACCTTCCATCAAGTGTGTACTGTTAATGCTTATTGCACAGACACATTTTTCTTCAAAGGTGCACCCCTTTTTTGTTATTTGAGTTTATTATTACACCGAATGAAGCCAGCTCCCAGCTACAATTGGCTTTCTAGTAGAGGTGTAACTGGCCTCACACACACTGGAGGGCAAGTCAGGCCTCGGTTATCAGGCCTTCTTAGTACGGCGAGTCTAAAGACGTGGCTTATCCCTTTCAAGCATGTTTCTATCATTATGGAGCACATTGACCTGCCTCTGTATGTGAAATGCACTACAGGCAAAGGACAACAGATAGTACCAGTATAGTGGCTATACAGATAAGCTACCTTGGCATTGCAGGGGACTAAAAAAAGCTATGCTTGAGTGAGCCTAAAGGGTCAAACGCCTGTGCACATTCATTGTCTAAGTTTACATGCTGTTTTTAATTTCGAATTAATAATTCAGAATTAAATAGTTCCGTCGAGTTTACTTGGATCTCTGATTTAATTTCAAATTCTGATGCGTGCACACACACACACAGTCAATGACGACTTTGGTTGGGTGCTTACCTGTAGGTCTTACAGAGCACCAGTCGGGAGTAGACAGAGTTGAAGTCTCTCTCCACTTCTCTACTGGCAGCCTGCATACAGCACAAAGAGGAGCAAAGAGGTCAGTATGAATAGGTAGGTTATAACATATTCATCTCAGCTCAGCTACTGTATGTGGGCCAATGGTCATATGGCCAAACATAATCCACAATATTCGTGTGAGTATGGGAAAACTGAAGACATTTTGTACTGTAGTTTGAACTGACCGAATGGTCAAAATGTGCATTTAGTTGGACCGAGGCTGATTATGATGAAACTTATTTCTGCAGTCCGTCAAATCCGCTATGTGGGTTAATGGTCATTTGGCTGAACATACCGTATTGGCCCGAATATAAGACGTGGTTTTTGTTATAAAAATAGTACTCTAAAAAGGGGGGTCGTCTTATTTCCGCGCGCTAGAGAAAAAAGTAAAAAAAAAATATATATATATATATTTTTTTTTAACTTAACCTGAATGCGGCCATTAGCCTATGCTTCACAACAATGCCACAAAACTCAATAATGGATGGGTTAAGAATTTGTTTTGTCCATATCAAATTTGCAGATGCTTGTTTCGTTATGACTGTTGCACCGCACGTCTATCAACTGTCAATGTCAACGCGATGCGGACGACAGTGCAAGGGGAAAAACACAAGTCAATCGCGGCTCATTGCTCTGCTTTTATTTGTGTTTGGTTTTACAGTCTCATCAGGAAAGCTTTGGTCGTTCTCTCTGGTCAGCCGACAACACCACTAGAAACTAAAAAAATGAAGGGTGATTTGACGAACAACCTGTAGGCTAAGTTTTGGATGCTGTCATCAGCCAATCAATGGTCATCTGTGTGTGCGCGAGAAAGCGGCGCCTTTGACAAGCAGTGCCTTTGACAATATGCCTCGCAACGATGCAACAACACAGAATAATGGTTAGGGCAAGAGATTGTCTTGTTCATATAAAATCACTAGGAGTTTTACCCTTGGTACGAAATGAATATCAAGCGGACTTCTAATGTCAACGTGGTCCTGATAGGCAGCGCATGGGTTTCAAGTGCAATGCGTCAATCTGCCTTTGGTCACGTTCGGTTTCTACAGTCCAACGGAAAACTTTGGATGCATAAAATGAACGGCGATTTGGCAAGACGGCTGCTGGTTAGATATTGCTGTCAACTAAGCATTTTGCAAAATCTTTGCATTGCACAATAGATTGCCTATCTCTACTGGGCTGGTTGCCTGGCTGGCGCAGACTAATCCTCTGAGTGTGCTCTGAGTGTAGGCTATGTTGTGTCGCACTTTAAACAGGCGGGCCCAGGCGGCTGTAGCCTGTAGGTGCCTATTGGCGCTTGACAGGTGAAGTGAGTAAAGAAAGGAAAAGGATATGAGTAGCCATCTGTAGTCATATATCATGGAAATTCCATGAAAATTATATTGTGAAATTTGTTCTTTGTAAAAAGCCTCAGATTTTCCAACAAATTAAAAACTGCATTTTGAGAAAAGTTTCCAATGTGAAACAAAATTAAGTCTTCAAAAAACGTTTTCCTCCAAAACATGAGCCTGAAAATGGGGGGTCGTCTTATAATCAGGATCGTCTTATATTCGGGCTAATACGGTAATCCACACTATTTGATTAAGTATGGAGAAGTTGTATAGGACCTTAACACATTTCTAGTTTGAACAGACTGGATTTGCTGAAATGGTCAATATGTGCATTTAGTTTGAGCTGATTATGATGACCTAATTATTATTTCTGTGGTCATTAGGTATTTGCAAAGAGCACGTCGCCTCATAGTTTTCTTTACCTGCACTACTTGATGTTTTGTATAGCAGAAGCCAGGTGGTGCAACCAAGGCTAAATCAGGTGGTGCAACAAAAACTCCCCTACTGTATGAATTAAATGTATTGTTGTTTCATGTCATTATTTAATGAATTCCATGTAAAGGAAACATGTACAATTAATTAGCTGTGACATTAGCTTTGGTGGCCACCCTGATGTTTGCTTTTAAAAACCTCAATAACCCCATGTACTGTATACAGTACGTACGGTCTTGACCAGGGGCCTATACTACAAAGCTGGTTCAGTTGTAAACCAGATTACGTTAAGAGGTAAATCATCTGATAGAAGAGCCTGGAGTCCTCATTTTCTCAAAGCTCTTCTATTAGGTAATTTACCTCTTAACTTCACCTGGTTTACTCCTGAACCAGCATTGTTTGCATGTATACTGTATATGAATGTGCATTGTATTGTATTGATGATTTATGTATTGTTATATATCCACTCTGGGCCATGAGCCTGTAATTAAGTTTATATATTGCAGTACAGGCCCCTGCTTGTGTTGCCGTCATTACCTCCTCTATGAAGAGCCAGGGGTGGCAGGGTCCTCCCAGTATGGACTGCTTCTTCAGGCCGTGCTGGAAGATGTCCTTCAGCGCAGGACACAGCGTGCCCCTCACCAGGTCCGTTATGGCCTCCGTCACAGAGTCATCGCCCGCCATGGAGTACTTGAAGAGCAGGCACACACACAAACGCAAATTATTATTATTATTGCAGCCTTCAAGAAACAACTAAAGACATTCCTCTTTCGAGAGAATCTACTAGACTAATGCTTGAACTGGCCTTGCCCCAGGGCAGACTCCTGACATGATGTTTAGTTTAGTTTAGTTTAGTTTGTGTGTGTGTGTGCTTGTGTGTGTGTGTACTCGTTATTTACTCTTTATGAAAAAAAAAAAAATAAAAAAAAATAAAAATAAAAATAACCCTCTTTGCAACTGCACTTGTTGTTCTGTATATCTCCTGTGCACTTTGTATTTGCTTGTGATGTTGGCTTGATTATGTCCTCTTTTGAAAGTCGCTTTGGTTATAAAGCGTCTGCCAAATGCAATGTAATGTAATGTAATGTAATTATTATATTATTACATTGCATTTGGCAGACGCTTTATAACCAAAGCAACTTTCAAAAGAGGACATAATCACTGGCCTGATTATCATCGACTTTCAAATCTCTTCGAGACTTCGTCTGACCAAGAGCATAACAATTAACATTTCCCAAACGGTATGGTTGACCAACCACCCTTAATTTGCTATTGGTTGTTTGCTTCCTGACAAAATGGGAGGAGTTCCTGTTTTTTCGGGAGCTCAGAATCGTGTTTGTATTGTTCCTTTCCTGACTAGAGGCAACGCTGAAGGCGTTGCGTCACTTTTAGGGGGCGATGCTAGCGATGTTGGCTATGATTATGTCCTCTTTGGAAAGTCGCTTTGGTTATAAAGCATTTGCCAAATGTAATGTAATAATGTAATAATATTATTAATAAAATAGTAGGTACACTAGGCAGAGAGAGCCTTGTACAGCTTTAACACACTCTCTCAACATCCATAAACACCTTTAACTCTGCCATCCATGTGACAGCACTCACTTCTGAGTTCACGTGACAGACGGAACTAAAAACAATGATAATGCTAGACCTATATAAATATATCTTAGCAAGGGCACCTGGATTTGATGGATTTACCTCAACAAAAATATATTTTGTAAAAACCAAATCGTTTAAAAATAGTGTGCAACAATCAAGATTGAGGTACAGTATAAACATTTTAGATCAGCTTTTGCCGTTTCAATGTCACCAGAGACTCCATGGTCCAATGGACGATGGTACACATCAGGTGCAATTGCATTAGGAAAGGACAGAGAGAATACCAACCTCTTTACTCCGCTCATCGAGGATCTCCACAAACTTAGCAGGAAACCAACCTAAAGTGAAAACGCAAATAGTCACATCTCACACCAATTTCACTTTGATGTCACTGTAGCATCATATCACAACAATTTCCACTTCAACAAAAAAAAAAACAGCCATCAGGTAGTTACATAGATACAGATACTGGGTAACACTTTATTTTAGCGTTACATCTATTAGCACTAATACATACAATGTTAATGCATGCCTGCATAAGTAGCTTGTATGGCATTTACTAAGTAAAACTAAGGCCTACTAGGTCCGTACTAAGGTTAAATTGGTATAAATCTCTTATTGTGTATGTACAAAACATTTGCAAATAAATGCTTAACAAATGTTTGATTTTGCTTAGTACATGCCTTACGAGTTACTTACACAGGCAAATTGTGTATTAGTGTTAATAAATGTAATGCTAAAATAAAATGTTACCAGATACTGTATCTCCCGCAGCTCACCTCTCAATCCATTTAGCTCTCCCACCCAACAGTGCTCGTCCTTCTGGGACACGATCTGGGGAAGAGAGAGAACAGGCTGGCTTGCTTAACAAAAAGATATACAATTTTAAAACAAATATAATGAAACACATTGGTGAACATAATTCTCAGATGGTAAATGTACAACCGCCTAATCAAAGTTCAACAATGTTAAGGGAAACAGTTCTTTCACGGTTGCTAATTTAGGTAATTTCTGCGTTTGCTCACCGTGATTATGTCGTTTTTGCGGAAGCCCAGCTCATCGTCGTCATGCCTCTCGAAGTCCAGCAAGGCTTTGGCTCGTCGCCGCCGGTTACGAGACACCACCAGGAAGGTCTCGTGGTCCCTCTGGTGGCTCTCCATGGAGTAATCTGGAGTCAGGTCCTAAGGAACAGGGAGACAAACGCAAGAACCACAGAGGTAGAACATTAGACTTTTGACTTCTAAAATCTCTTTTTGAACCATTGCATGGTCTATACGTCCACAAAAATGGTCAACACACCCCTCAAGCCCCCGCCCACCCACTGTAACCCATTAAAATCAACCCTTTACCAATGGAAAACCAGCCCGCCACCAGTCCAGACTGACTATACCCCCTTTGTCTTTAGACTAGAGGTGACACAGCAATTTGCGACAGCACTGGAAAACGGAAAGAGCAGCCACCATCTTGTGTAGATAGATAGTGCAGGTACAATGCAAATCAATGGAGAACACGCCCACCCCTGTCAAAAAATTGAGTAAAACTGTGAATATGAAGTGACACATTAATCATAAAGGACCAAATTTGAAATGTCAGGCTAAATATCTACTGAAATCACGAGTCGATGAAATTCATTTTAAAACCAGTTTATATTAATTATGTAGATATTTAGCAACACACTTCAACTATTGTCTATGTATAGTGTGTGTTGTAATGTGAACATTTCAGAGGTGAGCTGAGGCGTCTTCTTCATTCATTTCCATTGCTCAGGTCAGTTTTTTTTGTGTGGGTGTAGGAAGAAAAACATTCAAATTGCTCTAGAAAAAGATATGGAGACAAAAATGCACGAGAGCTTCAACTTTTCTTACAGACATTGGTGCCAATGGGCAATATTTTACAAAAAAAAAGCATAGCGCATAGCAGGTTATGGAAAATCAGACACCCCATCTAGCCTAATGAATATCGTGTCCTGGTGTGTG
Organism: Engraulis encrasicolus; assembly: GCF_034702125.1. Lineage (NCBI taxonomy): Eukaryota > Metazoa > Chordata > Actinopteri > Clupeiformes > Engraulidae > Engraulis > Engraulis encrasicolus. The sequence continues at coordinate 43,795,091 of NC_085858.1, read as the reverse complement.
TACAAGTGTCTGATTGCTGCCCCTGTGGGGGTCTAAATGTTGGCAACATTTCCACAAACACTGTTGACGACTTGAGGAAAAGAACATGGTATGGAATAATTAGATACTGGCCCAGCCTAATGAGTCTGTAGTGTGGGTGTGGTGGAAAATCTGATATCCCACCCCATCCTCCTTCTATGTTTGTGTGTGCGTCCGTGTGTGTATGTATGCGTGTGCCACCATTGCGGGTGTCCAGGCAGCGAAACTGTGTTGGCAGTGTTCTGCAGTGCGTCCTGGTGTGCGTGTGTGTGTGTGTGTGTGCGCGTGCGTGCGTGCGTGTGCGTGTGTGTGCGTGCGTGCGTGTGCGTGTGCGCGCATGTGTGCGTGCGTGCGTGCTTGAGTGTGTGAGTGCGTGCGTGCTTGTGCGTAAACCATGCTGCCATTGCAGGGGTTCAGACAGTGAAAGTGTTCTGCGGTGCGTCCTGGTGTGTGTGTGCGTATGCGCGTGCGTGCGTGTGTGTGTGTGTGTATACCATGCTGCCATTGCGGGGGTCCAGGCAGTGGAAGTGTTCTGCGGTGCGCGTGATGGCTTCCCTGAGTGCCGCCACCAGCTCCGTCTGCTTGATGTTTTTAGCCTTCAGCGTCTCCGCGTCGTCCTCGCCCCACAGGAGCGTGCTCAGTGTGGACTTCCTGCGCAGGGTCTGTCTGCGTACCACCTGCAGTACGGTAGGGGGAAGAGGATAAAATATGAGTTATAGTCATGCAGCAAAACGTGTCCATCTTCCTGGTTTAATTATATTTAACCTATTATTGCTGGATGTTGTGATGCGCAACATTGACCCAGGCGCCTGCAGCTGCATGACTGAGACATTTTTATTAGAAATCTTTAGAGCTAAATGAACACAGTCTTTGCATTCAAATACAACTTATTTCATGTTTTTATGTGCTTCAGAGGCTGACATATTTAGGTTTTTAGAGGCTGAGGGCAACTTTTCTTTAAAAGGGCTTGGGCATTCAGCAAGCCCTTTTTGCAGGTGCTGTAGGCATCAATGGGTTAGATGGGTTCCAATCAACAAATGTGCTCTACTCCCAGGAAAAAAAGAACCCTTCCTTATGTGTTTATGAAAAACTAATAAATACTGTGATCACAGTCTTACTCTCTTCACTGTATGCATTTGTTGTAACTTGGCACAAAACTACCAAAAGTGCATCATGCTTAACAGAACTCATCCACAGTTAATCCTGTTGGATGTGGTTCATCTTTCTTGGTGGCATGCAGACATTACCTTGGACACCGTGGCTCTTGATACATCATAAAGACTTGCTGTCTCGGTCACAGATGCAACAGTTACACGCGCACGAAGAATTTCTCCTTTTTGAACACTGATATGTCACCCATAATGTTGTGTGCAGTGCAACATTTTGAGCAAAACGGTTCTCTTACCCTGCTAATTGAACCTTCACACTTCACCTTACTGGTGCAATGTGCAATTAATGACGATTGGCCAACAGGCTGGTCCACTAAAGCCATGAAACTTCCCACACTAAAATAACAGGTGTTTCATTGTCTAACCCCTGTAATGTCGCCCCACGTGCCCTGTTGAGGTATGCGTTGAGGTTGGTGTGCGAGTTGAGGTCTGGTGGTTGTGGTGTGTCACGTACAAGAGAATGATAGTGCAGTGCAATGTCAATGTAGCGTAATGTAGTGTAATGTCACCCCACGTACCTTGTTGAGGTGGTGGTTGTGGTGCGTCATTCATAATGTACGTGCCTTCTTGAGGTGTGCATTGAGGTTAGAGTGTGAGTTGAGGTGGTGGCTGTGGTGTGTCACACGCAAGAGAATGACAGTGTAGTGCAGTGCAGTGCAGTGCAATGCAGTGTAGTGTAATGTGATGTCACCTCACGTACCTTGTTGAGGTGTGCGTTGAGGTTGGAGTGATAGTTGAGGTGGTGAGTAATGTATTTAATATTATACGTACCTTCTTGAGGTGGTGGTTGTGGTGCGTATTTAATACTGTACGAGCCTTGTTGAGGTGGTGGCTGTGATGTGTCACACGCAAGACAATAACATGCAGTGCAGTGCAGTGTACTAGTGTAGTGTAGTGCAATGTTATGTCACCCCGTGTACCTTATAGAGGTGTGCGTTGAGGTTGGAGTGCGAGTTGAGGTGGTGAGTATTTAATACTGCATGCACCTTATTGAGGTGTGCGTTGAGGTTGGAGTGCGAGTTGAGGTGGTGACTGTGGTGCGTATTTAATACTGTACGCACCTTGTTTAGGTGTGCGTTGAGGTTGGAGTGCGAGGTGGAGTTGAGGTGTGCATTGAGGTTGGAGTGGGAGTTGAGGTGGTGGCTGTGGTGTGTCACACGCAACAGAATGACAGTGCAGTGCAATGTACAGTAGTGTAGTGTAGTGTAATGTAATGTCACCCCGTGTACCTTGTTTAGGTGTGCGTTGAGGTTGGAGTGCGAGTTGAGGTGGTGAGTATTTAATACTGTACGTGCCTTATTGAGGTGTGCGTTGAGGTTGGCGTGGGAGTGGAGGTGGTGGCTGTTGCCGTTGAGCTGCGCCTGCTCGGCCAGGATGTAGGCCTGGTGCTTGTGGCGCTGGGCGTCCAGGTTGTCCTGGGACAGCGAGCCGGCCAGCCGCACTGCCTCGCCCAGCACCGCCGCCCCGTCCTCCAGCTGGCTGGGCAGGTCCGACAGCGTGTTGAAGATGGACGCCGAGTTCTCCGACGACACCAGCTCCTCCTCCTGGTGAGTGGCGTATAGGAAATCAGGGTTGCATTTCTCGAAACAATAGTTGCTAACTATGTTAGCTACTTTGTTGTTTACAATGCAATTTCTCATTGACAACTACTCAAGTTGCTAACTGGCTAACAACGACGCTTTTGAGAAACACACCCCTGAATAGTGAAGTAGGCTAGTGGTTGCCTGGCTGCCTTGCCCGACCTGTAGTTCCGCACAGCTTTGTGAGCTCCACCATTGGGTCGGGAGCATGTAGCACTAGGATTCCCTTTCCCCAGTCAAAAAATAATCGGTGCATTTATTGCTTGAATATCAACAAGATCCTTCAAAAATGTTTTCTGCTGATCTGTAAAGTCTCAATATACGTAGTCTATAATATGTGTATGTCCTGTGACTCCTCAATGCAAGCTGCCATTGATATTGAAGCAATAAATGCTAGAGATGCACAGGATCCAAGATCCTGCAGTTACCTAAAAATCAGGATCTGGTGCATCTCAAGCCTAGGTTTTTCAGTCAGTCTTTCACAACCCCAATTGCTGCATGGAGTGAAAGCCCTTTGGAAGCGGCCAGTGCAGGTAGTGTGGCAGTAAGCCAATGAGTCTAAAAAATAGTTTGAGCCAACGTAATAAAAAGGGCCCATGTGTGCGAGTAGGATATGTGTTTCAACACTTTCGTAGGATCCGGTATCCGGTTCTGGATCTGGCAGGATCTTAAGCAGTGGCTCCGGTATCCGGCAGGATCCTAAAAATCAGGATCCGGTGCATCTCTAATAAATGCTCCAATTACTTTTTGACTGGACAAGTGGAATCCTGCTCCATGCTCCCAGACCTCTGTGTGTGTTGTACGCCACCAGAGGGCTCCAGAGCCACACACACACAGAGGTCCGGTAAGAACCAGGCTAGGCTAGTGGGGCACACATCCAAGGAGCAGGTGCAGAACAAAAAGGGTCAAAACTATCAACATAAAGATGAATATCTTGAAAATAGCAGAAAAGCAACATGGGAGCAGTGTGCGTACATTCTTTATCTTTATGTTCATGGAAATCAGAATAGAAGTTCATATCATATAGTGGGTGTAGTACACCTGTTACAACTAAGCTAGTTATGGAATTACAACTACGGTATACTGTCAACCTATGACTTCATATGGTAGGAGAGAGAAGAGAAGAGAAGAGAAGAGAAGAGAAGAGAAGAGAAGAGAAGAGAAGAGAAGAGAAGAGAAGAGAAGAGAAGAGAAGAGAAGAGAAGAGAAGAGAAGAGTCTTTTATCGACACCGCACACGCACACGCACACACACGGTAATGTACACAGATGAGGATGAAGGATTACGATGACGTGACAGGCAGAATGAGCAACATACGGGGGCTTCACTACAGGGATAAGTAGCGACAGATGGGGAGAGACATTTCATTTATTACACCCACCCAGCTTCAGGTTATGCATATAAATTAGTTAATACCTGCTGAAAAAGGTGGATGCACTCTGGTCATAATTTAGGTCGTTAGTGAATAGCGAGAAATGAATCGCGAGACAGGAGAGACGGGGATGGGGAGAGACGGAGAGAGACAGAGAGGGTGGATTCCAATATGCGGACTTCCGTTCTCCCTTGTTCACTTGCCTGCTTGATGACATCACTGACCACAAAAAAACAATTCAATATCTTGTCAAAGCACAATTCTAATGTCATTTCCTCATTTGCAATGGGGATGGTGAATGAAGAACAGTTCCCCAAAAATTGTTGTGGCTAGGCTGACAGCGGGAAAACTCTGTTTTCTCCACGGAGGCAGGGCAGGACAGCAAAAAGCAGGGCCACAAGCACAAGTGGAGGACGGGAGCCCACATATTGGAATGCACCCAGAGAGAGAGAGAGAGCAAGAGACAGAGGGGAAAAGGAAGGGAGGGGGCGAGAAAGAGAGAGAACAAAAAGAAATGGAGAGGTCAAAGTCCACAAAAATTGACAAGTCAAGTGAGACAGAGAGAGAGAGAGGAGAGAGAGAGCAACAGAGAGCAACAGAAAGTGATAGGTCAGAGTCAGAGTACAGAGCACTGAAAGGGTGTCTGTGATAGACCCAGTCGGCAACTCTGGGCCTGCCCATGAAATCGCTTGTTTTCCCCCACGTTAGCTAATCAATATGCCAAATGACTGGCAGTGATTGGCACCGATGGAGCACTCGGAGGGGAAAACAATCCAGTTTCATGGGCGGGCCAGAGGAGCCGACTGGATGAACAGTAGTGGTGTCAAAAATGATCGATCCGGCGATGCAATCCAATGCGGGGCATGGACGATCCAATTCAATGCGCCAAGTTCCAGAATCGATGCTGTCATTTTTTTAAATTTCAATTACTTCCGTGGATATTTCGGGAGCAAATGAATTAAATTAAATAAAAGTACTTCAAAGCATTGCAAGACTGATACAGACTGATACAGTAAACAGCCAATAAATTGTTGTTCAGTGTCTGACTAATTGTATTACCTCATCATAACTGATGAAACAGTTGCTTTGCTTTCAGTAGAAATGTAATGCATTGCAATGCATTGTAGAATTGAATCGAATCGAAACCTCCCGAATTGTGATCGAATCAGATCGTGAGGGCAGTGCCAATCCACACCACTAGTCAATAGTCACCTTGATCTTGAGCATGCCCAGTGTGACCTGGAAGAGCACGACGGAGCCCTCGTAGAACAGCAGGTCCCAGATGCGCAGCAGGATGCGGATGTCCACCACACTGGCAAAGGACGTCAGGAACCAGTGCAGCGTGATCAGGGACAACTCTGGGGGACGGAGCACAATTAACACTTTAGAATTTGGTGTGTGCGTACTGTATGTGTGTATGGGTGTGTGTGTATGTGAGAGAGAGAGAGAGAGATAGAGGAGGGGGGGGGGGGTGTCTATGCAAGAGTGAGCTACACATGGTTAATATATGCAGGATGCGGATGTCCACCGCACTGGCAAAGACGTCAGGAACCAGTGCAGCATAATCAGGGACGGGATGTGGGATGGGGAGGAAGGGTTTTTCTCAAACACTATACTGTAATGGGGCTTTAAGCAATACCAAGTACCTTTTTGCCTTTGGACACTCTACAGATTGCAATCGAAATTGTCACACACAGTCGTAGACAACAAATAGTGTAGCTAAGGCTACGTGCCCATGGCAACGATAGTAATAGGAAAATGTAGAACATTTCCACAGATGTGCCTATCATGCCCCCGGCGACGGCGTTTTCTTGAGTTCAAAACACAGAAAACACAAACGCCCGTCAAAGTGAAGATCTTGAAAACGCTCCAACCTGTCGTCGCTGTTGGAACGACTCAAAACGCAGAAGTGCACACGGTTTTTCTTAGCACACGCACCTGGAAGGAATATAATGTAATATTCACTGAATATCCTATAGATATGCGCGTTGATGTGTGTCCATGGGTAGTATTAGACAGATATCCACCCCCAAACGCCCGTGGGCACGCAGATAAATTGTGGAGAAAAAAAAATCGCACTTCTGCGTTTATGACATAGAGTTTGCTAGTACAGTGGACTATAATGAATGTGCAGGACAAACAGCATCTTGAACATAATCAACGTTTCATGGTTTCAGCGTTGTGATAATCTACTGGCAGATTTCAGGCACCGTGGCTGAGGCCATCCAACCCTGGATGCACTGTAGTTGATATTTATGAGAGCTGCCTTCAGAAATGCACCATCATGCCGCCCGCATCGAGGCGACTGGCTGCCCTATAAAGTGGGGTGTGTGGGTGGCGGGACCGTCCATCTTTTACGGAGGACCATAAACCCTCTTGTACAGTGCAGATAAACTACTCTTCTCTTCCTGCAACTGATGCTGCTGGTACCGCTGCTCCTTACTCAACCGCAGACATAATTTGAAGGGGAGAGGGGGCTTGTTGTCCCCCATACTTTTTCAAAAAGCACTTCTGTAATTACTGTACTATACAAAAATGTTAAACTGCATTAAAAAAGAGAATGCAATGACTTGGCACACTGCGCCTCTGTCTTGAATTCGCCTGACTCCCTACCCTCAATATGCTTGTTTTTTGACATGTATAACCCATGTATATCCAAAAGGTTAGTCATCGCTCCTCATTGACCTACTCAACTGATTTCAGACAATTTTTCTGCCAAACACTGAAAGCGTCATTGCGAGGGATTTATGCAAAAGAGTCAGTATTAAGACACAAAAATGGACTAAGGCCATTATTACCTTAATTTCCCCCCGGGGATCAATAAAGTAACTCTACTCTACTTATTTTAGCAAGGTGACCGCCTTCATCAATGTCGTGCTCCTTAAGCACGTGTAATTATCCCAGACGTTCATCATCACAGGAGCAACTCATTTGAGGGTTTAGGCAAACAAACCTGCCTACTGACAAGGAATTCATGCGCTGTGGCGCAAGCGTGCTAAGCCCGCCACATCGAGTCCGGCCGGGGTCATTTCCCAGTCCTCCCCCGTCTCTCTCTCCCACACATTTCCTGTCAGCATCTCATGTTGTCCTGTCAATAAAGGTATAAAACCCCCCCTAAAAAAATTTTACAAAAAGAAAAAAAAAAGAAAAGAAAAATAAAAACTCCAGCGGCTCCTCACCGATGTCGTGCTCCTGCAGCAGGCGGTCGAGTCGGGGCAGGTACTGCACGATGAGCTGGCGCAGGACACGTTGGTCCGTCTGCACGCCCAGCAGCGTGGAGGAGAAGTAGGAGGGGGGCAGCAGGTCCTCGATCAGGGCACACATCATCCACAACGCATCCTCTTCCTCGTGGAACAGCAGCAGGCACGACACCACCTGCACACACAGGAAGGAGAAGAGGAAGAGGAAGAGGAGGAGGAAGAAGAAGAAGAAGAAGAGGAAGAAGAAGAAGAAGAACAAGAGGAAGAAGAGGAAGAAGAAGAACAAGAGGAAAAAGAAGAATAAGAGGAAGAGGAATCATGTTGGGCTCTGGAGAAGACATTTGTTTGCAAGAGCAAGGGGTTGGTGAGGATAGGATTCAAGCCGGCAACCCTTTGCTCTAAAGGCCATCTCCTTACACACTAGGCCACGGCTGCCCCTATAGTTATACAGTGAAAGCCAAATACATTACATTACACTGTCTTATTTCATTCATGGTGCAGGGGAAACAAGAGGTCAGAAATGAGCTCCGCCAAAAACTACAGCACTACAGGGTCCTTCTCAAATAATTAGCATATTGTGTTAAAGTTCATTTTTTTCCCCATAATGTAATGATAAAAAATAAACTTTCATATGTTTTACATTCATTGCACACCAACTGAAATATTTCAGGTCTTGTTTTGTTTTAATATTGATGATATTGGCATACAGCTCATGAAAACCAAATATTCATGTCTCACAAAATTAGCATATCATGAAAAGGTTGTCTAAACAAGCTATTAACCTAATTATCTGAATTAACCAATTAACTCTAAACACTGGTAAAAGCTTCCTGAGGCTTTAAAAAGTCTCAGCCTTGTTCATTACTCAAAACCGCAGTCATGGGTTATAGACTGCTGACCTGACTGTGTTTTACATTGAAGTCAATGGCAGTGGCATTGCATGAGGGTTATGAAAGCCCAGATATCATTGATGCTTAGCTGTCAGCTGTTTTTTGTTCTTTGATCTGGTGACCCACACTTCCCTCTTCATTATACTCCATAGATTTCCATACCAAGTTTTTCTATTTTTGTTACAAGTCTAATTCTAATTTCCCAAAATGAAACCCCATTGAAAGTCAATGGAATGTTCTGTCTGGCACTTAGAATTAAATTTGTATCAAAAATAGAAAAACTTGGTATGGAAATCTATGGAATGAAATGGAATGAAATCTATCTATATATAATGAAGAGGGAAGTGTGGGTCACCAGATCAAAGAACAAAAAACTGCTGACAGCTAAGCATCAATGATGTCTGGGCTTTCATAACCCTCATGCAATGCCACTGCCATTGACTTCAATGTTAAACACAGTCAGGTCAGCAGTCTAACCCATGACTGCGGTTTTGAGTAATGAACAAGGCTGAGACTTTTTAATGCCTCAGGAAGCTTTACCAGTGTTTATAGTTAATTGGTTAATTCAGATGATTAGGTTAATAGCTTGTTTAGACAACCTTTTCATGATATGCTAATTTTGTGAGATATGAATATTGGGTTTTCATGAGCCGTATGCCAAAATCATCAATATTAAGACAAAACAAGACCTGAAATATTTCAGTTGGTGTGCAATGAATGTAAACCATATGAAAGTTTATTGTTTATCATTACATTATGGGGAAAAAATGAACTTTAACACAATATGCTAATTATTTGAGAAGGACCTGTAGATCCCACATACCCTCAACATCGCTGACAGTTGAGATTTGTCTTTATTGAAAATTCATAGATCCAAAAGAATGTGGATAAACAAAATATACGGACACAATGAAACCTTTATTATGCTTTATGCATAAACAAACACTATTATAAGCATTGCATTCAAACTGTACAGATTTTTGATAAGTAAAGAGCAGGATTCTACTGCAGTATCTCTGTCATTCTCACAGTTGTTTACGCAGAGAATGAAGATGCTTCACCGCATTGTGAGGGTGTGAGATGACTAAGGATATTCAGAATGACGGCAAAGTGAAATGACTCATGGTGGTGAAGAATGAAAAATTCAACAGACTGTTGGACAACAAATAAACAACAACAGCAAAGATGAATAATACATAGAGAGCGAATAAAAAAACCTGAAATGATACAAAACTTATCCGAGAGGGTAGGAAGCCAATCATGGGTCATTGCATGACAACTACTTGGTGCAAATGTTGACGCAGTAAATCCTGAGATGGTGCTCAATACCCATTGACCTTGAGTTGAGTTGGCATATAAATTATTACACATACAGTATGTAGTACATTTATGCCAAATGATAAGTCAGTGAAGAACAGTGCAAAGAGAAGTTCTCACCAGGCCTGTATATACTAAATAACATTACTTATTTGAAGAAATAAGACTTTAACCTCTTAATGCTGAGCCTCTATTACAGGCTTGTTATTACCAAAATGGTCATGTCCAAATGTTTATTTGTTAGCTGAGACTCTCTGTAATGCCATACAGAACAATGTTGTAATGATATACATGAGCAAACGGGGGCGATATGACTCAATGGGCTAGTGTTCCGTTCCATTACACTGGGGACCCGTGTTCGATTCCTGCCCAGGGTCACCTCCCGATCCTCCTCCATCTCTCTTCCCCCACTAGCTTTCAGTAATCATCTTTGACTGTCCCATCTCAATGAATGCTAAAAAGCCCAAAAGCGAAATATTACAAAAAAATATGGTATGCCTCAGCCAGTCGTGGCGTAGGCAGCTGGGCGCTGGGCTGCTGGGCGGGCAACCTGCGTTCAATTCCCGGCCTGAGGTCGGTTCCTGGTCCTCCCCCATCTCTCTCTCTCCCACTCTCTTCCTGTCCCACTCTTTATTGTCCTGTTTAAATAAAGTTGACCTCCACCCCCCCCCACACACACACACAGCCAAAACAGAACAAAAAAGATGATATAACTAGTGTGAGTGCTCACCATGCCAGTGCCCTGGCAGTAACCGATGTCAGGGTAGAGCCACGCCAGCGCTCGCAGCACCCGCCTCAGCTTGGGCACGCCCACGCTCGTCAGGCTGCTGAAGCACGCGTTGGTGGGCATCGTCCGCAGCAGGTCCTTCTCAATCTACCAATGGGATGGCACACACATAACTTAACACCAGCCAACCGGCCAAATGCTGGCGAAATGTCAGTTTGGCTGGTAGGAAAGACAAACTTACTAGCCACTTTGACCTATTAGCGAGTGTGTGTTTGGCTAGTTACTATATGAAGTTCTACTAGCCATTTTGGCGAGTGATGTGAAAAGTTATATTAGCCCTGCATACAAACATACAGAGACCTGCATACAAACATACAGAGAGGAAATATCATTCAAACATCATTACCATATAAACTTAACTGACATTACGTGATATTCACTTGACATTTACAAAAGCAGTGACAGTGGTGATGCATTTTTATTTTCTATAATTCTTGCGGTATCTTACATGCAAATGCTAAATCCATACATAGTGCTTTGTACAGAATGTACAGTAACTTACAGTACTCTTCTGTAATTTACCATACATTTGTGGAGCATCAATAGCACTGTTTTTTCTCTCTCGTACTCATACAAAGGTGCTAAATAGTGTAACTTAAAGGGGAGGAACCCTTAAAATGACATGTGAGAGTAAAACAAAAAATAGAGGTTTCTCGTGCCCGCCAGAAACTACAGTTTCAGGTGCGCATGCGAAAGTTTCTGGTGGGCACGAGAAAGTTTCTGGTGGCCACGCGAAAGGTTCTGGTGCACATGAGAAACACTTAGGTATTTTTTTTTACTCTCACGTCATTTTAAGGACTTGGTACAAAGGTGCTAAACAGTGCAGCTTAAATGAAAGGGGAGGTGTAATGAGGGAACCTGTTTGGCTGCTGTGGTGTCGTCGGTGGAGCTGTTCTTGACGATCTCCTTGTAGGACATCTCTGACGTCCGCTTCTTTTGCAGAGCTCCCGATAACCGCATCCACAGCTGATGAGACACAGAGAGCAGGTTAGGTTAGGTCAACTTCGAGAGCATGTTTACAGTATGACACATGGAGTATGCACTGCTGTTCCATTCATCACGAGGAGCACCATAGGACATCCTTCATTTTTTGTAAGTATTTTTGGGAGGGCTTTTTAAGCCTTTATTATTTTTTTACATGACATGATGGTGACGTAATCGAACCCTGGTCGACTGCGTAACAGACAAGTGCCCAACAGTTAGCGCCACGGTAGGACCAGGATTCCATCATTCAATTTGAGTTCATTTTATATAACACTTGTAACAAAATAATTTACTGGACGATTTCATCCTTAAAGAAATGATTACAGTCTTTGCTAACCACACATCATGACCAACAAAATAGGTGGCTCCTTAAGGTTGTTATTCAAAAGCTACATGATGGATCACTGAAAAGATCTGAGGAGTTCTCACTCTGGTGAATGCCATATGACTGGACTGGCCTTAGAAACATTTGCAGCAAATGCTTTTAAAAAACGTTTTGAAAATGCGAAGCTGTACATTTACTGTTTTTTTTTAAGTACACAGCTTACACATGATCCATATCCATACTCCCGTGACACAATATTTATCATTGAATCAATAGTAGGGGTTGCCATCCTTTTCCAACATGAGGCCCACCGCTGACCTTATAAGCAATACAACTCAAATAAATAGTCAACAGCAAAACACACATTTATTTTGATTATTAATTGAAAATGATTTCATGCCCACTTGGAATACTTCCGGGGCCCACCAGTGAGCCCTGTACTGGCCCAAAGTTTAATTAATCCCTGACTGCCTATTTATGCTACAGCTCAGTGGTTTTGAGTCATTCCCCTAATTGGACAGCAAAGGGGGCTCCTTATTTGTATCGTCCTCGACATGATGCATTCCCTCATCCAGAGGCTGACTGACCACATTTTAATTGACGCTTTTTAGTGTGGGCGGCGCGCACTCTTAACTCTTGCTCACTGGTGTAAGCCTCTTTCCTTTACTGTAGCAATTAACCACATTTTTAAAAACACAGTTGTGTTTTTTGGCTACGGTGAACAGAGCTCTTACGAATCCCTGGTTGTGCTGAAGCAGTCTGTGTCATGTTCTGCTTTTTGAGGCTAGATGTTTTTTTTTTTAGCATTTAACCCCTTAAGACGCGGCTTTATACATTTGTTGTTACCAGTATGGTAATGACCAAGTCGTGGTGCATTACTAAAGGGTCTGTGTTGTGTCATAGTATTGTAGTGCTGTGGTAGTTACATTTCAATGACTATTACAGCGTGCCACTGGAGGTACGGCGCGCATTAAGGGGTTAATTAGTGTCGCTATTTTGTGTGCAGCATGAAACACTGTTTGCTCATTTCAATTAATTTGTTTGCTTCTCTGTATTAGTTCTCCATCCTCTATTGTTCATTGTCTGTAGTTAAAAAGCCTTATGGCTTTTGGGCAGAATGCCAGACGTACAGTAACTGCAAAGAAATGTGTCGAATAGGAACAGGCCTGTGCATATTTAGTTGGGATTTTGAAGTCATGTGCCTTTCAATTAGTTGAACTGTGAGGTAGAAAACCCACAAAAAAGGTGAGGAAAGTAAGAGGTTTCAAGTATACTGTTGTCGTGTTTTGAAGTTGAAAAGCTTCGAGTCTGAAAATGAGGTGAAAAGAAGACCATCCGGCAAAGCAGACAGCAGGACGAAAAAATTGGCCCATCGCATGAAGCAAGTCAAACTTCACTAGATCCTTCAGAGAGAAAGAAAGAAAGAAAGAAAGAAAGAAAGAAAGACGAAAAAATTGCAAGAATAGAATCGTAACGGGCAACAAATGGAACAGCACAGCGTCGTCATCACTGCCAGTGTGTCCATGAGTAAAGGGACTGACTTTGACGATGATTTGCCCCAAACCCCAGTCCTGGCTGGACAGAGTGCTCGGCTGTGGTTCCTTGCAGGGCCGGAGCTATAGGGAGGGCGAGCAGGGCATTTGCCCCTGTCCCAGGGCACCCTTGCATTGGAGGTGGGGGCCCAATTGTGATCGTGTCAGGTCATATAGGGCGGGCCCGATAAGTGTTTTGCCCTAGGGCCCTGTGTACAATTGTTCCGCCACTGGCTCCTTGGCATATGCCAGAGCTAATTGGTCATGAGTGACAGTGGCCAGGGAAGCTGACAAAGGGGGACAAAGGAGTCAGTTGTCCCGGGCCCGGGGGGTTGGGGGGGGGGGCATAATAGGATCCTCATTACATTGACTGTAGTGGGTTGGGGGCCCTTACAGCGGAGTTTGTCCTGGGCCCAGCCAAAGCTGTCAACGGCCCTGACAGTGACAGTGACAGTGGCTGTGGCTGTGGCTCATGGAGAGCTAGCTGGAGAGGGGCTCAGGAGGCCTACACCACTCATCATTTTTTTTTAAATGACACATATACGAGGCCATAAAAAAAGAAAACATAAGAAGCACTCAGAGCTTTTAAGCTGGTCCCGGGTGTCTACCGTACCGTCAGCAAGTTTCGAGACGTGAAAAGTCAGTTGAGACGTGTAGAGATCTCCATACGCCAACTGGAGCTGCTTTTTGATAGGTGGCTTAAAGGAGCGAGCGAGCTAGCAAAGCATATTATTACTTTCCAGGAGATTGGACAGTTAATGTTTCTACAGCAATTCAGATCCAGTGTACTGTGTGATGCCAGCATACAGTTTGTAAAAACGTAGCAAACATCTCCAAAGGCCCGCAGCGAATCTGGCAGACAACCAGAGTGGTACTTTTTGATGTGCAGTGAAGGTGAAAGTGAAAGCCCAACTGGGAAACTCCAACTCCCATTGTCATTGTGACACGCCACTCCACAGGACACAAGTGAACACTGCAGATTGCACACAACAAAATTGCATATATGCCTCAACCGTGCAAGCGGGCAGCCCCAAATGTCGCCCGAAAGGGAGCAGTGTGGCGGGACAGTACCATGCTAAGGGTACCTCAGTCATGAAGGAGGATGGTGGAGAGCACTGGTTAATTTTTTTTTAACCAATAGTGCTCTTTTACTGGTGTACGTCAAGCTACAGAAATATTTCGGCAGCCCACTTAGAATTCATCTAACAAAACCCTCATCTCCGAGCTCTTGCAATGTCCTTTAACTGGAGTTGTTAGGCTGCTATTACGGCCAATCAAACCTGTCCTGAAATTCCATGTGGGTCCCCTTGTTCTGAAAGAGTGAGTGGGATGGCATGGCAGGTGCGAAATCTGTGACAGGTAATTTAGGAAAATTGCTACAGCATGAGATTCTGTAGAAAAAAACGAACTCAATTGTCATCTGAGCAAAAAGGTTTAAGTTTCAGACAGTTTAAGTGGAGACGAGAAAAGGTCTCGTCATGAAAATGTGACAAATTAGGCTATTCCCCATAAACCATGCTGTGTTTTGGCAGGGTTGGCCTAAATGTAGGTGACTGGGGCAGTAGTGCCCGGGGCAGACTGATTAGAACTACGTCCAAAAGCAGATTAGTGATCTCAGGTGGGTGAACGTGCAGGTTTTGCAGGCATTCCTTTCCCCATTTTGGCAGCTATTTCAAGTCCTGTGATCAATCCCTAGAGGGAAGGGATAGGATTTGATTGTGAGAGAGAGGGCTTTCAAACAGGTCAAGGCTGATGAATTTGGCTTGTGTTCACAAGTCCAGATTTCAGTCTACCTGTTAAGCATGCATTGGATGGTGTTCCTTTAGGGAGGAAAAAAACTAAGTGGGTCACAGAAAGTTGGGAAAGAGACTTGCCCACCGTCACAGTAATTCACATACTGGCCCTGACACTGGCAGTGTCTGCAATCTCCTTGTGTGGGAGAGGGAAATACTTGGCGTGTAGAATTGGATTACTTGGCTCTTAAACAGGTAAACTTTTGTTTGGCAAGCTTCTACGTGGGAAGCCACTAGCAAAACCAGTTCTCCGGTGTTGAATTCAGCGTTTCCCGCAGCGCTTTCTAGCTAAGGTGGCCGCCTTGCCAAAGACAGGTGACCACCTTGGCAATGTTCCTCAATAAATAAATAAATAAATGAATAATAAAAACCCAGAAGTAGTCGTGCGATGCCAAGCTCAGGCATTAAGACAAGTGTTAATTTCATCAGAGGAGACGAGACGAGGCACGATACATGTTCGTCAACAACCCATTTTTCCACGACGGAGAGATTTGTGCAGTCATGAAACATGTGAATATCGGATTTTTGCTCAAATGTATTCAACTGGGAGAGTTTCAACGGATGAGAACGCAACAAGAAAAAATGGTTGAAGTATCTAATAAACAAAGGCACAAGTAGTTCACTGATAAGAATCAATGCAGGGCTGATCACAAAGGAATTTGAATCCATAAACGCACTCTATTTGGAGTCTTGCAACTTGTTTCAATCGAGGGCAACTCTAAAAGACCAATGATGCTGACAGTCCAAGTCTACCGGTGTGGAATACCAGGAGTCTTCTGTAGCAAAGCATTCCACTCTGCGTCAGGGATCAGATAATACACCAGTGTTTCCCACAGAAATTTTGGAAACTATGGGGGCAGCCGGGATTTTTTTGTCCGGGGGGGGGGTCTTTTCACGGGCCTTTTTTTTGGGGTGGGGGGGGGTATTCACGCAGTGAAAATGCAAAATGGCAAAACAATGACTACAGTATGACATTGGCGCATGGAGAAAATATAGGCCTACGCCTACATTTCAGCCATTTATATTTTGAGAAATAAGGCTACATAATACACATGCAGGGGTCTATGTAATGAAAAAAATAATAAAACAAAATAGGAGCAGAGATAAGAATTTAAGATTGCTGTGAAATTGTTAACGCATAAACAAAAAGGGTCTAAGAGGGTAGGCTATGCCTTTTCCCCACACACACATAGGCGTACACATTCTACATGAGGGGTGCTGGTCACAGGGCCAGTTTTTCAAAATTCCTCCCATTAAAAGGGCTGAACAACATATTACACATTTATGTCTATATTCACATTCTTTACACATTCATTTCTATATGCAGCCCGATGTCTCCTCTGCCTTGTCAATGAAGGCTTGTCACCTAATTACAACTGTAAAACAAAGCCTGGGGAGTGTTAGTAAACTCATCCCAACTGTCCCTTCTCGGAAGGTTTTTTTTTTTATTGCTCCCAAACCCAAGTTAACTACAACAACTTGACAAGGCTTTTGATCCCTCTCTCTTTCAAGCACTTGTGGTTTTCTCTATAGGATGTATTTACTCCAGGAGGAAAATGCGAAGGAAATCGTAATTGAAATCGCTTTTAACAAACACGGAAATCATTAAAAAAAAAAAAAAAAAAAAAAGTTTTTTTTTTTTTTTTTTTTACATTTTCGGAAACTATGGCGGCCAAATTTAAACTATGGCGGGCCGCCATAGTTTCCTCAATGTATGGGAAACACTGTACACAGTAGCTTTGAATATGCACAATAGAGAGATCTTGCACATACCATGTGCACCTGGAACTAGGCCTCTGTGGCTGTTCACACTTTTTTTGCTCTCGTCTCGTTCTCGTACCTTGCTATTTTTTCAAAGTGCCAAACACTGATTGAAATAGGCTGTTTAATTAAGAATTTCTGAAATAATATCAATAAAAATTCACATTATACTACACTGTAATTCAACGTGCTTGAGAAAGAAGAAAAATGTAGGAAGTAAGACTGTGCATAACTAATCTTAATAATAGATATACAAAATAATACTACAGCATTATCTAATGGGCCCATTTACTATTTATCTATCTATGTATCCATCATCCCCACCCTGTCCACCGCCCGCCGCCGCAACACTACCCGCACTGCATCCACCCCTTGCGCGCACATGCGCCACCATGTGCCACCATGTGCCACCATGTGCCTGACGATTCACTGGCTTGACTAAACAATTTCTTGCGGCAAACACTGTAATTGATTAATAACCCTTACAGCTGGATGAGAGAAAGGAACTACGTATATGGGACATTCATTTTTTCACAGCCTTTTTTCCATGGGATAAACAAAAATAAGATACAATACAGTCTACTGTTAATAAAGTAGGCGCACGAGGTTGGGAAAACACAAGGCAGCTATTTCATGCTCAGAACCATAATTTCCTAATGGAAAACCATAAGGGCATTATTTAAAGGGGTCATAGTGCTAACCAATAGCCATAATAGAAGCCTTTGTGCTTTTATAGGGCATACAGTACACAAACTAACTGTGCTAAGCTTCAGCCATGCAAAATCAACATGTCCTGCCGTGTCCTGCATGAAGGTTTACAATGTACAGCAGTGGTCTCCAATTATTTTTCTCCAAGGGTCAAATTATGAAGAGCAAGTGAGGCTACGGGCCAAACCAACGCCCCAACCCAATGAGAAAAAGTCAGATGCCTGGACAGAGAACAGATTTTTGCTTTTCCGTTTTCCCTTCTTGTTACGAGACTGTTAGCATAAGTTTGAACTCTGGGAATGCTTTGGAGAGATATGACTCACTGAAGTTTAAGTGATCGAAAAATACACACATTAATGTTTTCACTTGTTCTGACCTCATGTCGGGCCAAATATTTGCCCTGCCTGGGCCAGATTTGGCCCGCTGCCCTGTGTTTGGAGACCAAGGATGTACAGTATTGAAAAGGACAATCATGGCTCAGCGGTGTGTCAGGCTTGTAGTCTGAGGGTTGCTGGTTTGATTCCCGGGGAAGTTATCAACCAGCGCTCTCCCCCATCCTCCTCTACGACTAAGGTATCTGAAGTATGGTGCCGTCCCACCGCACTGCTCCCTTGGGGAGCCATTTGAGCCTGTCCCCTTACACAGGTGAAGCATGAACACAATTCTTTTAATGAGCAGTGAGCACTATGTGCTGTGGAGTGCTGTGTCACAATGGCTATAGGAGTTGCCCAAGTGGGCTTTCTGAACGGAAAATAGAAATCTTTCAGTTTCTTTGTTCCCTTGTATGATCGGTGCATGTGTGTTAGATCGATGCATGTGTGTCAGATCAGGTGCACAGTGCGTAGGCAGGGATGCATAGCACATTCCCACTAGGGTGGGAATTCATAGCTAATAATTAATACATATTGAGTGTCTGGTGAAATGTATCATTAATGAATTTATCAGTGGTTGGCAAAGGGGCAAACATTAACACCCCCCCCCCAGTCTTGGGCACCCACCTGCGGCCTCATGGTGTGGGGGATGCCGGCCAGGACGAGGGAGCGCAGGCGGTCGGAGCGGGGCAAGCAGGCCGAGATGAGGTCCCAGGTCAGGTCCCCCACCGTGTGGTTGTGGGTGAACTCCAGGTAGGCCTGCCAGCGCAGCCTCTGTTGCGGGTCCTCGTCCCTATTCATCCACTCATGGGCCTCCATGCCGTCTAAAGGGAGAGAGAGGCAGAGGGGGATGGAGAGAGAGAGAGAGAGAGAGAGAGAGAGAGAGAGAGAGAGAGAGAGAGAGAGAGAGAGAGAGAGAGAGCAAAAGTCAGTGAGAGGACGAGAGTGAGAGCGAGTGAAACAGGGATTAAAAATGAGTGTGGAGAGTGTTACACGTTTGGAAGTTGATTCTGGATATAATTACATTCACCTAAAACAGTTGCCCAAAGCCAACATGGCAGGTCTCTATTTCCGTTGCCCCGCCCCCTACTCACCTTCGCTGTCGATCCTGAAGCCAAACTCATCATACTGAAGCTCTAACTCCTCTGCAGGGTCCTTCTGTAAAAACACAATAATTGTACATATATATTTACAATTAAAATTGTAAGTAAAAAAAAACAAAAACAACCTTCACAAGAAAGAACGTCACCCAGTGCAGTATAATATCAGCACTAAGGCTAGGGGTCGACCGACCGATACGGGTTTTTTAATGGCCGATGCGATACCGATTTTTTTTTCATCACCCTTGGCCGATACCCGATTTCCGATACCCGATATTTGGGGCCAATATGGATAACAAAAAGTTGAAAAAATGACAAATATTCCAGGTCTCAAGTTAAAAATAAACATTTATTTAACATTATCAATTTGAGGTAGAACTTGTAACATTTAAACACCCACTCTAACAATCAAGTAATACAAAAATAAAGTGCCTTGGTGTTTTTAAAAAACCTGAATAACATAAAATAATAAATATTGCGTATCGGCCAAAATCACACGTGTATCGGCCGATACCGATACACTTAAAAAATGCAAATATCGGCCTCGGTCTATCCTTAACTAAGGCTAAGTTTACATTAATTCATTTCACCATATCATCGTGCTGGCGTCTTGCAAACTAATTACATTTACAATAAAAGTTTCCATCCTCTCAATTAAAAGCTCTGTTTCTCGATGCGAAATCAGCATTGTATGCGAATGCTTATGTGGGCTCCGGCGTCTTTGAATCCTTCCTACAGTATGAACTCGTATTCCACTATTTTAAGGTAAATGGGCAGAACATTCGCGATGCAAACGATATAGATACAGATGAATCTAAACTAGACTAAACAACTAGAAGTAGCATCTGCTTGTGTGTGTGTGTGTACCTGGTGGTACTTGGCCAGAATGTCCTGTGGCCACATGCTGGGGGTGAGAGCAGAGAAGGGCCCCCCTGGGGCAGGGGTGTACCGCCCTGAAACACAGCAAGACAAGTCAAGTCAAGTCAAGTCAAGTCAAGTCAAGTCAAGTCAAGTCAGCTTTTATTGTCATTTTTTTCATATGCACACGTCATGCAAGGAAATAGAAATTATGTTTCATTCTCTATACCATGAAAGGACATAGACATACACAGGACTGACATTTACAGACTGACATCAAAGTGCAGACAGGACAAGTGACAGTAATGGACCAATAATAGTAAAGTAAAGTGAAGTAATAGTAGTAGAAGTAGAAGACAGGAGATACAGTGAGGCAGGGGAAATCAACACACCACCACGTACAGGCATGAGTCCAACACACCACCACGTACAGGCATGGGTCCAACACATCGCCACTTACAAGGACGGGTCCAACACACAGTTTACTGTGGAACTCTAGTGGAAAAGTAAGCTTATATGTCTGCACACTGTAGCTCCGCTTTGAAAATGAATTCAGGTCATGCAACGTTTCGACCCAACAGGGTCTTCATCAGGAATGTGACATGGGTCAAAACGTTGTGTGACCTGAATACATTTTCAAAGCGGAGCTACAGTGTGCAGACTTCTACTTTTTCCACTATCAGATTCGCCTTTGTCCTGCACCTGGCCTCAGAGAGGTGGGATGTGCACACTCTTACTCTTATGAAGATACAGTACTGCGGAACTCTAAGCTGGTCTATCTGAAAGATGCCATGGACATCCTTGCTGAAATTTTTGACTGACTTTGGAAACCCAAACACAGAACAAGGAGGCATAGCAAGACATATAAATTATACAAATGAAAGTTCGTAGTTTATTTATGGATCCATCATGTTGGCACCAGATGCGAAACCAGCTTTACATCAAACTTTAGATAGTATTTGAAATAGTTTAAAATCGACCTGCCTGCACAACGAGAAAATGAATAGACTCTTCCCAAGCAGGCGTATACCTCACTTGTGATATCGTCTGGCGGTAGCGAGGCCAGAGGGCCTCAGCAACACCATAAGCATTATCTTTGTGTAAACCAGGGGTGGGGAACCTTTTTACTTCGAAGGGCCACTTCAAATTCATTTGAGGGCCGTACTATGAACACAAACCAGGATTTTCCCCTTCACTTAAGGCCTATATTGAAGGCAGCCACCTTTTAAACAAACACCACGTTCTCTAGGTTCCCTGAACATAACTTAATTGTATTGCAAAAGCATTTTCTAAGATTCCTTTACAAAATATGTAATATTTCATGTGAAGCTGAATAACATTAAAATTATATCGGGGGCCGGATAAAACAGCCTCAAGGGCCACAAACGGCCCTCAAGACATAGGTTCCCCACCCCTGGTGTAAACCAATGCATGTGACGATAGACAGGCAAAACACAAGTGGACCACTGAAAGACGCACACACCATGAAACAGGGAACAGGGAACAACAGAATGGCATAGACATGTTTGAAAACAAGAAATGTATGCTAAAATTGTAATTGACATTGTGAGGTTTGCATTGTGAGATGCAATGAGATTACATGCGAGTGGACTTCAAGGAATAAGTCACAACAGAAAGGTATAAAGCAGAAAGCAGAAAACAGAAAGCATTCTGCTTCTGGCCATACTCGTACAACTTTAGCATTTTACAAATATATTTGAAACCTGAATCCTACAAACAAACAAAAACACAAGTACAAATACAAGTAAAATATGAGCAGTAGAGGAGCGGTTAAAAAAGTGAAAACGGTACAATCACGAGGAGGACAAATAGATAGCCAGAGGGGGGGGAAGTAACAAGGCAATGACTGCTTACCTGACATGATAGCTGTCTGTGGTGAGGATGACCTCTGGGGCTTTATTGAGGGGCCTGACGCAGGTCAACAGATATCACCAGCACTGGAAGAGGAAAAGAAAAGGAAAAAACCCACACTGAAACCTCTGACCCATTTCTTCACTGTGACATCAGCAATCAATCAAAACATTCTGCTGAAGCCACACTAAAGGAAACCTTTACCTTTGAAAGTGATGGCTCAGTCAGTACACTTTACTTGGTAGAGACACTTCTGAGTCGAAAACAATCATGAGGTACGGTATAGTTAACACTACGCCACAAACACAAACACAGCTAAAATGCTCAGAGTGACCTTTCAAAATCAGTTAAGCGTAATAAAGTGAGTTGATATTCGTCCAGGGTCATGGCTATCTGACTAGCCCAAATCTGTGCTAAATGACGACGCTGTCCCTGTGTCCCGCAAGGATTAGTAAAGACAGTCAGCATCCCAACAGCAGCTCTGTCTGTCTGACTGACATGCAAAGATGGGTCATGATGATAGCTGCTGGCTGTGCACATGCAGGTCACATGGGGGGGGGGTCTGTTATTCTCCTGTCAACAGTCCCATTCCAGGCAGTGAGTGCGTTACAATATGCGACCTTGCCTCCTCCACTTGTGCTTGTTTCCTCGTACCAGGAAGTAATATGTCATGATGACGTCACTGACAACAGCATTATATTTCAATATCTTGCAAAAGCTCAATTGTAAAGTCTTTTTCTCATTTGCAATTGGGATGGTGAATGAAAAACAGTCCCTCAAAAGTTGTTTTGGCTAGGCTGACAGCTGGGAAACTTTATCGTTTTCTCCACGGAGGAGGGGCCAGGAGGCGGGGCGAGGCCACAAGCACAAGTGGAGGAGGCAAGGTCGCATATTGTAACGCACTCCGTACCACAGAAGTGCAAGACGTTCCCAACCAGGGGTACGTGTACAGGGGTACACAAGCACACGTCAGGGGGTATGTGGAAAAATGAACAACAAAAAGTATAACATAGTCACATTGGTATTTAGAGCATGAGTGGAGGGGTACTCATGGTATGACAAAAAGGCCTAGGGGGTACACAAGAAAAAAAAAGGTTGGGAAACACTACATTGGACGACTAAAATGACAGTAGAAACTAGGAAAGATAGAATAGGAATCCTGGTCTACTAATATTGTGACCGGGACAAAACCGGTAAGCTTACACTTATTCTAAAAACAAAAAAAGAGCTACAGAGCTACCATGTGGCTTTAGAAATATAAACACACACACACAGAGGACCAAAACCGTTTGCAATGCCATTCAGTTGCCAAAAGATTAGCCGGATGCAAATCAGCCAAGTTCAAACTGCAGAAAATGCTGACCTGGTACAGTCTCCCAAATCACCTTGGTGAAAGTATATTAAAAGCCCAGGATGCCGGTAACTTACTTGGAACGTGATTGGGAAAAAATAAATAGGCTACAACTCATGCAAGAGTAACTTTCAGCTCATGCATGCCTGCTGCTTAAAACTAGAAGAAACTAGTATCAAATTCCAATACATGACAATTGCCTTCTGTTAGCCTGCATTGCACTCTCAAGAAAAAAAATGCTATTCTGTGGTAGAAAAACAACAACTCACAAGCTCCTGGCAAAATCCCATTTACAGAAGCTTCAGTTCAAGTGCTCTGGCAGGCTAGGCAGCGAGTCGAGTGGACAGCAACAATGTTGCTCACTACACATGGCATAAGGAGTGGATTGTTCAGCGACCAGAACCCATGACAGACATGCTGGAGGGTTGCGAGTGATGGGGCGGGATGCTGAGTGACCCCCACAGATGAGGGAGAGGAAAGGCTGCTGACAGCTTTGGCCAGGCCCAGGACAAAGTCATCTGAAAGGGCCCCCTAGCCCAACACACAATGAAATTAGGACCCAATTTTGGGCCCCATGACTCCCTGGGCCTGGGACAACTGTCCCCTTTGTCCACTCCTGTCAGCACCCTTGGGGAGAGGGACGGGGGGGGACGGGGGGGGACAAAAAAGACTGATACAAAGCAAGGGAAAGCCTTGAGGAGAGATAGGAGACTGCAGTACTACGCCTCTGTCAACTACTCTTCATTTTCGAATCCCTTCTGGTGTGAGGGCCTCACAGTGACTGTGATTTTTGTTGTTGTTGTAAGGTTCGCTTTCCATGCTTTGAACTCATCATGAATCATGACCATAGACGAGACAGAAAGACAGCCAAAATACTCATGTGAAATTAAGCACTGTAAATCGCATAGTCCCTGCATGAAATGACTGACATGGTCTCTCTCCTCCATGCATCAAAATTGTCAAGCCAATAAAATAAGATTACTAAGTGTCTTCATATGAAGTATCAATTTCCCTGAATGTTTAGGGCTGAGGTGGGTAATGAAAACAAAACACCTAAAATTCTGCACAGCGCACCTTGGAGTGCACAACAGTCAACACACAAATAGCTGGACCATTTAACTTCTGAATAGTTTGACATTTGATACTGGCAAGCAACTCATCTGGCAAATCTGTATTATCTATGCACAATAACCTTGCACTGTAATTATCTGTCAGCATAGCCCGAAACAGACACTGTACCACCAGTGGAATGTTGCAATAGTCACTGAAAAAAAACTACTATAATACTACACAACTCTGACAGTGTACATGGCCTTAACACATTACGACTTGGTCGTTGCCATCCTGGTAACTGATAGTATGTAACAGGGGCCTTGTCTTAATGGCTTAAAGAAAGTAAACATTAGCAGGAATGAAGGCATAGCAGGAAGACAAGCCATGGGGATTTCCTGCTACATAGGGCCCACATACTTCCTGCTCCGCTCAACTGATGACACAGAACTCCCAAGAACCGGTATTGTCTTCATAAAAAAAGTACATAAAACCCAGCAAAGAGTCTAATGTTTGCATTTTGAACACAAAGTGTAGGCCCTAGGCCTTCAGACTTCACCTTACGTTACCTCAGTTTGCTTAGCCAGGGGCCATAAAGTCATCTCCATAGGAATGAACAGACTTAGCAATAAAATCACAAGTACCCAGCCAAGTCAAACTGTTTTATGAAGCAACTTGCATCAGATGGGAAAACAAACATGCTGCTCATTTTGTACCTTTCGGAGGACCTTCAACTACAATTGCAATGTCTGTCTGTCTGTCTGTCTGTCTGTCTGTCTGTCTGTCTGTCTGTCTGTCTGTCTGTCTGTCTGTCTGTCTGTCTGTCTGTCTGTCTGTCTGTCTGTCTGTCTGTCTGTCTTGTTGTCTAAAGAGGGCGCAAAACACACGCACACGCGAACGCGCGCACTCACACACACGCAAGCACACGCGCACACACACACGTGCACACGCACGCACACCCAGGGGGCCAGGTTGCTATCTATGATTGCTTTTGTTTAGTCTGTGAGGCCCAAAGTCAGATGGGGTGAGGTTAACTCAGGATAGTGATACGGGGGCATTACTGACCTCGCTGGGAGCATCAATAAACTACACTAGGCCTCATAGACTCACAAGGGAGGGCGCATCGCATCTGCGGCGGCAAGACTTTCCAAATGGATATTATTACCATAGACGGTATGTGTGTGTGTGTGTGTGTGTGTGTGCACGTGTGTGTGTGTGTGTGATGATACAAGGCGGGTGTGTCAAGCTCATTTCGGTTCAGAGGCCTCATACAGCCAATTTGATCCGAAGTGGGCCGAACCATTAATGCAATTGCAAAACATTGCACATTTCTGATATCAGGATCACATTGCTAGTCAATCATCTCAAGGTGCATGAGAGTGAACGTGTATCAGGAGCATTTGTCGTAAATGGTGAGCAAAAAAGGCAAATTTATTGTCAAGTATCAAAATCCTGAAATCTCGGACACCTGCAGCAACTTGGTAATGGACTAGAGATTCACTACTTTTTCCTTTCGGCTTTTCTTTTTTTGGTTTTCGTGCTTTAACATTGATAGGACAGTGCATGAGGGACAGGAAATGAGTGATGAGAGAGAATTGGGACAAAGAACCCGGGCCGGAATCAAACCCGGGTCACCCGCACAGTGGCCCAGTGCCCTACCGTTATAGCCAGGCTGTGCCCTCCTAGTGACGCAAGTCAGACCAAGTCTCAAAGAGATTTGAACGTCGATGATAATCAGGCTACTACCGTTAGGCCAGACAGGGCTTCTCTTGATATCCTTAAGTTATGTTTTTTTTTTCTGGGGCCACATCTGGCGTGCCGCTTCCGTCACCCGGGCCTTATGTTTGACACCCCTAATCAAAGTTAATCTAATGTTAGCACATTTCCATTAATTTGTCATCTTAGACAGACAATACACTGAACTACATGATATGCGTCATTCTGAAATGACAGCAGCGGCAACAACTCCAAATGATTATCGCCTTCTGTAGTTATAATTATCAATTCAGTAATGACTGCATCTGGCTGCAGATGATTCAGTGAGCAAATTCTTTACTATTGATTTACAAATCCATTTGCTACACATCATCATGCTTCTTCTCATCAGTGCATGGGTTTTGTCAATGCCAAAGTCATCTCAAGCCTCCAGCCTCCCCTAAATGACTCCACAGCTATAAGTCTACAGGTTTCAGATGCTAAATTTTGAAAATTAGTACACAAACTTTTACAATTCTGGACTGGATCATTTACAAATTGGAATAAGGCTGGAGATGCAGAAAAAAACTAATTAGTGTTCTGGCAAGAACATCTCAGCAAAATATTTATGACAACAGTCACCCAGACATTTAAGTTAATTCACAAAAGACCAATGCTGTATGTCAACCATAATTTCAGGCCAAGTCTACATATTGACCTGGGGGTGTTGGATGTGATTTTGGCTGTGTCCTCAAAGAAATAAACAAACAAAAAGAAACAAAGAAAGACCAAACAAACACCTATTGAAAAGATCATGTGGAACACCTCTAGACCAAGGTGTGCTGTGGCGCACTGCACCAAGTCATTGTGAGCAGGCCATATTCCCAGTATACGCGATGCAGACCCAGGTTCAAGTTCGGTCTGGGTCATATCTCAACCCTGATCTCTCTCTAACACACAACCATGTCTTTGTTATGTCTTCACTTTCACTAATAGAGGCATACAAAGCCCAAAAACATAAGAAGAAGACCTCTAGACCTCTAGACCTCTGCCATCTTCTACCTTCTAGCTGGAGTAGATCCTTCCCTGACAGTGGTGAGACGAGAGGGATCGCTGACTGGTCTGCAGTGGCTGACTCACTGGCGCGCGCGCTCGTCATGAATAAACAGGCCCTGGGGCTCCCTGGCTACCTTCAGGAAGTGCCTGGCTGGCTAAACGAAGGTGCTCTCTCTCCCTCTGATAACATCTCCAAATGTCAGTAGGCAGGGCAAGGTTGCTTCATCTGTCTCCCCTCAGCCAATACACACAGAGCAGTTTGAAAAGGTTAGCGTTCAACTAGGGAGGAAACCTTTCAGAAAACAATGAGAGAGAGAGAGAGAGAGAGAGAGAGAGAGAGAGAGAGAGAGAGAGAGAGAGAGAGAGAGAGAGAGATTTGGAAGAGTGAGGGAAGAAGGCATGGCATAGCATTGGTTCAATATAACCAATTAGGAGATATACACAATTCTGTCTTAACCCATTTCAGACTAAGGCACCTGCAAAAAACGCCTGTTGAATGCCTAAGTTACTCGAGCCTCGAGTTACTTTGTACTTTTTTATTTCCACGAAAGTCTATTGCAGCAAGTTGAACCCATTTCCCTATATCCCTGTCCCCGTTTGCCTTTCCACTGCATTTAATCCTCATTAGGTCTGTGCAGTGGCGTGCATACAACATGTGTGTGTAAGGTATTAATCCAGTAGTAGTACTACTGTTTATCGTGTCCACACTCTGCAATCCCCACAGCATAATGGGTCAAACAGTACAGTTGTAATACTGCTGGACTAGACTGTAACTTACTTACATAGCCTAGCTAGCACACTACAAATGATTTATTTACTATTCATATTTTGTAATATTTTCCCATTATGCCTTCATCCTTCCGTTTTTGTACACTCTTTGGTGCATTCTGCATCTTGCACCTCAGCGACTCAGCGGCTGGGGTCGCTGGCTAAGTCTTGTCGTACAAGCACAAACACAAAGACAAGACAGGTGGTGAATACTTGAATATGGCCCGAAACAAGGTAGCGGGCTGTCAGACAGGCAAACGGACAGATAGGCATTAAAGCAGATGAGATCTGACTCACTCCTGGTGCTTCATTAGTGGCCTTGACAGGCCATTTAGGAGAGGCAGCCCTGACAAAGGGACACGGACACTAACCAGCAGCAGGGCCAGACGCACAACACGTACTGCCATTCCTATGGCAACCTGCGCCATGACAACACATCCCCCTTTGGAAGGTAAACAGGAAGACGTCACTGAGTGGGCCTGCAACTTCAGAGGGGGGAAACAGATAAGAATAGATTGTGCATATTTTGTCAGACTACAAACATAAGTCTAAATTGTGCATATGTGTAGGCTACGTATACAGTAGAGCGTACATTTAACGAATGAGCTGAAATAGCTGGCCTTAGTTAGGCCTAAACTCTATGTTTGCCCAGTGTGAGTCCGCACCCTTCCTTTGCCAAGAAAACAAACAAAAGATCCTGCATAGAGTGCCAGTCAGGGAGCGGCACACAAGTACACACGCACACGCATAGTAATTAATGTAACTACCATTGTTTCAGAGTAGATGATAGTTTCGATCAATGTGACTTGTTAAATTGGGTCTAATGGGCTGCATAAACGCACCCACGCTTGCCACATCTGCCTGGCTTTGTGCTTCTTCTACAGACACCCACCTCAGCACAACACAGCACAGCACACCATGAGTCATAGCCATCCTCCCTGCCTGGCCACCCCAAATCCACCTCACCCCCGCTCTGTCTCATGCCAGCCAGCCCCCACCTCACAGACTGCCGTGACGTCAAAGCTGAGCTGCCACGCGCCTGTCTGTGTTGATGCCCACTGCCCAGCTGTGTTCATCAGCTTACATTACAAACCTCTGTCATTCACATGCGCATCCAAATAAGCAAACACACGCCCAGTGAGGCATGAATGGACGCCTCCTTTATAAACACTACTTCTACTTTAGTACAACAAATCTAGACATTAACCTTTTTTCCAAGGCCCCTGAAAGTAAGGCTTTACGGTTTGTGAGTGATATTTTCAAACGTTACCTTGGGTTTACACCGGTTTAGGCTAAGATAGTTGCAGGTTTTGCTGTTGTGTTACAGAATCGCTATCAGATAGTGTGATCCAAAATTCCACCCTTTGTTTTTACCAAACATGAGGCCATAATAACCCAGTCCACGACTCTACTTCCAACTTAGCCAGTGCGAAACTGACATAAGTATACTTGCAAAAGGCGGATTTTGCCTGTAAGAACGAAGCATGTATAAAATGACAGATAACACGATTCCCTAGTGCAATTATGTTGACACATAATTAAAACATTTAAACGTTGAAAACATCACATTGGATGATTATCCATATGCTGTGCTTTGTAAATTTCAGTTTCCATATGTTGCACGGACAGCGAGGCATTTGTCCACATCATCCAGCAGCTCGATTCTACTAGAAAAGCAAACATTTTGCAATAGACTACCACAGGTTAAGGTGGCTAACATAGAACTAGTTAGCAATCATCCTTAATCACCTTTACACTGCAGCAGGCCGTATGTAAACACATTAGCAACCCAACAAGCTACTTCCAAGTTGCTATGCAACAATATTCAGTCGACCACCACCACCACCAGTCAGTCAGTGGTTGGTCGGACAGTCACAGGGAACTATTTGATGAACAGAGACTGCAAACAAACAAGCAATATTGAATGGCCAAATATCGACAACACACTATAACTCAAATAGCGAGTGGACACGGTCAATTGAACCTCACTGGCGATACAGGTTTGACAGCAAGGCTATTTTGCTTGCTCCCTTGGCCAAAACATCATCTTAGGAAGACACAACACGACTTAAAGAAGGCTTTGGTTAACAGTATGTAGTGATGTTTTACTTACCCTGACTGACATGCTGCAAATAGCCTACGTTCTTGAACCCTCGGTTGCGCCGTTAAGATACTAGCAATTTCCGTATCTTCACACACTAGTAAGCGAATGACTAATTGACCAAATACATTATCGGTAGTGGTGTGAAATTCCAGAAAATGGGTTTGTACTTCACTTTGCTAAATGCAACGTTTTGCGTCATACACCTGCTCGCTCTGCGTGAGGCATACAACTGTATTACTACGCCTGGACAAAAGTAGTGCCAGTTAAGACTCGTCAGCGTCAGAGGGGGTTTGACGTGCGGAAGTGACATAATACAGCCAGGCGTGTGTCACGAAATGAAAGTAGGCTATTGTGTTCAAAACTAACTGAACAGCTATCTCCTATATCACAGTATACTTTATTGAACCTGATAGTTGCTGAATTTTGGCTGCTCCTGAACAGCAGTGGAACATTTCTGCAGTGTTGTCGAGCTGGAAAAGGTTGACACAGCGCAGTAGCGGAGAGACGTGTCTTTCCCGCGGCCATCTTGCTACAGTAAAGCAATAATAGCTCTGGTAAAGTGCATGAATCCACGAGAGGGATCGAGACCCAACGATTTTCTTAGTTCTCCGCCTCTGATAGGCCTCCTCTCCACCTCCAAATGTTAGTAATAATAGTAATAATAATAATCATCATATTCATAATATTAATAATAATAATGAAATCTTCATGCACCATTACCAGGATCTCTATGTTCTAGGCAACTTTGAATACTATTTGTGTCTTATTTCTCTACATGGGCGTTTAGACATGGGACAGGGTGGGCCATGGCCCCTGTATAGGTTATTTCCTCCTGGCCCCTGTTGTGGCCCCTGTGCTGAGCAGCCAATGACTGTGACATGATATATACCTACATTTTTGTAGGCCTATTTTATATATTCATAACCAGGGCTGTAGTACTCGAGTCCGGACTCGGCCCGAGTCCAGTCTCAAGTCCGTTTTTTTATGGACTTGGACTTGTCTCGGACTCTGTATTGTTTGGACTCGGACTTGTCTTGGACTCGGACAATGGTCTTGCCAAATTAGGCTTTTGGACTCGCCGGGTCTGTCATTAAGTTTTGTTTAGAACACTGGCCATCATAGATTGTAAAGTGGAGCTTGAAATCCAATAACAAACAAGTTTGTCTTCACATCCATGCCATATAGGTTATCTTCTAAGGTTCACACTATTGACATTCATCCTTTTCATTGTCAAACACTGACCAACATGTGACTCGGACTTGACTTGGACTCGAATCTTTTTGGACTCGGTCTTGTCTCGGACTCGAACCTCTTTGGACTCGGACTTGTCTCGGACTTGACTAGTACTGGTCTTGGACTTGTCTTGGACTCTACAAAGGTGGACTTGACTACAGCCCTGTTCATAACATTACAAATGTATCTATTTTGCCAATGTATGTGTCCCCCTGAAAAATGTAGGCCTATGCCCCTCCCCCACCCCCATAAAGTTACTCTATCCTACTCTACTGTACTTCTCTATCCTACTCTACTGTAATCTTTTTAAAAGTCCTAGTTCCGTTTGGTGATCCGGATCACCACCAGAATTGAATCACTTGTTCCTTGGGTCATTACCAATAACTCCACAAAGTTTCGTCCAAATCAGTTGATTAGTTTTTGAGTTATCCTGCTGAGACAAACAGACAAACGAAACCGAAAACATGACCTCCTTGGCGGAGGTAAAGACCAAATCTGGTTGTAGAGAGCACAGTCTGCATGAGCAGCATAGTTGCAATACCTACTCTGGCCACCATTTTACACAGTGCACCTTTACATTGCAACATTCATATACCAACACATGTCCTACCTGTGTTTACAACACTATCACATTATTCAAGTCCTTATCACATGCATCTAGGACTTAAGCTACAGTGCTACATTTGGTAGTTACAGTTACAGTAGGCCCTATAACATCCTTCAGATGTGAACTTAACACAGGTATCTTGCAGCGATCCACAGGTATCTTGGCCCATTCCTTCTGAGCAAAAGCCTCCAGTTAATTCACTTGATGGGCCTGCTTGTAGCATCTGCCTTTTTCCCACCACAGATTTTCAATTCGGCTTAAGTCAGATCACTGCTCAAGAATTTCCCAACCCTTCATCTGCAGCTGCAAAGCGGTGGTAGATGGAATTGGAATGGTTGTCCTTTTCGAATGTCCAACATCTTCCAACAAACTTCTGGTTTGTGCTAAGTATGTTGACTTGACTTGACTTGACTTGACTTGTATCACAGCTGATTATCACAGCTCTTTCAGATCTGCTCCATTCGTTGTTGTTATGTTCAGATCTGGTCTTTCAAACACCTGGAATAGGCCTATGCTACTTAGTTGAACGTCTGTCCTAAAGAGTTATACACCCTAGTTGAATAATTGTGTCAATGAAGAAATCACAAAAATCACATTTAATACCAGTATATTTGTAATCTTAGTTCAACAATGTTGATGTCCTTTTTAGAATTCATTATGAACACAAATAGACTTACAAAAATAGGCTGTTGCGGCCAAGTGGACTTTTACTTTAAATAAATAGAAATTGCTTAAAAATGCATAAATAGATAATAAATAGTTTCATTTGAATTTGTAATTTAATAGATAACTATATCTCATGATTAAAATGATGAATATTATATGGGAGAGATAAAAGAATAAGAATTCATGTTCATAGGATTACTTGTTGTTTTGGATTAAAAAAATGTGTAGGCCCTACTGTCGCTTTAAGACTGACGAGCCGGCTTCCATAGCCTCTCGCACTTTTCATTTCAGATCACAAGGAACCGTGGAAGCGAACAGTCTTCTTACCTGTTGCTCTTCAACTAGGCCTACCCGAGAGACTTTAAACCTTTTTTATTTTCCCCAAGAGACTTTTTATTTAGTTCATGTACGTTTTGTAACTGTCTTAAGAAGAACGCTAAACTTTGATTATCATTTCAAGATGTTGTGGAGTGGATTTATTTCAATTACATGGACAAAGACAGTAACTTTGAGTTGGAGAAGTATCAGTGTAGGAATTGGCACTTTCCTGGCGATCTCACTAAGACTAAACCTCTACATAGGCTACACTGAATTCTCAAAAAGACATGAGGGTTGTTGACAGCCTTGCATAGCCGTGTAACGAAGATGCACAAAGCACTAAGGGTCTGCGTGAGAGCCAGGCTAAATTGCTCCTACTCTGACCACCATCCAACACTGTGCACCTTTAACATTGAACATTTAAATAGAATTAGAATATTAAAGGAGAAGTCCAGTTTTTTTGGGTGGTCTGCAATGTTTTAGAGTCCCCCTCACCGTTTATTTCATGTTTGCTGCAGTCTCTGTTATTTGGCTGATTTGGATTTGATCTCAACCAGCTTTAGAATGGCCGTCTATGAGCACCTGCAACTCTGTTCTTAAAATCACCTTAAACATTTGTTTTCAAAAGTCTACAGCTCACAAAGTGGTTAGAGGTGTTCACTAGCAGTCCCTAACAAGTTTCAAGGCGAAATATGGCTTCTGTCATTTTTTATTTGCCATTTTGTGAAAGAAAGTGAAAGTGAAAGTGAAACTTAATTTACAAATTGCTACATAAAACACACATAAAACACGACAGATGCCATATTTCGCTACAAAAATTCTTAAGGAACACCAGTGAATACTGCTGAACACTTCGTGAGTTGCATATTCTTGAAAACAAATGTTAAAGGTGATTTTAAGAACAGAGTTGCAGGTGCCCATAGACGGCCATTCTAAAGCTGGTTGAGATAAATTCAAATCAGCCAAATCACAGAGACTGCAGCAAACATGAAATAAACGGCGAGGGGGACTCTAAAACATTGCAGACCACTCAGAAAATTGCCTTAATGTTAAAAAACTGGACTTCTCCTTTAATAATAGTAATAGAAATGCACTCAGAGAGCGCAGACCTCCGCCAAAGAAGCGGTTTGATAGAACATTTGGCTATGTTACATACTATTTTTTAAAGTCTTTCTGCCTACTTTTTGTGGAATTAATCTGGGATGTCAAAATTCGCCCATATCCCAAAATGGTGAAGAATCTTTTTTTTTAATCCTGGTTTGTGAATCATGATCCGTATCACCACCAAAATTTAATCACTTGTTCCTTTGGTCATTTCCAACAACACCACAAAGTTTCATCCAGATCTGTTCATAACGTTCAAAGTTATCCTGCCAACAGACAGACAGACAGACAGACAAATAAACAGACAGACAGACAAACCAATGCGACCGAAAGCATAACTGTGTTTCATAACAATAAATGCAATAATGCAGTCTTACAGTGTATACTGTGTTAATAATAATAATAATAACTTAGTTTTATATAGCGCGTTTCAAGGAACCCAAGGTCGCT
Organism: Engraulis encrasicolus; assembly: GCF_034702125.1. Lineage (NCBI taxonomy): Eukaryota > Metazoa > Chordata > Actinopteri > Clupeiformes > Engraulidae > Engraulis > Engraulis encrasicolus. The sequence continues at coordinate 43,761,052 of NC_085858.1, read as the reverse complement.
TTACATTGGGGGGGGGGGGTGAAGGGGCAGGGGAAGGGCCAGTGAAGTTAAACTCCATATGCCTCTGTGAATAGATGTGATTTCAGGTGCTTCTTGAACGTAGCCAGTGTGGGGGCCTGGCGTATGTTGGGAGGTAGACTGTTCCAGAGCGTGGGGGCAGCAACACAAAAAGCTCTGTCACCAACAGTACGGAGTCTGGCTCGGGGGATGATGAGATTGTCCTTTTCAGAAGACCGCAGAGACCTGGACTGGGAGTGGGGTTGGAGGAGTTCAGAGAGGTACTGAGGAGCAAGAGAGTGAAGTGATTTGTATGTCAGCAGGAGAATGTTGTACTGAATGCGGGACTTCACTGGGAGCCAGTGAAGCTGTGTGAGTGTGGGAGTGATGTGTTGCCACCGCTTCGTGCGAGATATAATTCTGGCTGCTGAATTTTGAGCTGTAGTCGTTCCAAGGCTTTCTTGGGTAGGCCATACAGTACCCCATTGCAGTAGTCCAGGCGGGAAGTGATGAAAGCATGGATAAGTGATTCGGTCACAGAGTCGGACAGTGAGGGCCGGAGTCTTACAGTGTATACAGTGTTGGCCAAGCCATGCAAAGAGGGCAACCAATAGCCCATTTGTTTGAAACCCTGATGACTCATAATATTTCTTGGCAGATCAATGCAGCAGTAAATCAATGTTCCATAATATTAAAAAGGTTATTAAGAACAACATTACTCACAAACCATGTGTCAGGATACTGCAGGTCAACATGATGAGGAGGCTATATGCATGGCATGCACACACACCCACCCTGAGGAGCCAATTAAATTAACAGACTACAAAATCACCCTCAGTTGTTTAATCTTTTGACAAACAGACACATACTGGTTGGCAAAATGTAGTTTCTCTTCAGACAGAAAGGCGAGCAAAGGATGGAGAATTCAGACAGGGATTTTTTTTGAAGTCTATGAGGATACTATACACACAGATAAGAGAAAAAGGAAAGAAAGGAAGGAGAGAAGCAAGCAAGGAGAGACAGAGCGCACAAAAAGGGGAATGTGACATGATTGGTATGCCTGCCTTGGAACACTTTAGGCAGCAATATTTTTTCATCACAAGGAAAACAGTGTGGCAGTTTCTGCCCTTTTCGTGACAGTCACAGCTCCAGGGAGACAGAGAGAGGCCTCACGTATAGGCTTCACGGATATGCTCTTCAGAAACTGTCACTGGTGCTCTGTCTGCTGTGAATATAATTTAAAAAATACCTGTCATGTTATAAGTACATGACTATTCATCAAAATAATATAAATCTGTGGGAGGCAGGGCTCAGTTCATGCTTCATGGATGATAGTGATCCACGTGTCTCAAGCGTCCACCTGAGTCATGGTTAATCCATTGATGCCTAAAGCACCTACCATTAACACCTGCTGAATGCCTAAGCCCTTTTAGAGAAAAGTTGCCCTCAGCCTATAAAAACCCAAATATCTCAGCCCCTGAAGCACATAAAACATGAAATAAGTTGCATTTAAACACTAAGACCCTCATCTTGCATTAGACATACCAACATTTTTTATAAAAAATATCTAAAATCTCATGAGCCTGAATGCTGCATCATGCAGCTCCAGGCGCCAAAGGTCAATGTTGTGAAACATCCTGCAGCATCAATGGGTTAATAGAGATTGCTGGTTGGCCTGTGGGTGTTATGGGTGAGGTATACCGGTGCACAATTTTAATTTAATAGCTTTGTCTTCTCTGTTAATGTCAGCTTCAGGAATGCTTGCTTTCAGGTCTTTTGACTGTTTGCCGCATTTAATTACTTAAGTTGTAGGGAACTGGGGTAATAGGCTATTGCTCTGCTTCATTTCATTCCTGTCTATTTTCCTTCCTCCTTTCTCTTCATGGAAAGGCTTGTTGTCATGGTGCTACTGTATAACCGCTGTCATAAACCGACACATTATGCTCGGCAGTACAATGTCCAGAGGGAGATGTCTTTGAAGACTTCAAAGGGATTTGTGAGAACATTCAGCATTGTGCAGAACAGCTGTGAAGCTCTGCTCCTATGGCAGCAAGACTTCTTTCAGGCATCATTCACTGTGTTGCCATGGAGTTGCTTTTCACTTGGCTGCTCCTGAACATTTGTATGAGACGACTGTGAAAGACTGATGTGTCCTCCTGTCATTGACTTCAGTGTTTGTCAGATAATCTTCTCACAGTGGCAGGGGAATATTGTCAAAACTGATGGCAGGCGTGTGTCTCTCTTTATTGTTGTATTAAAATGTATTTACTGTTCAGGCTCTTACTGTTTGGAGCCAGCAGAATTCCTTCATTGCAGTGTCACCAAGTGAGCAGTTGGTGTCGCTCAAGAGCACTGTGTCTCGGAGTCGACTGGTTCGGTTTTGTTCCTCCTCTACAGGGAGTCACCGTATAGTAGATCTAGTCCACTGCAAATGGGGTGACTTCTTCAATCTGAGAGACCTCATTACGGAAGAGAGCCTCAAGGCTTTTCTCGTCTTATTTTAGCCAGGACAT
>NC_085858.1:43738542-43748542 GCF_034702125.1 Engraulis encrasicolus | reverse complement strand
AGAGAGAGAATGATAGAGTGGAAAAACAGAAAGAATGAGTAATGAAAGACACTGACAAAAACAGAAAGAGTAAACGAAGGATGACAGAGTGGGAAAGCACAAGGAAACAGGGTCATAAACAAAAAGAAGGAAAAGCAAACGATCAGAGAGAGAAGGACAAGGAGAAGAATGGGAGAGTGAGAAAGACTGAGGACTGTGGTGCACTGGGTCTATGTATACATGCATGGGGTTCATGTACACAAGCACATAAGTATTCATGTCCCTAATCAGGCCCATGGGTGTGTTTTGGAATGGCCTTATTGTGGGCTTTCAGTGACAGGCCGGCTGTATACCAGAGGGAGCTATTAGAGGCAGGGCTGGACTGGGGGAGAAATAGGACCAGGGCACTTTTTGCTTAAAGTGGTAGTTCGCTATTTTAGACATTAAGCCCTGTTTGTGTGACTTCTGGGGTGAAGTAGAGATGTTCTCATCACAATTTTGACATTTGGTGCTGAACGGAGCATTTGGGTGCCCAAGACTGCAGCCCCCCCACCGTTACATTGACTCCAATAGTGCACTCAAGCAATCGATTATAAAATGGCATTAAACTTTTGTTTGAGAAGACATGGAACTCACCGTGTGGTCAGTGGTAGACAGCGATAAATTGACCCGAAAATTGCAGCGAAATATGCCTTCTAACTGTTGTTTAGCATTTGGCGGACCTATTTTTCCCCAGACGCCGTTGAATAGCAGTAGACATCCAGCCAGTAGGTAGCGATAGTGTGTTGTTTAAGTAGACATCAAGGAGCGAGGTAGAACGGCTATCTTTGAGCGGGACTGGCTACAAAAACTACAGCTTGCATACAAACCATAGATAGTAACGTAAACAAACGCACCCCCATTTCTGGTCGTGCGGAGTAATAGTCAAACCAATACAATCAATGAAGACGGACAATAATGAATATATCTTCTCTGGAAGCGTATTTCGCGGTGATTTTCGAGCCAACGTATCGCTGCCCACCTCTGACCACTCGGTGAGTTTCATGTCTCTGCAAACGAAAGTTTAATGTCATTTTATGATCGATTGCTTGAGTGCTTCATTGGAGTCAATGTAAAGGTGGGGGGGCTGCAGTCTTGAATACCCAAATGCTCCGTTCAGCACCAAATGTCAAAATTGTGATGAGAACATCTCTACTTCACCCCAGAAGTCACACAAACAGGGCTTAATGTCTAAAATAGCGAACTACCACTTTAAAGGGGCCCCTCATATTTAGCACCGCAGAACTGACACACCATTTTTTTTGGTTGTTTTTTTTTGTTTACATTTCTGAAAATAGGGGCCCAAAAGGGTGCAGGACCCACCGGGAAATGCCCACTATGCCAGATGGCCAGTCCAGCCCTGATTGGAGAGGTGATGACTTACCTGCCAATGATGAACTGTGGTACAGGGTCTTTAAAGACTCCTTCATCCAGGGCCCTCACTCTTCTTTGTGTTCTGGGCTGCAAAATTACAAACAAACATCTATACACACGTGCATACACATGCACACGCATGCATGAGCCTGCACGTGCACACGCACACACACGCACACACACACACACACACACACACACACACACACACACACACACACACACACACACACACACACACACACACACACACGTACGCTCGTGCACGCACGCACACGCGCACACACACACACACACACACACACACACACACACACACTAAACAGCTGGGAAAAAAACATGATAATCAATTGCATACTGTTAACTTGGAAATGTAACGGATTCCATCTGTACATAAGGATTTAATGGACTCTGTATCGGAGCACTCAGGTGTGTATGACATCTTCAGGTACCTCTGATCAGCGCTTCTTAGCAAACCATCATCCTGCCACCTTGAAGTTGCCTTCGTCCCTCCCCATCTTCAGAAAGGTTCAGAAATAAAATATGAAGTGAAACCTGTGTGGCATCTGCAGCCTAAGAAATTCATGCTTTTTAAATGTATTTTTTTTCAAAAGCTTTGAAATCAGCACTAATTAAACCTCTACTCCAAAAGGACACTCTGGATACCTTTTGCGTTAATTACTAAAGGCCCACTTAAAATTGCCTATAATATAAGCAGATATTTTAAACCAAAAAGCCTCATGCAGACTTACACAAAATGCCACATGCTCCGGGATATCCACTTTACGGTTTACGATCTTATTTATAGCACAGATCCAATACGGTTAGGCTATTTACATCATCTAGTCTCAAAGACTTCCTGTCAGGGCTTTATTTTCTATCCATTGTCTCATTTTAACCTTGTTAACTTTGTAGCTCGCACTATCTCTCATGATGTTCCATGAAGCAACTTATAGTAGTGTCAAGGGATTTGTGTGGAAACAGAATCAAGTTTATTCAGACATTGTTGAACGTAGGCCTGCTATTGCACACCAACAATCTATCCCTCTTTCGGTCTGTTGCTCATCCACAAGTTTTGTGTACTATTCTGTTCCTCAGACAACAAATAACATTTTGTTGAGCATGTTACTGAAAAGATGTGTTACATAATATGCAGTAAAACAATTAAGACAATGACTTGTTCCCACCTCTGCTTAGGCCTTCTTGTCGTGTTGTAGATACAACCGACAAAATAACCAGAAAAAACATTCCAGATGCCACATCCCATCATACGTGTTGCCAGGGCAACAACCAATACACATTCTACAAACTATATTGGCTATACTTACACATCACATACCACTAATCTTAACCCTTCTTCCAACCATTTATGGAAAGGTGTTAGTACGGATTTGATGTACAGTCTATAAGTAGGTATTCAACGCCTTGCTGATATTGTTGGGTTGCCTAAAATAAAGACATGGACATTAATATAGGCCTATCCTCTTAAATAATGTTTTCAGATTTTCTTTTTTATGTCTCTCAAGAATACACCTACTAAAATTATAGAGTAGACTGATCGATGATTAAACACTGATCACTATAACTGTATTCACATTTTCATATAACACTTGCTAACATTTTGCATTTCCCAAGATTTAGCTTTTTACATTTTGAATTCCTTGGCATGTACAAGTTTAATTACAATGCAAATACATATTTCCTACATTGTAAAGGAGAAAGATCTTCAGACTCAACTTATACTTGTACAAGAGCACAATAAACAGTGATATCTAAAGTATTTTCTTTGTGTTTGGACTGGAGGTGTATGTGATAGGCTGGCATAACGGTTCTGTTGTGCATTTCTCGAAACCAAAGTTGCTTACTACATTAGCTACTTTGTTGTTTGCAATGCATTTTCCCATTGGCAACTACGGAAGTTGCTAACAGGCTAGCAACTTCTCTTTTGAGAAACACAACCCTGTTGTGAATAGCTGCCCTATTAGCTATATCTCATGATGAAAGACATCATTAGAACTGGTTTTGAACAGCGTGTTTCTGTGTGTGCCTCTGGTACCAGCTTTGTTGTCTGGTATGATTTCATTTCATCTCGTATTATTTATTTATTTTCCTTCACTCTAATCTACCAAATACTCTCCCTTCTAAAACATACCCGATTCTTCTCATCGCACATGAAACACAAGGGAAATATAAAAAGTATATGCTTGAAACATGAAACAGCAAATATCAAACCACACAACAATTAGGCAGAATCTTATGTATACATCCATGCATGTTTACATGCTGACATGTCTTCCCTTGATGGCACAAAAGCTTAGCAGCCATAGCAGTATTAGTCATGTTTTTATTTTGCCTCTGCGGGTGGTTCAGTGGTTGCCTGATTTTCATAGACTTCAGATCACGTACCGCGATTCTGGTCTGACCAGGACTATAACGATTAGCGTTTCCATACAGGAAGAACTTTGTTTCCATGGCCTGGTTAACCCGCCTCCCTCGGCTTGCTACTGGTTGAGGGCTGTGCCGAAGTTTAAACCAAACATTTCTTAGCCCAATAGAACGTCTCTGCTTATACCACGTCACTGCCTTGAACATGCCTCTACCCAGAACGGTTGGAAATGCTCAGTTGATTGGTTCCAGACAAAGTGGGTGGAGCTCCCACTGTAGCGGGATTGAGCAAGCTCCTGGCCCTACTGTGTGTAGCTGAGCCGAAGGCGTTGCGTCACCAGTAGGGCGGAGCCCGGCTAGTTCAGTGGCCCTTTCTTGCGGATAGGAACACCGTCGATCCCATCTGCTGATCCCACCTGCTGTAAAACATTCGGTGACAAGTTTATGAGAAGGCTCTGCATTGAAGGGCTAACTAGCAGGTAGACTGAGCATTGAGGCAAATATTGCCTGGTTGAATGAATCCACTGTAAGTTAACACATCTGTTTCAGCACTTTCTGGATGATGACCTTCCAATACCCATCAGTTCTGCCTTTTCACCAATCTAAGAGGTAATTAGGCCTATATAGGCCATGCCAAGAAAGACTTGGGGAAACTGACACTCATCTGCAGCTCATAGAATAAGTCAATACCACCATGGCACTGTACTATATCAAGTCATAATTACTAACAAGGACGTGTCTATTGAGTGAGTTGTATATCTCATATGTGTCGTGACACACACACAACCGTTCTCAGTAATGGATCCATTTGGGGTTCTATGGTGTGTTTTAAGTCTGAAGCAGACAGCAAAGTAGCAAGGGGGAGGAAGGAGAGATGGAGCTGAAGGATGGAGGACGAGGGGGTAGGAAGTAAGAAAGAGAGATATGCAAAGAGTGGGTATGGAGAGAGACAGATTTAGAGAGAGAAAGTTAGAGTTAAAGACAGAGTTAGAGAATGAGAGAGAGAGAGAGGTGGGGGAGAGAGAGAGAGAGAGAGAGAGAGAGAGAGAGAGAGAGAGAGAGAGAGAGAGAGAGAAAGAGAGAGAGTAAGATGGAGAATAAAGAGTTGAGGTACTCCGCTTTTTTGAGTGAATGTTTGATGCAATCAATATCTATCATAGATGAACCTGATTGACAGCAGCCTCAAGGGGCCGCAAGACAGGTGAAGAAGAGAGAAATCTGAGAAGAATGAAAAAGTGGCAGAGGTTAGAAACAAAGAGGAGACGCCACGGAGACCTGCAGCTATAGCACAGTGGAACGAACGAGCATAACTTATCCAGAAAAAATAGATAAAGTGATCACAGGCGCCGGAGGTCATTTCTGTCCATCATTTAAGCGCTCTCATCTGCGGAAATGAAAGTTAAACTAATGTGTCTGCCATGACCATGTCCTGCCGTGCCATTAAGCCTCGACTCCCGTGGGAAAGCAATCATCTCGTATCTTTTTCAATCACACACAGGGCTGGACTGGGGGAGAAATAGAACCCGGGCACTTTTGGCTCAAAGGCAGAACTGACTCACCGGTGGGCCCCGCATCCTCGTGGGCCCCTTTTTTTCTGAAATGTGAAAAAAAAATCCCTTTTTTTTTACATTTCTGAAAATAGGGGCCCATGAGGGTGCAGGGCCCACCGGGAAATGCCCGGTATGCCAGATGGCCAGTCCAGTCCTGAACACACGGCAAATGGAAGCCAAAGTGGAGTGAGTGAGTGGCCTGGCGCTGGCAGCACTTTGAAAAGGAGCCTCAGACTTACTTTCTGAATGGTGGGAAATTGGACTAAAAGGCTAAGGCTCTCTCTCCTCTTCATCTGCTGCTGTCAGCACGGTGAATGGGCTTAGCCGTATAGCATGGCTGATCACTTTATTTCTTTCATTTCATTTTTTGAACTAATTCTCGGGCAAAAAAAGAGGAGAGGAAGAGAAAACACTGCATTGAACTTTTATCAGGATCAATAAAGTCACTAAAGTAGTCTGTCTGTCTGTCTGTCTGTCTGTCTGTCTGTCTGTCTGTCTGTCTCTCTGTCTGTCTGTCTGTCTGTCTGTCTGTCTGTCTCTCTCTCTCTCTCTCTCTCTCTCTCTCTCTCTCTCTCTCTCTCTCTCTCTCTCTCTCTCTATCTATCTATCTATCTATCTATCTATCTATCTATCTATCTATCACTTGCCTTTTCAGCATTACATATTGTTAGGTACAGGTTTGCCTGTTGCATTTGATGTTGAGGTCTGAGCAGCATGTCCTGCCATGCTTTGTGTGTTTAATTTTTCTTCACATTCCCTGGGGGTTGTTTGGTTTATTGTTTATTGTTTATCTTTTGTTTGATTTCGTTTTACTCCCCCACTCTCCGCTTTATAATCACTGTTTTTTATTCTCTCATTCTTTTAATTTTAATGCGATTCTGTTTGTCATAGTCTAATGTCGCCGTTCCACAGATTTCCCCCAGGTTGAATTAACTCAAAGGCCTGCAATAACATTCTTCAGATACCCGTGCTTCTGCAGCAAAACACCACTGTACATTAATAAAGTCATTTGAGACGCGAGTCATTGGCATGCATTACTAGAAAATCAACCTGCTTTTTATTTGTCATTCCAAATTCTTATGATTGCACTTCCTCAGCCCGTTCCTGTTACAATAAAAAAAGTAATAACATTTTTGAATTAAAACTTATTCATCCTTTGTGCCACCATGGAAGGGAATATACAAGCAGTGAATGCTGCCTTGAGGATAAATGTTTTAAGAGGTATTGGTGTTGTCTTCCCTTTCGCTATGCCTTGGTGCATACAAGAAGAAAAAAACAAAGTGGCGAAAGTAAACTTGACTTAACTTTAAACCATTTGCAAGTTTAATGCAGTCCTCAGAGCTACAGTTGGCAGTCAATCAGTTGGGCTTAGGCCTACAGTACCTTTCTCAAGCACTGTTAAACTTTTCAGCAAGCAATTTTAGAGTAGCTATAGAAACAGTAACTGTATATCACAGTCCGTCAGTGTTGCATATAGGGAACAATATCTGAGGTTTTGTTTGGCATATCTTGCACAGGGCTCATTACAAAGCTGAAAGGACCCCCCCACCCCCATCCAGTGCATACAAATGAAAACCCAATTCTTTGTCCCACCTCCCCCTGTCAACTCCCATACACACTCACCACTCATTTGTGATGCTCATGAAACTCTGAGGGATCATGCATGGTTATGTAATACACAAGAAACTATTCCAACTCCGACAGCCCCCCCCACTGTATCCCCCCATGCATTCTCCTACTGTGAAGGAAAGCAATTCTGTTTGTAAACTCAGCTCTCATCACACACAGAGAGATTTTCACAGCTCTTGGTTTATGTAATGAACAACATCAGTGGTAATCGGGAACAATGAAGGCATATATGATTAGTATTATCAGCGTGAAGATGCTGCGGCGCCGCGTGCCCTCCTAACAAATGACACACCGTAGGACTTAGTGATTGCCAGCCTCTGGCAGGTGGTGCAAAGCTTTTAATCAGCTGTTATTGCCCAACAGAGCTGCAGGTGACACACTCATAGATCTAGTATTTGGTCTCCGTGTGCAGGGCCGGATTAACACACAGGCTAGATATGGCTGTAGCCTAGGGCCCCCCCACCTGCCAGGGGCCCCCTAATTCAACAAAAGTGAAAAATTGCATAATTGTGACAAGATGCAATTTTGAAAAACTCATCTGTCGTGTTGAGTGTAGTTGGTAGACTTGGTACCCTTAATTCCCAGCTCCTAATCCTATGAACCTTTGGTGGGAAATTTGCCTTCCGGGGGGCCCCACAGCAACCTGTAGCCTAGGGGCCCAGGTCATCTTAATCCGGCCCTGTCCGTGTGTATGGCTGCCAGAGGTAAGAACGGGTAAAAAAATCCAAGCCCGAACCGACATGGGCCCATGGGAATTGGGCCGGCCCGGCCCGAGGCCGACTAATTATTGGATGTGTAGGCCCGAGCCCGAGGGAAGCCCGAAATTTCAAATTTTATTTATAAGGAGGGGTGATCTATGATAACAAATCAAAGCCCTTAAATTAAAGCCATTAAAGTATTTTGTTACGAAATCTAAGTTAAATAGACTGTATAAACATGCAGGCCATCTTTTATATTTCTGTGTATGCTGCACTGCAGTGCACAGAGGTTACATTAAGCGATAATCCATCATTGACGCTTTTTTTAAGAGTTGGCGGAAAATTTTAAGGGCGTCCGTCATTTTGACCGGCTGATCATTGGGCCATAAGCCACAGCAGCAGTACGACCTTAAAAATCTAGCGCGGCACTTTCACAGAGAGAGACAGCGAGACAAAGAAGAACAACGACGCGAGCAGCAGAACAGGAATGAAGGAGTTCTTGAATTGCCATTGCAAGAGTTTATTAGGCTACAGTATGTGTCGGGTTGATGAGGCGACCTCTGTTTTTTGCAGACCACGCGTCTCTCGTGGCCAAAACACGGCCGAAATGCCTCAGCGCACTGTGATGGGAGGGAGAGGCGAGGGAAAGCGCGTGCATTCTAGCAGCAGGCACTGCACTGCTGGATTATCAACTGACGTGGAATATTATTAACGCACAGCCTACATAGCCTATTTATTTATTTAAAAAAAAAAAAAAAAAAAAAAAAAAAAACTGTCAACGATAGAGAAGCCGAACCCGACCCTACCCGAACGTAATGAGTGACATTTCAGGCCCGACCCGACCCGAAATTGGCTCGGGTTCGGGTTCGGGCTCGGGCCTGGGCCAAAAATCATAGGTCTAATGGCTGCACATACACAATGAATGCATGCATACCAGCTACATCACATGCAGCTTCTACAACAGTGTGGAAGTAGCCTGATTATCATCGACTTTTAAATATCTTCGAGACTTGGTCTGACCAAGAGCATAACAATTAACATTTGCCAAACGGCATGACACGGCCCCTCGATTTGCTACTGGTTGTTTGGTTCCTTAAGACGTGGGAGGTTTTCCACTATATGCCCCTGGCCCGACTAGAAGCAACGCTGAAGGTGCTGAAGGTCAGAAAGTCTCCTTCCCAAACACCTCAAAAAACACAAGCTATACGTGTGGCATAGCATTATTTATTCAACACTGAGGGTAGTATCACCAAATATAGGCCTACTAGACATTAAGTTTCACATACTGTGCACTTGTTTATTTACAATACCTGCCGTACATTCAAGTGCATGATCCAAAGACTGAAAGCTCCCCTTGGAAACTCCCATTGGTGACACAGCACACTGCACACAATGAAATTGCATTCATGCCTCACCCCTGCAAAGGCGTAGCCCCAAACGACACCCCAAGGGAGCAGTGCAGTGGGAGGGTACTATGCCCAATGTACGTCAGTCTTGGACCAGAGCATTGGTTAATTACTCTCTTCCACACACCGAACCCGCTACCCTTGGGTACAAGCCTGACATCCATGGGCAGTCATGGGTTAGCGGTTAGGGCGAATTGTAGCCCAAAGGTTGCCGGTTCGACTCCCGACCCGCCAGGTTGGTGGGGGGAGTAATTAACCAGTGCTCTCCTCCATGACTCAGGTACCCTAAGCAGGGTCCCGTCCTGCTGCACTGCTCCCTTGGGGCGCCATTGGGGACTGCCCCCTTTGCACAGGTGAAGCATAAATGCAATTTCGTTGTGTGCAGTGTGCAGGGAACACTTGTGTGCTGTGGAGTGCTGTGTCATAATGACAATGGGAGTTAGAGTTTCCCAGTTGGGCTTTTTTTTCTTTCTTTCTTTCTATCCGCTTATCCAAGGATGCCTCTACTCTGCAGTGGGGTGGTATTATACAAATACACCGGCCGCGACAAGAGTGAGGCGAGCGACGGAAGTAATTGACTTTGTATTGAGTCGCGTGATAAAAGCGACTCTGGAGACTGGAGGCGATTCGCATGCCGAGAGCAACAGTTTGTAGTTGAACTCCTGGGAATGTTATGCAAGTGAGCTATGACACGGTTCAGCGACAAGACGCGACAGCCAATGACTGTATACAGGTCAGTGACCACAGCCAATGGGAATGTTTGAATGCTTGCGTTCTGCTTGTAACGGACATACTCTAGTCGCTTCAATCACTTGTATTGCTTACTGCTGCACAGAAGCGATTCTCTGTCGCTTCAATCGCGTCGCGGTCGATGTATTCGCCCGTTTATGCATGAACTGTGATGAATTTGGTCCAAGCAGCTGCTCTTGGCAGCATGCTG
>NC_085858.1:43731042-43733542 GCF_034702125.1 Engraulis encrasicolus | reverse complement strand
AATTCAAGATGGCTGCCACTTTTGGCTCTTTAAATGTCATTTTTTCAAAATCGTCAGAGAGCCTTAATATTAGGCTCAAATGAAAGGTCTGCTGATACTGAGTGCAGTTATGGACAGTAAAATTACAAGTAGGCTATGCAGAAGTCATCTGAAAGGTAAAAAATATCAAGGGTTGTGGTTGATGAGAATTAAACTGCTGATTAGTTGGGTCATAATGTGAGGTTCCGTGACCATCCTCTGGCAAGGATGTTTTGATGATTGATTTGACCTCTATGGACCCTTTAGAAAAGATTTAGCCCCCATGTCCCTCCCAGAAATCCTGACATTTTTTACTAGAGAGGCAAATTCAAAATGGCGTCCAGCGCCATCTCTAAAAAAATAACTTTTGATCTGAATGACATAGAATCATGTATGAAGACACTTTTTCATACAAGTCAACCATGAGGATTCCAAATCTGACATCATTTTGATATACAACTTTGGTTTGACCGTGAAATTCAAGATGGCTGCCATCTAGAACAGTCGTTTTCAACCTTTTTAGGCCATGACCCCCCAAAACAGTCATATTTTGACTGGGGACCCCTACTCCATTGGTGATGGTCTTTTAAATTGAGAGTCCTTACATTGACATCCCACCCCCCCCAAAAGGGGATCTCAACCCACAGGTTGAGAACCACTGATCTAGTACATAGAACATTTCATAGGACATTTTCCAAGCATTCTTGCATAAAGAAGCTTGTTGAGGGACTCAAAGCAAGAGCTGCTGAAATGGACAGAAGTTCTCTCAAAAGTAGTGATAAGCCTGGTTCAAGACAGTCAACCTTAGCTCCCTGAGCTGCAAGAACACCATGTTGTTGAGGAACGTGTGGCCTTATTCACCTTATTCAACCTCAATGGCATATACAGGAAGATGCAAGGGAGCAAGGTCATCCAGAAGATCTCCGTCCAACCTATTGCGATTAAAGAACCCCATGTTGCTCTAATTGACATGGGCATGATCTGGAGGATGGCAACTCCATTGGACACAGGACGGCACGTCATACAAGTGGTTGGGCTGTGTCAAAAAGGTGTCATCCATCATCCTTGCCCGCCATTCTCATTCTCACCGTGTAATCAATGTCAATGATCCCTGCATCTCTGGTCCAGCATCTCTCTTCCTAATGCTCCCGCCCAGCATGCCACAGCATAGGAAAGCACACTAGCCATGACAGACTGGTAGAAAATCTGCAGGAGTGCGTTGCAGACATAAATTATCTCAACTTCCTCAGGAAATAGAGCCTACTCTGCACTTTCTTTTAGACTGCATGTGAATTTACTGACCAGTCTAATTTACTTTTCTGATGTACCCCCAGGTATTTGTAGGTGCAGACTGTTTTCACTGTCTCCCCCTCAAAAGATACAGGCACAAGGGGTGGGGTGGACCAACAGAAATCAACGATCATTTCCTTGGTTTTGGTGGTGTTCAACTGCAACTGGTTGGTCCCGCACTATCTAACAAAGTTCTGCACCAGGCCCCTGTACTCCCCCTCCTGCCCATCTTTAATACATCTCACAATGGCAGTGTCATCTGAGAAGAGCAGTTTGCGTTCACGAGACAGGTGATCTATGCACACAAGAAGAGTAGCACCATGGCTGAAGCCTCTGCTTCCAAGTGGAAGACCATGAAGACTTGAGAGTCTTTTATCCGTCTCCCTTCAGATGCAAACATCTTACGCCAACACGGCCTTCTTGACAACTACTTGGCGTACCTAGTGCGCCACTCCACACTGGCAGGCAAGGATGCTGGAGACACCTTTTGGACATAGTCCAACCAATTGTATGGTGTGGCATCCTGTGTCTTGCCAATCTTCTACTGATGGAGTTGCCATCCTCCAGATCATGCCCATGTCAATTAGAGAAACATAGGGTTCTTCAATCACAATATGTTGGAGGGAGATCTTCTGGATGAGCTTGTTCTTCTGCGTCTTCCTCTATATGCCATTGGGGTTGAATAAAGCCACACATTCCTCAACAACACAGTCTTCTAGCAGTTCTGAGAGCTTCACACGTTTGACTGTCTTCAACCAGGTTGATGGCTGCTTTGAGAGAACTTCTTTCCATTTCAGCAGCTCTTGCCTTAAGTTCAAGTTTTCCACTATATCAGTGGCTTTCAACCTGTGGGTCGAGACCCTTTTTTTTTTGGGGGGGGGGGTGATAACGTAAGGACTCTCAAAGTAAACTACCATCACTGCATCTAAAGCTATCAACAAACAATGCTAAAACATTGGCCAAATTGTCAAATCATATTTAAAAAGCCAAACATTGTGAAAATTACCTACCTACAAGCACACTACGCCTTATAATGTGAGGTATTGTATGCTTGTATATCAGCTATTTTCTCAATATCTATGTATGAGGAATGGAGCTACACAAATTGGGGGGTCCCCAGTCCAGTTTTGCAGGGTCACGGCCAAAAAAAGGTTGAAAACGACTGTTCTAGATGGCAGCCATCTTGAATTTC
>NC_085858.1:43708542-43726042 GCF_034702125.1 Engraulis encrasicolus | reverse complement strand
TCTGTTTCTCCTATCTCTCCCTGTTCTCTTCTGTTCCTCCTCTCTTTCCTCCTCTGTTCTTTTCTGTTCCCTCTCTCTCCTCCTCTGTTCTGTTCTGAACCGCACTCCTCTCCTCCTTGTCCTGTTCTGTTTCTCCTCTCTCCTCCCTGTTCTGTTCTGTTCTGCTCTGTTCCTCCTCTTCCCCCCTCCCCTGTTCTGCTCATGGTCCTCCTCTCTCCTCCCTGTTCTGTTCTGTTCTGTTCCTCCTATCTCCTCCTCTGTTCTGTTCTGTTCTGTTCCTCCTCTGTTCTGTTCCTCTCTCTCCTCCTCTATTCTGTTCTGCTTCTCTCACCTCCTCTATTCTGTTCTGCTTCTCTCTCCTCTTCTATTCTGTTCTGCTCCTCTCTCTCCTCCTCTATTCTGTTCTGCTTCTCTCTCCTCCTCTATTCTGTCCTGCTTCTCTCTCCTCTTCTATTCTGTTCTGCTCCTCTCTCCTCCTCTCTGTTCTGCTCCTCTCTCCTCCTCTATTCTGTTCTGTTCGTCCTCTCTCCTCCCCTGTTCTGTTCTGTTCCTCTCTCTCCTCCTCTGTTCTGTTCTGTTCCTCCTCTCTCCTCCTCTGTTCTTTTCTGTTCCTCCCTCTCCATCATTCCCCCCTCTGCTATTGCTGGGGGAGGGCGGGCGCTCTGAGACTCCCTCCATTCCATACCTCCCTTCATACCTCCACTCTATTCTCTCCTCTCCTCCACACCTCTGTCTCTTCTCTTCTCTTCTCCTCTTCTTTTCTCTTCTCTTCTCTCCTCTTCTCCACACCTCTTTCTCTTCCCTTCTCTTCTCTTCTCTTCTCCTCTTCTTTTCTCTTCTCTTCTCTCCTCTTCTCCACACCTCTTTCTCTTCCCTTCTCTTCTCTTCTCTTCTCTTCTCTTCTCTTCTCTTCTCTTCTCTTCTCTTCTCTTCTCTTCTCTTCTCCACACCTCTGTCTCTGTCTCTTCTCTTCTCTTCATCTACTGTTGCACTACACAGCATGGTTCCCAATTGCCCAGCTCTGTCAGACTCTCTCTGTCTCTGTCTCTGTCTCTGTCTCTGTCTCTCTCTCTCTCTCTCTCTCTCTCTCTCTCTCTCTCTCTCTCTCTCTCTCTCTCTCTCTCTCTCTCTCTCTCTCTCTCTCTCTCTCTCTCTCTCTCTCTCTCTCTCTCTCTTTCTCTGTGCATGTGTGAGTGCGTGCATGTGTGCCAGTATGAGTGTGCGTGTGTGTGTGTGTGTGTGTGTGTGTGTGTGTGTGTGTGTGTGTGTGTGTGTGTGTGTGTGTGTGTGTGTGTGTGTGTGTGTGCGCGCGTGCGCGCGCGTGTGTGTGTGTGTGTGTGTGTGTGTGTGTGTGTGTGTGTGTGTGTGTGTGTGTGTGTGTGTGTGTGTGTGTGAGTGTATGTGTGCCAGTGTGAGTGTGTGCGTGCGTGCGCATGCGTGTGTGTGTGTGTGTGCACTCTGACAATAGAGAATGGAGAGAGATTTTTGGAACTGATTAGAGACGTTTGGAGGGAGGTAGAGAGAGTGTGATAAAAAGAATAAGTGAGATAGAGAGGGAGAGGAGAAGGGGAGGGAGAGAGAGAAAGAGTGGGAGAAAGGGAGAGAGGGGGAGAGTAAGACAGAGACAGAGACAGAGAGAGAGAGAGAGAGAGAGAGAGAGAGAGAGAGAGAGAGAGAGAGAGAGAGAGAGAGAGAGAGAGAGAGAGAGAGAGAGAGCGAGGGTGTGTGATGTGATGTGACTCAAGCTGGCCCTTTCAGCTCCATTTTGTTCCCACAACTTCCCTCCTAATGACTCAACTGCCGTGATTGGCTCCCTCACCACAACCTCAACAATATCTATGCAGACAAATGGCAGCAGCAGCCGCAGCCGCAGCAGTAGCAGCAGGGAAGCCGACTAGGGGGGACAGAGGGGACAGTTGTCTTGTCTTGGGCCCAGGGAAAGAGGGGGCCCAGAATTGGATTCTCATTACATGATATGTATTGAATGGGGGGGCCCTTTCAGATGACATTGTCCTGGGCCCAGCCAAAGCTCTCAGCAGGCCCTGAGTAGCAATAGCAGTTAGTATGCGTGATGAAAAACAGGAACCCATCATTGGACTTCATCAGCATGATAGCAGGCTGAGAGACAGACAAACCTTGTGATTGCTTGTGAGACGCACAGCTGCTGCTGTTTTCTTTCACGGTGTCAGGTGTAATTTTGGATTCTTTTTTTGTTTTCACCCAATCTAGAGTAGGGACAGGTTACATGACACCTGTGCCTTCTCATTGTGCTAACCTTTTCTGGGTAGTTGATTATAGTTGCGAGAGAGAGAGAGAGAGAGAGAGAGAGAGAGAGAGAGAGAGAGAGAGGAGAGAGAGAGAGAGAGAGAGAGGAGAGGAGAGAGGGAGGGGTGGAGAGGAGAGAAGAGAGAGAGAAGAGAGGAGAGAGAGAGAGAGAGAGAGAGAGAGAGAGAGAGAGAGAGAGAGAGAGAGGAGATCATTGTTGGTTGATAATTTGTTGCTGTGTTGGTTGGATATGGATCAGACTGTGTGCATAATCATTTGGGGGAAATGCGGTCTGGAAAAGAATCGTGTAGGCCCTACCGTGGTGGGGCAATGGTAGGGCACTCGTTTGGCTATGCTGACGACCCTTCCCCGTCTCTCTCTGCCCATTCGCTTCCTGTTACTTTGTCCTGTCAAATGGCGGCGATACCCCCCCCCCACCCCCCAAAAAAAAAAAACAAACAAAAGAAGTGTGTAAGCATAATAGTCATTGATGCTTCTTTATTTCTGTAGCCTACTCAGAGTCAGATAAACGAACAGTTATACATAGACCTACATTTGCAATCCTACAGTGGCCTGCGAGGGACATATGCTGAACCGTTTGGGTGGACATGGCAGTCAGTCAATTTGAACAACTAATTTGAAAAGAATTAATGTCTGGATGAATGGATTCATTGCAACAACCATTGCTCACAATGCGTATGTGTAAAAGTTGTCGATAAACCACATAACCTAGCAATGTGAAGTGCTGTGAAATTTACATATATCTGATCATTAGGTATGTATAGATTTAAAGTCAGGACATAGAATGCTAACCAGAGTATCAAGTTCTTACTTTCTGCATGGAAGATTTCAAAGGGTTTGCACGTGTGAAGTGAAAAGTGTTCTACTGTGTTTGAGCGCATGCCAAGTAAAGCACAAGTCAATCATTGTACTATTTTTATAGCACTTCTCAGAACGACGTCTTAGTCAGATTTCTGTGAGTATACAGTATATCACCAGTGGCTCATCCACCAATAATGAGCTTCAGAAGAATAAATAAACCAGAAGAAGACAGTGAAGAAGATTAAGAATAATAAAGAAGAAGAAGAATAAAGAATAATAATAATAAAGGGTCAAACAGTAATTGGAGTGTGAGCAGGGCCACTAACGAACGTCAGCAGTAGAATCACCACCACCATGGCCGCTGACAGCTTTGGCTGGGCCCAGGACAAAATCACCTCAAAGGGCCCCCCATCCAATACATTAAATGTAATGAGGACCGACCCAATTATGGGCCCAAATCTCCCTGGGCCCGAGACAGCTGACCCCCTTGCCCCCCCCTGTCAGCTTCCCTGACCATCAGCGTCAGCACAATGGTCCAGTGCAGCTCATCTCATCAATTAAGAGCTGAAGGCAGTGTGTACTTGCTCATCAGGCACGTGTCCCCGTTGCATGTTTCGAGCCTGTGAGGTGTTAAATTAGATAGTCATGATGAGAAGAAATGTGGAGAGATGTGTGTGTGTGTGTGTGCGCGCGTGTATGTGTGTGTGTGTGTGTGTGTGTGTGTGTGTGTGTGTGTGTGTGTGTGTGTGTGTGTGTGTGTGCGCGCGTGTATGTGTGTGTGTGGCTGTAACAATAACTGTATTTGCATTGCACAATACTTTTCATGCAAGGCACGACTCAAAGTAGCTTCATCGGTTCAACCGGAGGATGGGATTTGTTGCAACACAATGTTGGTACGCAGGGCCTCCAAAATCATTGGCCACAGTCTTCCCACCTTAGCCTCACATTACAATACCAGATTTGCCAGGAAAGCCAAAAACATCACCTCTAACCATACACACCCAGCACACCACCTATTCACACTCTCGCCTTCAGGGAAAAGGTACCGTAATATCCCATGCAACACCACACGCTCTAGGGAAAGTACCTACCCAAAAGTCATGCGCCACTTAAATATGCACTAGCACTTTACAGCTACTCTAACTCCACTATCTGGCCTTCCTACCTTCCTTGTTTACTTTGTACAATGTTACATCAATTCTGTACATCCCATGCACTTTGAATATTCCATTGCACTTTTAAATGTCTCCAATGTTTTTGTATGTCATTCCCTGTTTATTTATGTACCCCCCTGTTTCTTTCATACCCCCCCCCCCTAGTTTTATGTCTTTAGTTGTATTGCTGTATATGTGAGCACAACAAGTAACATTCCTAACAACTGTATTTTATACTGTTGAACTGTTGATATGGCTAAATAAGACTTGAACTTGAAAGCTTGAACTTGAACAATGATGTCAGCGTCTGCTACTGACCCACCCTATTGACCACCCAGGTGTTTACGTAAGCACACATTTCGGTAACACTTTACAATAATGGTGCATGAATTATAACGGAATAATGTTGGAAGTAATGTATGATTTATGGTGAATTAACACATGATTTATGTACATAGTGATATTTAATCTATCATTAGTTAATAAGGAGTCATGACATGAGTGATGAGGACTTACCATTAAGTAAATGTGGTAGATCAAAGGGAAATTCGTGGTGTGAATTACAAGGTTAACATATCATGTATTAACATGACTGATGAAAATCCTGTCAGATCAACCCAGTCATACATGAATCCAACCTTAGTTAATGTTGCCTCTCCAGCAATAATGGAATAATGTTGTAGTCATTAAATGACACTCAGGATAAAGGTGGTAGCCTAGGCCAGCGGTTCCCAAACTTTTTCTCCTGGCGCACCCCCTTAGCGAATATTTTGGTGTGCTGATGGCCACGCAAGTATGGATTCACTGTACATTCACTGCACATTATGCACAGTTTTGAATAATCCTCTTTTCCAAGTCTTGGAGTTAAACTGCACTTCAAATGGACCCTTCCAGCATACAATTCACCGTACAATTAAAAACTACTTAAAGTTCATTGATGCTGTATAAAAACTCTCACCATTGCTCTATTCAGCTCGCGCACCACCTTATGGCAGGCTGCGCAACCCCAGGGGTGCACGGACCACAGTTTGGAAAACCCTGGCCTAGCCTACATTTAGGCTACTAGTGTGGATTTCTATGATGACCAGCCGAAATAATCAGCCCATTGCCAATGTGCATAACAATCCTCGCCGTGTGGAGCCAGTCATCTCAACCAGACCTTATGGCAATGGGCAACTTCAGAGAAGCTACAGAGCATTGTCAGGAACAGCGGCTGTGGCGTTCGTAGCTGGGGGTTCGACACTTCCTTCGTCACCTGCGGACTTGAAGCAACCTCTCCAGGCCATCATAGTAGCCTACACCCCCTTCCCGCAAACACAGGGAGTCACGTTTCATTCTTATTACCTGCTCCCGTCTTAATGTAACGTTTCGTTTCCCACTATCTGCATTCTTTTAGCGGCTTATTTAGGGTGTCTCTCGTTCCGATGTGTGGTCATTAGCCAGCCATCACCAACGCCCTGAAGGGAGCCAGCCGAAGGAGTTTCTGTGGCGCTGCAGCGACGACTTCCACATTTAGTCAGTTTTTTTTTCACGATTTCAATGACCTTACTTCTTTATAATGTATAAACGTATTTCAGTTCAAACCATAACTAAATATAGGCTAGGCTATTATATTAATAGGCCCTTGTGGTAGGCCAAACGCCAAGTCACCACTTCTCAAAACTGATAATCATACTTAGACTACCCAGTGACGTGATTGTGCCCACACATGCATCTGATACCTTCTGGTTATATCAGCCAATGACCAGCCTAATGTTTAGCCTAATATATTACATATCATTGACATCGTAGTATACTATGAATTCATGTTGTCTTTGCCACCCCAAGTAAAGTCATTACATGATCATGTGTGCTCATGATTACTACAATATTCATTCACGTTTTCTTGGCCACCTTAAGTAAAGCCATGACATTATGATAGGTTAACACACTTGTTTTCAGTATAGTAATCATGTGTTAACTTAACACATGATTACTATACTGAAAACAAGTGTGTAATCAACCATTTCTATACAGTCAACTAATCAATCATTAACAACCTTCCCAATCATTAACTCCCCCGCCAAGTGAAGTCACAGCATTATAACACATAACTCATTACATAGGCCTATTTTGATGTAGTGTATTTTCTGAACTTTTAAATACAATCAAAGCACCAGACAGAGAGCAATAACTTTTTATTATTATGAAAGCAAGTCATAGGCCTTCACATATTGTCTCACACTAACACTCACACACACACACACACACACACACACACACACACAATAAGTGTGGCAGTAACCCCTCTCAAGGTGCTGTGTATGGGCCCCACTGTTTGGATCAACAAACCATCTTGAATGGTTAACAGTGAAGTGAGTGTAGCCAATGGCAGCTAATGCGCCTCTGTATGCTCGCCACTCATCACTGATCAGGGTGGCTCCTGGACGCACATGCTTGACCACAATTGGGATAAGATTCTCCCGTCCTCTTCTCCTCACCAGCCACAGGATGGGACACCTCCGCTCGTTTCTTATCCCTAAAATGCCAAAGACCTATTTTTTTCTTCGCCATGTAGCAGAGGCCCTTCCGCGGTGATACTGTAAAATATACAAACAAAATACAGATATTTTACAGACAGCTCCCGCTAGCCCCCCGCTATATGGAGGTGGTCAGGCTGGTGAGAAAGGGTTTAAGCAAGACGGCGGCGTACGAAAAAAATTCCGATCGACAGAAATACCATCTGCAACCAAGCCCCTATTGCGGAGCTTGCAACGGTCAGCCCTGATGATTACATGGAAATTAGGGAGACATATCTTCCTGGTGATAGTTTATTTAACTTCACCAAGGACTGTGCCACACAGTGTGAATCAGGTGGGCACATGCAGGAGATACAGCAACTGAAAAGAAAGGGGGACCTGCTAGATATTTCAAAAAGATGAAAAAAAAAGGTAAGCAGGCAGTCCTTGTTCAGGTTCTAAAAATCGTTGTTAATCATTAAGCTGTTCAATTTTCTGCATGTGCCCACCTGAAGGCGAGCTCCGCAATAGGGTGCAAGTGTTCGCAAGTTCTCTCCTTCTGTCTGTCTGTGCTTGTCCTTCTTCCTCTTCTTCTCTCTCTTTTTCCTGTCTCTCTTGTTCCTCTTCTTTCTCTTCCTCTCTGGCTCCGAGTCACTTGAAGAGGAGGTGGAGGAATCGGAGGGTCGAGCTTGTTGGGCAGCTGCTGCGCTGGTGGCGGTTGCAGCCGCTCCCTCCATAGCGGTGGCCTTAAGTTTTAAAGCTGCAAAAAGAGAGGAGCTACTAAATACACAATCCTGAGACATGACCTGACAGCTGATACAGTCGTCAATTCCAATCTCATTTTTTGTCAATTACAGACAGAACATGACACAATACTTTCAATAGCTTTGATATAGCCCCCAACGCAATGTTGCGTAAAATAGGGCGATATTGCCCCCGCCTGCGTTTCTCATCTCCAATTGGCCAATCAGAACTGAGCCATATGGGAGCTGCTGTGGCCAACTGGAGACGAGAAACGCTATACTATACTGTTAAACTAGATAATGAAAACACAGACCAAAATGAAATGCACATTCATGCATGTAAATACTCCATATATGTGAAAAATGGTGGACTGTTCCTTTAACATTAACACTCAACACTTACATATTAACAATTCAGGGAAGCTGAAGAAGGTGGTGTTTGTTTAAATGTGGCTGCCTTCAATATAGGTCTAAAGTGAAGGGGAAAATCCTGGTTTGTGTTCATAGTACGGCCCTTGGAGAACTTTTACGGCCCCTCGGATGAATTTGAATTGGCCCTTCGAATGAGAAAGGTTCCCCACCACTGACGTAGGCTATAGGTTAAGCTTACCCTCTTTCACTCTTCTGTGGTGAGACTGTGCCCATTTTGGGTTGACCTCCACACGCGTCTGTAGCACAGCACACAGGATTGCAGGACACAGCATCCTGCAGGACACTACAAAAAAAACAAAAAAAAAAACAAGGGGAATGAATAAATTACCTGACCAGTTATTAAACAAATGAAAATTGATGTGCCAGAGCTGTGGTAAAAGTAACCTTGGGTCCAAATCATCTAGGCCTAGGGTGTGTGTGTGTGTGTGTGGTAAATCCAGTGTTCACATTATTCAGATATGAGAATTAATTAATTCATTCATTTTAACTGACATTAGTACATACCCATATCAGTGCCATTTCACCCTGCCAAGACACTGGACCTGGGTCTATTGGAGCTCTCTGCTCAGGGTGTCCTCATTATACTGCAGCAGGCACTGTTGTTTCTATAGTTCCTAGAAGCGAGACAAATAAATACTTAACCATGCACCTCATATTGACATAGCAAATATGTCAATAAGCAAGACCTATTGAGCCCAACAGGGATAATCTTACACTATATCAGTTTTCTGTGGTCTCTTGTAAGATTGGCCCATCACCATTCTGCAGGACACTACCGTCTCCCTGCCAGGATCTGTAGGATGTAAGAAAATAAATCAAAACATAGCAATGCACAGCATTGATTACTTATCTATAAAGTAGCACAAGTCATATTGACAATGTAGGCCAGGGGTGGGGAACCTATGTCTCTAGGGCCGTTTGCGACCCTTGAGGCAGTTTTATCTGGCCCCCCGATATAATTTTAATGCTATTCAGCTTCACATGAAATATGACATATTTTGTAATGGAATCTTAGAAAATACATTTGCAATACAATTAAGTTATATTCAGGGAACCTGAAGAAGGTGGTGTTTGTTTAAATGTGGCTGCCTTCAATATAGGTCTAAAGTGAAAGGGAAAATCCTGGTTTGTGTTCATAGTACGGCCCTTGGAGGACTTTTACGGCCCCTCGGATGAATTTGAAGCGGCCCTTCGAATGAGAAACGTTCCCCGACCCTGACGTAGGCTATAGGTTAAGCTTACCCTCTTTCACTCTTCTGCGGTGAGACTGTGCCCATTTTGGGTTGACCTCCACATGCGTCTGTAGCACAGTACACAGGATTGCAGGACACAGCATCCTGCAGGACACTTCAAAAACAAGGATAACAAATAAATGACCTGTCCAGTTCTATAAAAAAGAATACCCTGAAAAAGAACACCCTGTTGTTTACCGGTATACAGCTCCTAGAAGCGAGACAAATAAATGAAATACTTTGCCATGCACCTCATATTGAGATGCATCAATGAGCAAGTCATATTGGTCACAAAGAAGTTAATCTTACATTCTTTCAGTCTTCTATGGCGAGTTAGGCCTTCAGGTGACTCGTCTTCGCCATATTATGAGACAGCAGCCTGTGAAAACATGGTAAATAGAATAACCCATTAACCTTGGGTCCTAATATAATACATGGACATAAACTAGCCTACATTATTTAGACAAGGTCAGTAGACCTCCACGTGAAACAATAAGAAAAAGTGACCATACATAATTTCAATTTCTTGAAGAGGCCATCTACACATATTTGTGCAACAAGTGCTGTTTTGAGGACCCATACTTTTTAAGGACAGGTTGCCTACTGTTTGCAAATGGCAGGGTATTTCACATTGATTTCGGGGTGGCGTGCTCAACTTGACCACTCTGGTCGACATTGAGCTCGCGCTGATACATTGGGCTCGCGTTACTGAGAACGATTCCCTGATTGACGCTCCCAACGCAGGACGCTCCCCTGTCGGCTCGCTCCCACTAGCCAGACTATCGGTCCCACCGCCATATAACGGAGCTAGTTATCTTTTTGATGTTAGTTTTTTTGTTTCTAACCCTAACCCTAACCTTGACCCTAAACCTAAATTGCTTGTATGTGGCAGTGTATGATAATACGTGAAATATAATCGGGTGGGACTACACGTCCGGGAGTGATAGAAACACCTGGGACTGCACGTCCGGGAGCGATCTCAGTTGGGAGTGTCCATCTACCACAGTTTCAAAGTAGCATGGAACTAAATTATATCCCACCTTTGACTTGATTTTACGCCGGTGGGTCTTGGAACCCCTGTGTGACTGCCTAGGTTTCAGGATAGAGAAAGTAAAACAAAAATCATTGAGTAAAATCGATGGGGGACAAAAACGTCGCTACTTGAGGAAAAATAGCATTACTACAGGGATGTTAGCTACTCGATACATAGTAGTGACGCTACGACCAAGCTACTAGAGAATGTAATTAAATTAGTCGCTTCGCTACTGCCCAGCACTGAAAACCAACATACCCAGACGGCACACCAGTCTTTCCAACGTCGCCTGTGCATTTTTGCCGCTGTAAAATACATTGGCAAGGCGTCTAAGCGTTAGTTCATCAGCGAAATACCGGGCAGACGTGAAAAATGAGCAGTGCCCAGAATCTAGTTGATGAGCTAACGCAATAGCATGCTAACGGTAGCCTTTGTCTATCTTTAGGCAGGGGAAAGGCAACTGAGAACGAGCAATGTCAAACAATTTACCATCAACAAGTATACTTAACATATTCACCGTTTCACCACAGCATTTTGTCATTACGATGCTCGCAAGTCATCAGAATTTACTAGCGTACAGCAGCAACTAGTGTAGTCACGTTGAGGGGACTTGAGCTACCAGCTATGTAAAACGGCTGTGCCATAACTTAGCAATGGCGGATCTGTGTTCAGAGGAGCTATTCAATCGCTCTTGAGTACTGAAACTTTAAACCACAGTTGAGTAAAATGTACTTACATGTATATGACGCCCATTTTCCGTTGGTATGTGAGGAACTTTTCCCCCATATCGCCAAGAAACTTGTAAACCACACAGACAACGCGTGGTTCTGTTCTTCTTCTTCTTCTTCTTCTTTGGTGTTTATTGGCGGTTGGCTACCGACGTGGAGCATTACCGCCACCAACTGGTGCAGTTATGTACAACTCTTTGCATGGCTTGTTCAGGTCAGAGGTACGGAGCATTGATGGAGTGTGCGCACTAACGGGGGTGCTAAATAACAGAAATAAATAAAACAAAAAGCAAACAAATAATAATGAAAAGAAAAATACATAAAAGGAAGGGAAGCCATTAGGGAGGGAAAGAGAAAAATAAATGATCACTCAAAAATAAATAACTTAAATCCTGTCAAATAACTGGGTTGACTTCAAAAATCTCATAAGGGGGGCCCATGCAGATGGCCTATTGGAGAATGCCAGCAGGCCTTCCAGAGTTAACCTTGTCATCCCTATTGGCCTTACATTTTGCATCAGTATTTCCCTTTCACAACTATATGCTGGGCATTCTAATAACACATGTTCTACTGTCTCTCTGTGGTTGCAGAAAGGGCATTGTCCAGTGGCATGTTTCCCTATTATGCTGAGGGAGTGATTAAGTTGCGTGTGTCCTATTCTAAGCCTTGTGGTGACTGTGTCAGCTCTTCTGTCCCTGCTGTCTGGTCTTCTTGTGGGGACTTGTGGTTGGATCTTAAACAGGAACCTCCCCTTTGTATTTGCTACCCACTGCTCTTGCCACAGTTTACAAACTTTAGTCTTGATTAGGCTCTTTACCTCCTCTCTGCTTAGGGGCACCACCAGGTTGCCTAGCTCCATCTTAAGGGCGTTTTTGGCCAGTATGTCAGCCACTTCATTGCCTTCCACTCCTGTGTGGTTCTGTTCAATCAGGAAGGTGATGTTGACCGCGGCTGATGGCTTCTTTGTGGCTTGTGTGTGGAATTCGCATTGTGCCAATTAGTTTTACTGCCACCTAAAGGCTTGGTGTAGAACTAATTTAACCAGAGACGGTCCATTTTCAACTAACTTGAACAATCCTTGCTTTAGTTCAGAATACCATTTTAAAAAAAAACAGAGTGGCCAAGCACATTGATGTTTTTCCTCAAAAGCAGCAGAGGAACCTTTTTAATTCGAAGGGTCACTTCAAAATGTAGGCCTATGTCCAAGAAAGATCATTCAGATGATTCTATTTTGATAGCCTATTCTGTAGGTTCATTTAAATGTTTATAGCACAGATCGAATTGTTTGATCAACTTAATTTCTGAGCTTATAGTATCATAATAAAATGTACTGACAGCAAAGCTGTGGCTAGTAGAAAGGTTTATGCAGGGGTGGGGAACCTTTTTCATTCGAGGGGCCACTTCAAATTCCTACCATGGTCATAAAATCCTCCGGGGGCCGTACTATGAACACAAATCAGGATTTCCCCATAAAATTTAGGCCTATATAGACACCTTTAGGCCTATATAGACATATAGACATCTTTAAAGGTAGACACCTTTAAAACAGTCCCCACCTTTTCTAGGTCCCCTGAATATAACTTAATTGCATTGGAAATGTAATTTCTAAGATTCCTTTAGGCCTGCAAAATATGTCATAGGCCTATTTCATGTGAAGTTGCAAAACATTATAATGATATCAGGGGCCGGATAAAACCGCCTCAAGGGCCCTCGAGACATAGGTTCCCTACCCCTGGTTTAATGGTTAGTGATTCTGAAAAACACCACTGGGCAGCGTGAAAAAACATACACACACACAGACACAGACACACACACACATTTTAGTAAAAGGCCAAAAAATGCCCTTGGGCCCCCAACAATCCCGTTGCCTAGGGACCCCAAAATCCTAGAAACAGGCCTGCCGACCCCCCACTCCCTCCCACCCACCTGACCTCACCCCACCCCACCCCATTTGAAATTGACTGGGGCAGCTCCCGACCTGATCACTGGCATTTACATATTAAAGGCTCTTCTAAGAAAGGGATGGGAGGGGGGCATGGGGAGCCGCAAATGCTGTGGCTTGAGGTATGAGGCAATTTAAGGTGCAAAACTCATCCACAAATTCCTCTTTTCATGCAGTGTCCCATATCAGCCAAAAAGTTAATCATAATTTACATAGTTACTCATAAATTGAACAGAATAACTATGCAGTTGTTATTTATTTAGTAAGGTGCCATTTCCACGTAGCAGGATAATTTTACATGTGGATATTTTGTTCTCCTTTTTAAGCGGAAACACGACAAAATAGTTTTTTTTTTGAGGCAGGTTTTTTGATATGGCTACATGGAGATAGAAGGCCAATACCAATGCTTTTTCAGAAATAGTACAATACGTGGAAGCGGTTTCTAAATTCCTTTTTAAGCGGAAACACGACAAAATTGTTTTTTTTTTAGGCAGGTTTTTTGATATGGCTACGTGGAGATAGAAGGCCAATACCAATGCTTTTTCAGAAATAGTACAATACGTGGAAGCGGTTTCTAAATTCATCCTCACTGTTGTCCTAGTTTTCTAGGCTCATTGGTGGTGTTAATGTGCATAGGCATGATGTGATGTGACGGTGGAAAAAGGAATGGATTGGGGGGGGGGAATCAGTTTATTTTCTCGTTGAGGACCCAGTGGCAGCAGAGGGGTTGAAGTACAGGGGTAGTAATGTCAGCATCTGAAACAGCACAGAAACAAGAGACAAACAGTACATAAATTTTTAAAAAAAAAAACAGCGACACTGCATACCAACCATTGACACACAGCTGCACATATATTATAAAAGTATCCAGTGAGGCTCATGTAATGGTAATAATATTTTGTTATGGATCTTATGTAGCCTAGTGATAGACTTACCATTTCTTGTTCTGGCATATCTGGCCTATTCCCAAGAGAAGGCTGATGTCCCTGTCTGTTGATCTGATTTTGAC
The DNA here is from genome assembly GCF_034702125.1 of Engraulis encrasicolus. NCBI lineage: Eukaryota > Metazoa > Chordata > Actinopteri > Clupeiformes > Engraulidae > Engraulis > Engraulis encrasicolus. The sequence goes on along the minus strand of NC_085858.1, from coordinate 43,712,184 downwards.
GTCGGCAAGATGCTTCGTGCTGTCTGGGTTTCAAACCTAGTGGTGAAATGACAAGGGATTTTATGTAAACAAAATGCGTATTTCTGTACATACAGTAAACAGATCTAAGAAGTTCCCAGAGCACCCTACGATAGCTGGCATGGTTGGCACAAAGACCCAAAGAGCAAAATTGTCCCAAGATTGTCTTCCAAACAATTCCACTCCAAACATTTTCCTTCTGAAATAAACAATGTCCATATCCAATCAAACCTCAGTAGGCAGCTATCTCGTCAGGTCGGCCTTACCATAGACACATCTAAGCTTATGGGCCTTACGAGTGGCCCGTAAATTTACAATCTCAAACGTCATCACCGTATAAGCCATGGCACAACACAAGCGTTTTTTTTGAGAATACAATATATCTTGGCACGTTTGCGCTAGTTATCTGAACACTGATCGTTAACGAATGGCCGAAATAGTGTAGAGCTAGCTGTCATTTATGTTGTGCTAGCTAGGGTCAAGTCGTCTCATCCAAACTAGCCACAGTAGGGGGGGGGGATTACGCTTCAAATGAACGTGAATGACTCAAAACTTAAGAAATATGTTGTTAGAATGTATACAAGGTTAGTCTATGAGGTTAAATAGTTTTCTAACATATACATATTTTATATCCCAGTTACGTACCTTATCTTCTGCACGAATCGAGGCCTCCTGTTTCATTGGGCACAATCACGTCACTGGGTAGTCTAAGTATGATTATCAGTTTTGAGAAGTGGTGACTTGGCGTTTGGCCTACCACAAGGGTCTTATCATTCTCTAATTGTAAGCTAGCCTATTAATATAATAGCCTATATTTGGTTACGGTTTGAACTGAAATACGTTTATACATTATAAAGAAGTAAGGTCATTGAAATCGTGAAAAAAAAACTGACTAAATGTGGAAGTCGTCGCTGCAGCGCCACAGAAACTCCTTCGGCTGGCTCCCTTCAGGGCGTTGGTGATGGCTGGCTAATGACCACACATCGGAACGAGAGACACCTTAAATAAGCCGCTAAAAGAATGCTATGGTGGGAAACGAAACGTTACATTAAGACGGGAGCAGGTAATAAGAATGAAACGTGACTCCCTGTGTTTGCGGGGAGGGGGTGTAGGCTACTATGATGGCCTGGGGAGGTTGCTTCAAGGCGCAGTCTGCAGGTGACGAAGGAAGTGTCGAACGCCACAGCCGCTGTTCCTGACAATGCTCTGTAGCTTCTCTGAAGTTGCCCATTGCCTGGTTGAGATGACTGGCTCCACGAGGATTGTTATGCACATTGGCAATGGGCTGATTATTTCGGCTGGTCATAGAAATCCACACTAGTAGCCTAAACATAGGCTAGGCCAGGGTTTCCCAAACTGTGGTCCGTGCACCCCTGGGGTTGCGCAGCCTGCCATAAGGGGGTGCGCGAGCTGAATAGAGCAATGGTGAGAGTTTTTTTATACAGCATCAATGAACTTTAAGTAGTTTTTAATTGTATGCTGGAAGGGTCCATTTGAAGTGCAGTTTAACTCCAGAACTTGGAAAAGAGGATTATTCAAAACTGTGCATAATGTGCATGAATGCACAGTGAATCCATACTTGCGTGGCCATCAGCACACCAAAATATTCGCTAAGGGGGTGCGCGAGCCACAATGAAATGTACAAGGGGGTGCGCGGGGAAAAAGTTTGGGAACCGCTTAGCCTGAGTGTCATTTAATGACTACAACATTATTCCATTATTGCTGGAAAGGCAACATTAACTAAGGTTGGATTCATGTATGACTGGGTTGATCTGACAGGATTTTCATCAGTCATGTTAATACATGATATGTTAACCTTGTAATTCACACCACGAATTTCCCTCTGATATACCACATTTACTTAATGGTGAGTCCTCATCACTCATGTCATGACTCCTTATTAACTAATGATAGATTAAATATCACTATGTACATAAATCATGTGTTAATTCACCATAAATCATACATTACTTCCAACATTATTCCGTTATAATTCATGCACCATTATTGTAAAGTGTTACCCAGATTTGTGTATTTACGGAGCCTATGACATCCTCTGTGGAGCAGGACTTCCATTGTCAACATAGCTTTGAGGTACTGTAGTAGGTCAGTCCTAGGGCAGTCATGGGCAAGCGGTTAGGGCGTCAGAATTGTATCCCAAAGGTTGCCGGTTCGACTCCCGACCCGCCAGGTTGGTGGGGGCAGTAATCAACCAGTGCTCCCTCCCCCCAATCCTCCTCCATTACCAAGGTACCCTGAGCATGGTACCGTCCCGCTGCACTGCTCCCCAGGGGTGCCACTGAGGGCTCACCCCTTGCATGGGTGAGGCATAAATCCAATTTCGTTGTGTGCGGTGTGCAGTGTTCACTTGTGTGCTGTGGAGTGCTCTGTCACAATGACTATGGGAATTGGAGTTTCCCAATCGGCTTTCACTTTCACTTCTAGGTCATTTCTATGGCAGGCTTGATGAGAGCAGAGATAGGGTTGAGGTAGTAGGTCATTTCTATGGCAGGGTTGTTGAGAGCAGAGTTCTGGAGCGTTTGACTGTCTCATTATGGCATGTTGCCTTTCTGTTGATCCTCTCACAGACGAGCAAGTTTGACATTTGTGCCCCCATGTGTGATAATGGGCATCATGGAGATTTGGAATACATACAGTACACACGCACGCACGCACACACGCACGCACGCACGCACGCACACACACACGCACGCACGCACGCACGCACGTATGCACGCACACACACACACACACACACACACACTATTTCTCTCTCTTTCTCTTTCTTCTTATCTTCTCTCACTCCCTCCCTCTTTCTCTCTCTCTCTCTATTCCTCCCCCTCTCTGATTCTCCCTCTCACTCCCGTTCCCTCCTGATGGATCTCTGTCTCTCCCTCCCTCTCTCTCTCTCTCTCTCTCTCTCTCTCTCTCTCTCTCTCTCTCTCTCTCTCTCTCTCTCTCGCTCTCTCTCTCTCTCTCTCTCTCTCTCCGGTGGTCCTCCATCATGCTACTAACTGTAGGATGCAGAAATTGGGATTGAAACGACTGCAGCTGATGACTCAGCGAAGGAAACAGAGCTCAGACTTTTTTTTTGCACGTCTCTAAGCCTGACTCAGAGTTTCTCAAAGTGGGTCGCACGCTCCCCCTGGGAGAGCACGCGGAAGCATCTAGACCCTCTGAAGGGGAGAATGATGGAAAAGGTTTGAGAACCACTGCCCTGGCTAATGGCACTCAGAAAGCCAGTCTCCTGGATGCCTCTGTCTCGGTCTCGGCTCCCTCCCGCAAACACACATAATTAATTGGACAGTAACAGATGGGGATTGTTTGAATGAGGCTTTTCTCCTCTCACGCTTAACATATTTTTTGGAGCTATTTTCTCTGCATGGGTCTGTTGTACTTTATACTGGCTGTTTATTATTGCTAGGCTAATGTTTTATTCCAGGGTTGCAATTTTTGACAATTAGGCTACATTCACACAAAACACTTAACACTTTTGCATCTAGAGGCTATGTATTCTACAAAGTGTGTGTGTTTTTTCTTTTTTTAATAAACAATGAAAGAGTGTTTGGGAATGCTGCCAGGCAAAACACACTCAATCATCCACTTTTCATGATATTCATGATA
>NC_085858.1:43698542-43701042 GCF_034702125.1 Engraulis encrasicolus | reverse complement strand
CACCAGTGTGTCCTTCATGGCAATACTCTTGTCCAAATTCAGATGGATCAGCCAATTAGACTGGTGAATGCAATTAAAAATCTGATCATTGTTCAATTGGAATTGAAATAGGAATTTCTTCCATTTTTTTCCCTCATTCACGTTTTGCTCTCTCTCTCTCTCTCTCTCTCTCTCTCTCTCTCTCTCTCTCTCTCTCTCTCTCTCTCTCTCTCTCTCTCTCTCTCCTCCCTCCAGGCTCTATTCCATCATCCACGGGACTGCACCTAGAATTCTCACCTTGACTTCAGCCAACAGTTCCTGCCCATAGCTCACATCCTCCTGCCCACCGTCCCTCTTCTGATCTCCCCTTTTCCCACTCCGTCAGCCCCACAGCTCTGTGGTAACAAACGCAGCCATTTAGCGTTCAGCGTGCAAGCCATGGAGGACTGTGTCGATCGGGGCCGCCGCTAGACTTGGGGCACCAACCACTCTGCTCCCAAAATCGGGGCCTCTTAAATTGAAATTCACTAAAATACATCATGAAAAAATATTGAATTACATTACCAAACATATTTATTAGTTAATAGGTTATTATCATTATCATTATTTTAATATGAGGGGGGCCTCCTGACCAGTTATGCTTAGGTCCTCCAAAACCTTAGCAGCGGCCCTGGTGTCAGTTGTCATAAGCTGCAGTGTTGCACGTGCCGCCTCTTTGTTGTGGTACCATGGGGCCGCTGCATTCCTCACCATCTCCTCTTCGCCGGACTCCCCAGAGAACGCTTTCATACCACTGAAGACGCACAGACAGGGCAGCTGACAGCTTTGGCTGGGTCCGGGACAAAGACGTCTGAAAGGGCCCCAAACCCAATACATACCATGTAATGAGGATCCAACTCTGGGCCCCTTCCTCCCTGGGCCCGGGATAAGACGCCCCTTTGTCCCCCCCTGTTGGCTTCTCTGCGCACAGATAGAAACCCACAAACACACAGCCTCGCCTTACTATCTTTATGGGGTCCTTCCACCGACTCTGGTTTATATCACCCTAATTCTAACCAAATAATGGTAAAATGTGCCCTGACCAAACTCATCTATAACCTTTTACATCTTGTACAACTCAGTAAAAAACATAGTCCTTTTCTTTTACTGTTGGAACACCCGGGCCCCATGTGGATAGCTAGATATGCATGAGCCCACACACACACACACACACACACACACACACACACACACACACACACACACACACACACACACACACACACACACACACACACACACACACACACACATACTCTCACATATTACACATATAGCACATGCCTGCCGTCACGTGTGTTCTCTCTCGTCTCTTCTCTTCTCTCTCGTCTCTCTGAGGGGAGTGTGGTAAGGGAGTGTGGTGAGGGCTTCCTCTTGCATGGCTGCACTTGTTTGCTGGCACCGCTGGGGATGAGGAGCCCAGGCGTGAACGTGCCGTGCTCACCACCGAGATGGGATTTGATGGGATGGGATGGGATAGGAGTAGGACGGGACGGGATGGGCTGCTGCTGGGGATGGTTGATGGGCCGGGCGGGCATGTCTTTACCCACAGACATAGTGGAGATGATCATATTCTAAATGATGTGCCTGCCTGTGGGAAGTCTGAGTGTAGTGTAGTGTACGTATGTGGTGGTGAAGGGAAGGCTGTGTGTGTGTGTGTGTGTGTGAGAGTGTCTGTGTGCGTGTGTGTGTGCGTGCGTGCGTGTGTGTGTTGTGTGTGTGCCTGTCTGTCTCTCTGAAGGGCTCTCTCTATGTCTTGGCTGTCTGCTTGTCTTGCTGTTTTATTGTAGACGTGTCTAAGCATGCACATCCATGTGTGAATAAATTGAAGGCTGCAATCTGTGCTTGTGAATGTATGGTGTCCATGTGCATCAGTATCACTGTGATTTTATGTCTTTATGTGTCTGTCTGCGGACTGGCCTCATGCAAAGGCGTGTTTCTTTCATGCCAGTGCATTCCACGTTGAGTAGCGACACCTTTGTAAAGTAAAGTTGTGGTCCTCTATCTCTCTAGGTCGTCCTCAGACAAGCCTTCCATCAATTGCTTCCAGTCATCCCGATTCTCCATACATCTTTTCAGTTCGCTGATACTCTGGGATCGTGCGTCCTTCTGAGTATGTCCACATACTGCAAGTTAGTGTGGGACATCCTCTTAACTGGCACCCACGTTATGGTACCCATATCACCTGTTTGATGGCTGGCAGTTCTGAGTTAGCCTGATCATCATCGACTTTCAAATGTTTTCGAGACTTGGTCTGACCAAGAGCAGAACAATTAACATTTCCCAGGCGGCATTTTCCAAATGGCCTCCCTTGGTTTGCTGATTATTGTTTGCTTCCCAACAAAGTGGGAGGAGTTCCCGTATTCGCGGGAACTCAGAAAGTACTTGCATTGACTCTTGACCTGACTGGAAGCAACGCTGAAGCTGTTGCGTCACTAGGAGGGCACGGCCTGGCTAGTTCTGAGTGCCATTGGCAATGCCC
>NC_085858.1:43691042-43693542 GCF_034702125.1 Engraulis encrasicolus | reverse complement strand
CAGAGAGAGAGGGAGAAAGACATAGAGGAAGATGAATGGAAAATGAAAGGGAGAGAAAGGAAAGGAAAGAGAAGGAGAGGCAAACCAAGAGATCAAGAGCATGGATGACAGACTTGTTCAAATAAACAAGCACACCCCACCATGCACCATGTACCACCCCCCCTGCTGAGTCGTCTGCTCAATACTTCCCTACTTACTAAATTATCCAATACAGGAAACGTACAGAGCAAGGGCACCTTCAGTCCCCATCCCTCCTATCATCAGGGTTGTGGTAGTGATTAAATAAGAGATGGCTGAGGTATGAATGTGGAGAACAAGGTGCTGTGCAATGTACTGCATCAGCTGTTTTGCAAAGCCATTCAAAATGCCTTTGGTACAATACATTTGGTATTGCAATGCATTCATTCCCCAGTCACAGACTGTACATGCAAAGTGTGATTTCGAAATGTTGAATTCTCATCAGCGGTTGGGTTGCTACGGAACGCGGGCCAGACCAGATCATTTCTGTTTTAGGGGTTGTCAAGAAAGTGTTCTCTCACTTTGTAAAGTGTGTCCTCACTTTATCAAGTTGAGCATACATCTAAAGAAAGTGTGTGAACTTTTACCTAAATCGTGTGCTCATCTTATGAAAACTGTGCGCTCACTGTAATGCCACCATGCCCACATCATACTGAATGTCTCTTGATTACAATTTACTTAACCGTGTCCACGCTTTGTAAAACGTGCTCACGTCATATTGACTGCAAAGAATAAATGATGATTGCTCAAAAGCGTTAACATAAAATCAAGGCCACGCTTTAGTAAATTGTGCTCGAGAGATACAAAGCATGGGAACGACTTGATGGCAATGGGCACATAGCTTTAGTAACTCAAGCCCACAATTTAGGTAAAAGTGCACACGCTGTGTTAACACGAACGCACAGTTTAATAAGTCAAGGGCACTATTCGCAAAGTGAGCTCTCATTTTATTGACTCTCTGTAATTTTTTTTTCATCTTTGAGCCTTTGGTGGGTTCATTTTTGCCTGTTTTCTACTGCGGCTTTTCTGGTAGGCCTACAGCTTGACAAAGCGTGACTCAGCCGCCACTTTCTGCTTTTCAAATAGGCACGACACAGCTCAATCGTGAAGCAAAAAGTGGTGGCCGAGTTACGCTGTGTCAAGCTGTAGGCCTACCAGAAAACCGGCAGTGTAAAAGAAGCATTTGTTTAATCTCCATTGTAATCGTGTCTGGGATGGTAAATACTGGAACAAGGTTTAGGAGAAGATATCCAAGTCATTCATCTTTTTCATTAAAAAGCTTCAAATTCTTAGTAGAAGACATTCAAAATGCCAAAACGTTTTAGCCTTCATCTGGGCCATTGCCTAATGAAAAGCCCTGATGAAGGCCATTGTAGACCGAAACATGTTGGCAATTTGAATGTGTTTAACGAAGAAGAATGTCTTGGATATCTTCTAAAAACCTTGTTCCAAGTTGTGTTAACCAAAGAGCAAGTTTTCAATACTGAAAAGAACGCAGAAGCTCTCTGATCCACATCCTCTTTCCATGGTAAAAACTGCATTTTACAGAGAAAAATGATTTTGTTGTGGCCCTGCCGTGGCCTAACGGTGGGGCACCTGGTTTCTATGCTGGGGCCATATGCTTTCCCCGACTCTCTCTCCTCACTTGTTTCCTGTCTCTCCTCCACTGTCCTGCTGAATTGAAACGGAAAAATGTCTTGGGCATTTTTGGCATATTAGCCCCTAACACATACACAAGCCACTCTCATACTATATCTTGACAGGCTCTGGCTGAATCCACTGTCAATACTGCCGATGGACCATTGTGGGATTGTACATAGGCCCCAAACTTTGCTGCTAAGCCCCTGGTATCAAGGCCAACCTCCGGCCCTACCGTGGTGGCCTTACGGTAGGTCACTCGTCTACTATGCAGCTGACCTGGGTTCGTTTCCCGGTCCGCATCCTTTGCCGGCCCTTCCCCGTCTCTCTCTCCCAACTCACTTCCTGTGACCATCTTCACTATACTATACTATAATAGATAAAGTAAAAAAGCCCCCCGCCCCACCAAAAAAACCCAAATGAAGGCCAAGTTCCACTTTCCGCTGTGCCTCTAACTACTGCCACTGTCACTGGCCTTTCACTTATAACTGCTGACTGCACCTGGATGAAACTGCTGAGGTGAGTCTTTTCTTTTCTCCGCCTTCCGCCTACGGCCACAATTGGCACGCTCGTTGTGACCTTTGAGGTCTGGCATTGTTAGAGATGCTGCAGGAGGACGCTGCCTCCTCTCTGTCTTACACTACTATATTGGAGGTGGTGACAAAAAGAGAGGATCTGTCTTTACATTCATGCAAGAAAGCGAGCAAATTATTGAATGAATAGAATTGCTACCTTGTCACTTTCTGTAAGCATGGGTGCCCGAAAGGGGGGTGCAGTGGTGCATTCGCATCTCCAATTTTGGGCCCCTAAATGAGGCTTCTTTAACTTTTACTGAAGATAAAAG
>NC_085858.1:43676042-43683542 GCF_034702125.1 Engraulis encrasicolus | reverse complement strand
GAGTAAGTGAGGCTGAGAGCAGGGCTGGATTGGCCATCTGGCATAGCGGGCAATTCTCGGTGGGCCCCCCAAACCCTTGTGGGCCCTCTCTTTTTTTACATTTCTGAAAATAGGGGCCCACGAGGGTGCCAGGCCCATTGGTGGGTCAGTTCTGCGCCACTAATTATGAGGGGCCCCTTAAAGCCAAAAGTGCCCAGGCCCTACTTCCCCCCCAGTCCTGCCCTGGCTGAGAGGCATGGGAGTACATAAGTAAATGGACAGCTGTTTGCATTTCAGCAGAGATAGGCACGCTATAGCAAAAAAGGCCTAGATGAGTCCGTGACGAATGTAAAAGCTGTAAGCTAAGCATATGCGCTATGTCAGGATTATCAGGTTTTTGTCAGTTCTTAACATGCCTTCAGATTCACACACTTGGTGAGATGTACACTAGACACGTGTGTGAGCATGCATACGCGCGCACAGACACACAGACAGACACACACACACGCACACAGACAGACACACACACACACACACACACACACACACACACACACACACACACACACACACACACACACACACACACACACACACACACACACACACACACACACACACACACAGCAGCGGCAGTGGCAGCGGCTACACAATTTAGACATATATACAGTGTGTGTGAAAAATATGTGGATTATCACACATTAGAGTATTCCTTTTTGAACGCTGCAATGAGATGGTGAAGGCCAGAAGTGTCTTTAGCCTAAAAGCTTAAATGCCATCAGCACAATTTACAGAGCTTTAGCAACTGCTTCTGCACAGTATGTAAATTCATTAATGAAACTATATTTCTAAACCCTAACAACCAGATTTCACAACTACCTCTCAAGTTAGCAATACCTGACGCTAATTCTCAGCCTGGAGACAGTTTTCAATTAACCAGTTCGCTTCTTGAAAATCACACAATTGTCCTATATGGGCCTACAAAAATGGAATAGGAATCGAAATGGGTTCCGGTTCAAACCAAAAACAAAAGCATGCTGTTAGGATACAGTATGTTACCGAACATTTTGAAAACTGTTTGTTATTTTGCAAGGGTGGGAACCTTTTTTGCATTTGGTGTGGAAAAAGACAGAGAGAAAAGGACTTTGTAGCAATTCAAAAAAAAAAACCTGAAAGCACCTTAGAGCACATACAGTATATCCCATTTGCACCACTACACCTTGGAGAGGCAAAGCCCCTCTTGTGTTTGCTGCTGGCAGGGCAGACACACACGTCTATGCTAAAACATCCACACTTGTTATAGGGCGTTTCGGTCACACTGCATCACAGTGCTCTTGCATTTTTTGAATATGCCTCATGCTTTGCCCAGTGATGTGTGCTGTAGTATAAATCGTGTGTGTTACTCAGCTTTGCGGTAAAAGTAATTGTTCCACAATGAATTCTGTTTCCTTTCTGTAGGCCTAATAAAGTGACATTTGTGTAAGATAAAATGTCTGCAGGTGTGTCAGTTGCGTCAAGATGCCAATAAATGTCTTCAAGCCAATTCTCCCTCCATCCTGTTCCCTGACATATGGTAAGGGAGAAATCACATGATGTTGTTTGCCCTGAGGGCCATACAGTATGTTGCCGTCGTGGTCGGATTTGACTTCTGACATCTTTTTCCGTTCAGGGTTTGATGTTTTCCACCACACCAGACTATTGCTCTTTATGCCAACACTATTACATCATCTACATAACTCTCAAAATGTGGCTTCCGTGAAAAAGACAATTTTACCACAAAACTGTGGTAACTGTGTGTGTGTGTGTGTGTGTGTGTGTGTGTGTGTGCATGCGTGCGTGCATGCGTGCGTGCATGCGTGCGTGCGTGCGTGCGTGCGTGCGTGCGTGCGTGCGTGCGTGCGTGTGTGCCTGCATGTGTGTGTGTGTGCTCGCATGCTGCATTTCCAGATATTGCCAAGCTGAAATGCATAACAATTTTCACTGCTTCTCCAACTTGGCTGATTAGCAGCTGAAATCCTTTGCAGTAATACTATCAAAATGACAGTCCTGCCATATCACACAACGCTTTATAGAAATTAAACAGGCACAAATTACTATGACTCATAACATAACTACTTTGTCTCAGGCTTTTACTATATTACTGAAAATAATGTATTGGGATTTTATGAACATTTGTATTAGGACTATAAAATCAGAATTTAAATAGATGCATCTTCTCATGATCATGTGTGGCTAATAGTATGTTCATGGTTAGGGCGTAACGGATATGAGCTATCCTATCTACGTGATCATATGTTATGAGGCAATGTTATGCCTGACTGGAGAGATTTCTTTCAAGATCCACTCACTCTGATGTGGAGAAGCAGCGGTTAACCAACCATGCAATCAAATCCCCTTTCAAATCCACGTGATGGGCCTTGACCATGGACAATCAAGGCTTTCCAAGCACTCACTGTAGCTGTATGGTTCACATTCACAGCCCTACACAATGTATTTTTTGGTGTCACTGGAACAATTAGACAGAGGGACCCATTAGAGGAGTGTGAAATTTGACTCTTAAAGGTGCACTGTGTAATATTTTTTGTAGTTTATTTCCAGACCATATGCTGCCCATTCACAAATGTTACCTTTTTCATGAATACTTAACAACACCATTAAATTCTAAGTATTTATTATGACTGGGAATTCATTTTACATATATGAAAAGGGGGATCTTGTCCATGGTCCATCATTTTGAATTTCCAGAAATAGGCATTTTTAGCTGCAAAACTTAGGTCATACTAGTAAATAGGCCTATTGGTTTATTATTTGCCAAATATTCATGAAAAAAAATGAATTTGGCAATAGGCAGCACAGTTTCAATGACCGGCATAGTTGCAATACCAACTCACAATCTTACACAGTGCACATTTAAGTACCAGACAAGAGTACAAACAACTCACAGTCAATGCAGTAAACATAGGGAGCTTATCTCAGATTTGTGGAAAATTCCCTTTTGTGATCAGTATATATGTATTTGCAACATAAAATTAACTAAAGCACAATTTGTGCAAAGAGACCTCACAACGCGTTTTGTGGCTTTTTTTATATATATACAGCCAATTGGTCACAAACGTGCAGTAGCCAATGATAATAAGCCCAGCCTCAGCCTCCAAGAGTCTAATTAAACTAATTAGGAAACTGTCTAAATTAAAATGGAGGAACAGGCCACTGCATCATCCCTGCTCCTGCCAGCTACATCATCAGCTAACTAGCCAGTCAAGTGGCAAATACAGTACCTAGCTCCAGGTCCATTTCCGTCAACGGTGTCCTTAGGTAATTAACCAATTTTTGGGGGGAAGTAATTTGGGTGCTTGTTGGCAAAAAGCTCGCTTTGAAGTTTCCATTTTACGAGACCAGACATCATAATGAGGTTGACCTTATCTTTAGTGAACACCTTGAAGGGGGAGCGGAGAAAAAACCCTTAGCGAACTGAACTCGAGCAAAAGGAAGAAGAAGGAGACAAGGCAAACATGACAGGGCAGCATAGCATAGCGCTGCTAAGCAACGAGCAGGTGGGCTTGCGCAGGGCCAGCTGACAGCTTTGGCAGGGCCCAGGACAAAGTCGTCTGAAAAGCCATCCCCCCAGCCCAATACATACAATGTAATGGGGATTCAAATGTGGGCCCCCTCTGTCCCTGGGCCCGGGACAGCTGCCCCCTTTGTCCCCTCCACCCCTGTTGGCACCCCAAGGCTTGCGGGCGGTGGGACAGTGGGGCAGGATGTCAGGCTTGTGTGCAAACTTGGCAGCGGACTCAGTTAGCCAAAGAAGCAGAACAGCCAGCGTTCGAATGACCACATAATGGTGGGCCAGCAGCTCTCAGTGGCCGGTTAACTGGACCACATGCAGGGAAGGCGACAAGGGGGGATGAACGGGTCACTTGTCCCGGGTCCGGGGAGAGAGGGGGCCCAGCATTGGGTCCTCGTTACATTTTATGTATTGGGTGGGGGGGGCTTTTATATTACTTTGTCCTGGGGCCAGCAGCTTTGTAGCTGTTTAACTGGACCACATGCATACTGTAAGTCAGACTAGCCCCTCTGCCTGACTGGCTCGCTCTATCATTCTATATAGCCTATCTCTCTGTCTATCATTCTTGCTTTGTCTTTCATGCACATACATACAATGCACGCGCACGCGCACACACACACACGCACACACACACACACACACACAAATATATATACACACACACACACACACACACACACACACACACACACACACACACACACACACACACACACACACACACACACACACACACACACACACACACACACACACACACACACACACACACACACACACAGTTTCTCTCTTTTCTTCTTTTCTTTTCTTGCTATCTTTTTCTTTCTTTGAAAATGCTATCTGTTATACATTTATCTGTCCAGAGAGAAATAGAGATTTTATATATATATATATATAGGGGTTATTTCTGCTTCCCGTTTGTTAGACTTGCCACTCTTATTCAAACACACAACACAACGCAAGTAAATAATGCTACACTGTGCCCAGATCTAATTGCTTTGCATGTTTAGTTTTTCTGTTTTTTTTTCTTCCCTATTGGGGACTTGGGTTCCCATCTGAGCCAAAATTACAAATGCACACACACACACACACACACACACACACACACACACACACACACACACACACACACACACACACACACACACACACACACACACACACACACACACACACACACACACACACACACACACACACACACACGAGAATCATGTGGAAATCACTTGAAGACGGCTATTTACATTATGCATCACACATGCACACAAGCACATGAAAAACACAAACACTCCAATTCTAGGCACTTAAGCTACTGGCATTAAGAGCAGGCAGATCCACATGAACTCGACATACCCAGACTTGTTCAAACAACTCATGTGACAGCAATTAAACTACAGGTCTCCCAGGAGTCCAGGCATATGCTGAGGGGGCTGGGCCATTCATATTTCATAGCTGTTCAATAATGTAGTTTATGTATCTACAGTACTGTATCAAGGGGGCGCTGTGGCGCAGCGTGCTAAGCCCCCCTCATTTGGGCTTGCATGCCCATGGGAACCCCGATTCGAGTCCGACCGTGGTCATTTCCCAGCCCTCCCTCGTCTCTCTCTCCCAATCATTTCCTGTCTGTTCTCCACTGTCCTGTAATAATAAAGGCCAGAATGCCCCAAAAAAGACTACAAAAAACTATGTACTGTATGAAATGTTTACTTAGCAATGTAAAAATATAGCATTTTGAACATTGTTTTAATACAATTGAATAAAATTTGACCTATCTGATGTGTATACTCAATCAAATGTTTACTCAGCCATGAAAGTGTAGCCCATCCCTCGTTTTGCAGTAGGTCTACTTTTACATAAAGGGTGAATGGTTATTTGAAATATCATTTTAAAATATTGATATGCAATATGTCAGAGAGCCTCCAAGGTATATATATCGTATCACATAATTAGCAATGAATAAGTATGCGCAGGTTTTGCACAAGTTTTAAGTGGTGCATTTTTAAGCGGTGTGTGTGTGTGTGTGTGTGTGTGTGTGTGTGTGTGTGTGTGTGTGTGTGTGTGTGTGTGTGTGTGTGTGTGTGTGTGTGTGTGTGTGTGTGTGTGTGTGCGTGCGGGCGGGCGTGCGTGCGTGCGGGCGTGCGTGCATGCGTGCGTGCATGCGTGTGTGTGTGTGCGTGTCTGTGTGTGTGTGTGTGTGCGCAAGTATATGTGTGCGCGTGTGTGTTTGTGTGTGTGTGAGAGAGAGAGTGCCAGAGAGAGAGAGAGCAGAAGACAGAACAGAAGGCAGAGCAGGAGACAGAGAGAGAGAGAGAGAGAGAGAGAGAGAGAGAGAGAGAGAGAGAGAGAGAGAGAGAGAGAGAGAGAGAGAGAGAGAGAGAGAGAGAGAGAGAAATGGGATGGAGGAGGTTGAAGAGATGCCGTAGATATTTCTCCATTTGCCACTTAATGGATGTAAATTCACACACAGTACAGGGTATGTATTCACAGATGAGCTGAAATGCCTGCACTGGGCAGGGGCCAGAAGGATTTATACAACACAGCAGTAGCACGCCGCCTCAAGGATCTGAAGAGACGGAGGGAAAAAAACAGGGGGAGGGAGGGAGGGAGAGAGAGAGAGAGAGAGAGAGAGAGAGAGAGAGAGAGAGAGAGAGTCAGCCAGATGGACAGGGTGTGTGGAACAGAGGGTAGGGATGGAGGGATACGAGGGAATGGAGGTGTTGGTGGAGGTGGTGGTGGAGGGGGAGGAAAGGGACGGGTAAAAAAAAGCGCAGTAATTCTCCATTTAACCTGCTTCACATCAACAGAGGAGTGAGCACACGTGTTTGAGGGGTAGAGAGAGAGAGAGAGGCGCCGGGGGAGGTTTCCTGGAGGAGGAGAGGAGGATGAGGAGCCAGAGAGACACAGCGGAGAGGCGCAGGAGAGGAGCAAGCAGCGAACAAGGACGGGGAAAACTGTGGAAGGAAAAAAAAGAGAGAGGTAGAGAGGGAGAGAGAGGAGATAGAGAGAGAAAGAGAAAGAGAGAGTGGGGAGAGAATATGCTGTAAGAGGTTGGATGGAATTGGGGTGGGATGGGGGATGGAGAAGAAATCATACAGAGCGAGAGAGAGATTGAGAGAGAGAGAGAGAGAGAGAGAGAGAGAGAGAGAGAGAGTATAGGAGATGGGGGAGAGAGATGCTGGGTGGAGGAGAGAAAGGGAGAGAGAGAGGGAGAGAGAGAGAGAGAGAGAGAGAGAGAGAGAGTAAGAGTAGGATATATGAGAGAGAGAGAGAGAGAAAGGGAGGGATATGCTGTAAGAGGTTGGATGGGATGGGATGAGGTGGGGTGGGGGATGGAGAAGGAATCATACATAGAGAGAGAGCGAGAGAGAGAGAGAGAGAGAGAGAGAGAGAGAGAGAGAGAGAGAGAGAGAGAGAGAGAGAGAGAGAGAGAGAGAGAGAGGGAGAGAAGGAGAGAGATAGAATGAGAGAGAGAGTGTGAGAGAGAGATTGAGAGAGAGAGAGAGGGAGAGAGAGAGAGAGAGAGAGAGAGAGAGAGAGAGAGAGAGATCGAATGCAGTAGCGTTGGTGGAGCTCCGGCTCCCGCGGGCCTTAATCGTTTTATAACTACAGTAGAGGCACAGGCAGAGCTCTCTGCGCGCCGTACTGCGCCGCTGACATGTACTATTCAGCCAAATTGCATGGTGCCACCGCTAGCCGTCTTGTTCCTCCACTTAAAAACCCTCTCCAAGAACACTACTCCCGTCCAACCCCCCTCCACTCCTCCACGCTTCCTCGACGTCTCACCCTCCGTCCAACAACTCTACTCGTCTGCCCCCACTTCCTCAACACCAGGGCTGGACTGGCCATCTGGCATAGCGGGCATTTCCTGATGGGCCCTGCACCCTCGTGAGCCCCTATTTTCAGATAAAAAAAAAAAAAACATTTCTGAAAATAGGAGCCCACGAAGGTGCGGG
>NC_085858.1:43668542-43671042 GCF_034702125.1 Engraulis encrasicolus | reverse complement strand
TTTTGGAATGAACCCTGTGCCAGTGACTGTGATCTTTCTATCCACGCCGCCCGGCAGGTGAAGGGCAATCGGTTTGGCTATTGATTGGGGTAGTCATCAGCAGTGTGCAAATGTCTCTCGCTCGCTTTTCTCATCTTTTTAGCTGCTCTTTCGCTCTCCTTCTTGATCTCACAAATGCCTGAACACACACACACACACACACACACACACACACACACACACACACACACACACACACACACACACACACACACACACACACACACACACACACACACACACACACACACACACACACACACACACACACACACACACACACGCACACCTTGACCAACACAGATACACACAGTCTGTTCGGCTGCCTTTGATTTCCTCTTAGCCTTTGTGCATAAGCTGGAATGTACAGTACTCTGTGGAACAGTGAAGAACAGTGCAATAGCAGGGGGTTGCAGAAAAGACTGAAGTAAATGGGAGGAAGAAAAGACTGAAGTAAATATATGCAACGGGAGAAAGAAAACACTGAAGTAAATACTTACCTAAGAGGAGGAGAACGTAAGAGAGGACACGTCGCTCCCCCCGCCCCTTGTCCCCGAGCCGACATGGCCCCCAGTTTTTGTGCGAGCCTTTTTTGTGTGTGTGTGTGCGTGTGTGTGTGTGCTTGCGAAAAGTGAACGTGAGAGTGAATAACAGAGAGTAGGAGACAGAGGAAGACGTGTGTGTGTGTGTGTGTGTATGTGTGTGTGTGTGTGTGTGTGTGTGTGTGTGTGTGTGTGTGTGTGTGTGTGTGTGTGTGTGTGTGTGTGTGTGTGTGTGTGTGCGTGTGTGTGTGAGAACGAAATAGAGAGAGTGTGTGTGAGAGAGAGAGAGAGAGAGAGAGAGAGAGAGAGAGAGAGAGAGAGAGAGAGAGAGAGAGGCAGCAAGAAAGAAAGAAAAGAGTGTGTGTGAGAGGTATATCCTCTCCCAGGTAGAGACGAGACGAGACGAGATGAGGGGAGGGGAGGCGGCACAACAAACAGCAACCAGTTGGCTGGGAGAGTGGGATGAGAGTCAGTCAGCCTGTGCTGTGCAGCCTTGGATCTGGCCCAGTACCCACAAGCAGGGCAGGGCTGAACTGGGGGAGCAATAAGGCCCGGGCACTTTTGGCTTACAGGGCCCCCCCCCTCACAATTAGCAGCGCAGAACTGACTCAGAAATGGGTGAAAAAGGGAGAAATAGGGCGCACTTTTGGCTTAAAGGGGGCCCCCTCACCGGTGGGCCCTGCACCCTTTTGAGCCCCTATTTTCAGAAATTGAAAAAAAGGGCTGGATTGAGGGAGAAGTAGCAGCGCAGAGCTAATTTTTAAAACATTTCTTAAAATAGGGGCCCAAAAGGGTGCGGGGCCCATCGGGAAATGCCCGCTAAGCCAGATGGCCAGTCCAGCCCTGCCCACAGGGAGCTCCCCACGGAGCCCGTGACACATTAAGCTGTGTTGATGTGGCTCCTCTCTCCTCTCTCCTCTCTCCTCTCTTGCTTCTGTTCTCTATTCTCTTTCCATTCCCTCGCTCTATCTATACCTCTTTTTTTCTCTCGCATTCACTCGCTGCGCATCACTCACTATGCATCTTTCTGCAACCCCCCCCACTCCCCACCCCCCACTCCTTGTCAGGCTATTCACCCTTCTCGCTCCCCCTTCTCTCTCTTTCTCCTTCTCTCTCTCTCTCTCCTCCCTCTCCATTCCCTTCCCTCTCTCTCTCTGTTTCTCTGTATACCCCCCACCCTAGCAACTCCACCCACCTCTTTTCACTCCTTCACTCACGTATCCTGTGCTCTCTCTCTCTCTCTCTCTCTCTCTCTCTCTCTCTCTCTCTCTCTCTCTCTCTCTCTCTCTCTTCCTCCCCCTTCTCTCCCTACACGTATCTCTCCAACCCTCTCAGTCTCTCTCTCTCTCCCTCTCTGTCTCTCTCTCTCCAACCCTCTCCGTCTCTCTCTCTCTCTTTCACGGTTTCCATGAACCCCCCACCTCACCATCTCTACCCATCTCTTCTCAGTCCTTCAATTACGTATTCAACTCTCTCTCCCTCCCTCCATCTCTCTCCCTCTCTGTGCTTCTCTCCTCCACCCCAGTATCTCTCTCCCCCATCTCCTTTACTCCCTCCACTACTGCTGGTTGTCTC
Source organism: Engraulis encrasicolus (assembly GCF_034702125.1). Taxonomy (NCBI): domain Eukaryota; kingdom Metazoa; phylum Chordata; class Actinopteri; order Clupeiformes; family Engraulidae; genus Engraulis; species Engraulis encrasicolus. The sequence continues at coordinate 43,668,886 of NC_085858.1, read as the reverse complement.
GCTGGGAAAGAGTGAAGAGGTTCTCTGAAGCCCTCTCCAGGCTGCCTGTGCCAACATGAATAGGCTTTGATGTGTGAAGAGGGGAGGAGAAGAGAGGAGAGGAGAGGAGAGGAGAGGAGAGGAGAGGAGAAAGGATGAGAAGTAAGGAGAGGAGAGGAGAGGAGATGAGATGAGAGGAGAGGAGAGGAGAGGAGAGGAGAGGGGAGAGGAGGAGAGGAGAGAAGAGAAGAGGAGAGGAGAGGGGAGGAGAGGAGAATAGAGGAGAGTAGAGGAGAGGAGAAGAGAGGAGAAGAGAGGAGAGGAGAGGGGAGGAGAGGAGAAGAGAGGAGAGGGGAGGAGAGGAG
>NC_085858.1:43661042-43666042 GCF_034702125.1 Engraulis encrasicolus | reverse complement strand
AATTTTAACTACTCCGGTTTTACAACATAAAAGGCGATTTCTCTAAAAAACACACCACTTTGCACGCCACGCATGTGGATGTGATGTGATTACCAGACTCGTGCATGTGATTGCGAACAGCAGGCTACTGTACCTTTTGGGGTGTAGCACCAAATTCGGGGCCCTATGCACTATGTCTCCCATCCCCAAATTAAAACTAAATGGCCAGAATTGTTGTGCCTCTACAACGTCTCTTTTGATCATTTAGATATTTAACAGTGTGAAAAAAGACAGAAAGACATGAACTGACTTTTTCATAGAAAATTTATTGCAAATATAGAAATAGATCTTTTGTACAGAAATCGCAGGGAGAAATGGTGAATGTCTTTATCAGCAAAACAAGAGCAGCACCCACCCCCTCCCCCACGCCCACCCATCACCGTCACAGATCCTTCCCATAATCCTCCTTGAGTAAGGAGCCTACGATAAGGACAGAAGCAACGACTGGACTGCTGCAACAGTATACGTAGTATGCGTAGGATCAATTAAGACCCTTGCCTTTAATAACTGCTCTATATGTTGAAGCTCCTTTATGACCCACCGTCCTCCCTCCCCCTGTGGTAGAATAAAGCACTGTCAAAACCATAGATACCAGGACTGGACTGGCCATCTAGCATACCTGGCATTTCCCGGTGGGCCCTGTACCCTCGTGGGCCCCTATTTTCAGAAATTTTCTGAAAATAGGGGCCCATGAGGGTGCAGGGCCCACTGGTGACTCAGTTCTACGCCGCCAATTATTAGGGGCCGATTTGACCTTCAAGCCAAAAGTGCCTGGGCCCTACCTTTCCCCCAGTCCAGCCCCGATAGATACATATGTACTTCTAATATGTACAGTCTGTTGTGTGGAGTCAGAGACAGGCTTGGATCCTCCTGAGATGAAGAATGACACTTGACCCCAGTCACTTGTCGTGGAGAAGCATAACGTCATGGAAAAGCTTTGTTGCTAAGCTCCAGGGGATACGGAGTTTACGGATTGGGAGTTAGAAATATGAAGTATCTACCTCCAGTCACAGAATTGTAAGAAGCACATTGTCAGTCTGTGGTATGGAACGTAAAAAAACACCATCCTGGTAGCCAGGCCGTGCCCTCCTAGTGACGCAACACCTTCAGCATTGCTTCTAGTCAGACCAAGAGCAATACAATGATGTTTCTGAGCTCACGAAAAATCGGGAACTCCTCCCACTTTGTAGGGAAGCATAAAACCATTAGCAAACCAAGGGAGGCAGGTTGACTATGCCGTTTGGGAAATGTTAATTGTTATCTTGGTCAGAGCAGGATCAAATTCAAGACAGGGATTTATATACTTTCTGAACCAAGGACTGATACTTTTGCAACTATGAATTGTCGTGTTTGTTGTGTTTCAGCATACTTTTCTATTGTGCCACAAAATTACTAGTCTCTTGTTGCACTGTTAGATTTACTTTTTTGTTTTAATTTTGTTGGAATGAATACAGGAATTGAGTACCCAAAACGTACCCATTTTTTTCTCTATTTTACCACTCTGTGTGTCAAGGTTACAAAAAAAAAAACCTTGGTGTGACACTCTTTGTGCAGTGCAGTCCACAGCTGTTACTGTTCTGGAGCACAGGGTCCCTCGGGGGAGCCAAGAGACCTTCAGTTTCCGCCCGAGCTACCTTCTCCTCAACCTCTAACTGCTGGGCTGTAAAACTGAGGCCTTGGCCACCACAGCCCCCGTTCTCCCGCTGATCGATTACAGTCACTTTATTTCCCAAACGAGAGTGTGATTCCCCAGCCTCTGGTCTCCAGACACCCACCTGATTCTGGAAGCCATTCACCTCAACCTCTTTCAGTCCCTACTACTCTTTCTTTGACCCCCCACCCTTCTTTTCTCTCTCTGCTTTTTTTTTCTCTCTCCGACTTGTTACCCCCTTCCTCTTTCATTCTCCTCTCACTCTCCGTGCGAGAAACACACCACTGACTTCCTGCCAGCGTCTGGCTCACTTGTGTTTGTTACTCCAAATCCGGCTTGTCCTTGGCTTTGCTGGCCAAACCCAATTTGTATAGATCGGGCCGGGAAGGGACTGCGGAGGGAGGGAGCGTGGTGGATGCAGGGGGAAGGGATCTCAGTGGGGTTTGTGGGGCTTCCTCAGGACAGCGTTGGGGTTTATGTGCCGTGTCCTGGAGAGGAAAACAGCTTTAGGCCCTAGAGCACTCTCCTACATACTAATCAGTTGGCTGTCATAGTGTAGGGAGACAGGGGAGGAGGCCTATGGGTACAGTAATGATGACTCAAGGCCTTGAGGCCTCATAGGTAGGAACTGTGCCGTGTGCAATGCAGACTAGGTTTATATACAGTATGTACTGTATACAGTATGTATGTATGTATATATGTATGTATGCGAGTGTCCCAACTTGTAGTGTATGTCTGCTCGGCCTAATCAATAGGTAGGTGTGGTGGTCTTCTGTAAAGAAGCTGTTTAATGCAGTTACCTACTCCCACAGCTGGGGTGGGGGAGGAATGGGGCCCGGGCACTTTTGGCTTAAAGGTCCCCCTTATAATTAGTGGCGCAGAACTGACTCACTGGTGGGCCCCTGCACCCTCATGGGCCCCTATTTTCAGAAATGTTAAAAACAAGTTTCCCCCCTCTCATTTCCCCCATTGAAAGACCTTCTGAGTTTAGCAAGGCTGTTAAACAACTGGGGATATCGGCTAGTTTACTTTATGTAGAAGCTTTTCCATGACGTGTGCTGCCCTTGCTTTCAAAACCCTCTTTAGCTCTATCAAGTAAGTAGTGATGTTATCAGTAGTGACTGCACTTTACTTCAACTGTAATAGCCAGAGCCAGAATATGGCTTCCGACAGAGATGTACTGTACCAATGCAAATATTAAAGATTACAGAGATATAAAAAAAGAAACCAAACCTAAGACTAAACCCTTAAAATGAGAATAAGTTCTGACAAATACTTCAACGCCTATTTGATTTTTTTCTTTGTGTTGCTTTGAAACATACATCCACTCAATATTCACAATGATATAACTCTTCTTTCAGAAAGTACAGAAAATCATGCAAATAGAACTTTTTTTGGACACCACCTTCTTCGTATATCCCATAGTCTCCCCCATCACAAGTTCAGCACATCAACTCAGTGCATACTACACACACGCCTCCCTCTCCCCAAATACAAAACAAAAACAACAACAAAAAGATAAACGCAGAGATCAAGCTTGTTATAAAACATACATTTCATATTTTTTTTATGTCAGTGTACAAAATTCACAGATTTTCTTTTTCCATTACTTGTTTACTGCTCGTTGCCACTTCCTAGTAAAACATTTCAGTGCTCCTCACATTGTAGGGGGACAAAAGAAAGCCAAAAACCAAACGCATTACCCTCCATTTTGTATGGGAAGTTGATTCATTGTCATGTCATTATCATTCCTGAGCCATTTTGTTGGGTCATGTTAAGGCTCTAACAGTACTCTCCATCTCCATGGACAAAGGTGTGATGTTGTGGAATGAACTTAGAAGTTTCTAGTACAGCAGTAGCATATCATTTATCCATCGCACGTTTCTCATCCATCTGTATGCGAATGGCACCGCTGTGTGTTTGATGAATGTAATACCCATGTAATGACTATGGGAATAAGTTGATGGGAAATAACCTCTCAAGGTTAGGCTAGGCTGGTTGAGCTCATGCTTGTGTAAATGACTTGTTGGATTACGACTTACAGACTTCCGGTGATGTGGATAGAATGTTCACAGCTCACAGCTCAGCAGGACTGAAGTGTATTTTGTGGTCTTAGATAAGAAAGTTTGCCATGACCTTACAGTACGTTCACCTGACACTGAGTGTGTCTTACCACATCTAAGACACCAGCTCATTTGAACACAGCAATAAACCTCATATTATCATCAACCTACAAGGCATCAAATATCCAAACAAGATTTGCCCTTACGGTATGTATGTGTGTGTTTTTCACTACTAGTGTCTATAAATAAAAATAAAAAACTGCAAGTGGCAAGTGATGGATGCTATTAGAAACAATTTCATTTGTTGTCTGGTAGGATTAATAGATCCATGTGATTACAATGTCATGCATGTGTGTGATATGTTCCACATCTCTATATCTATGGATGTGATCTGACTAGCATTTGCTGTGCAATTTGCATGTTTTTTTAAAAACACACAAGGTCTCTATCTCTGTGCAAACACAGTGTCAGTGTACACAAAAAAACCCATGGAAACGAAATTAAAATAAATCAAAAACACCCTTAATGGAAATTCTCAACCGACTATTTGATAGTGATGGTCTTTCTCTCTGAGTAAGTACGGCACTGAGCTCTGCAGAATTTACTGTGGACCCTTTTGCAGGGTGTCAGTGAGGAACAGGGAGGGAAAATTGGGTCCTTATTACCTTGAATATATTGGGGGTGGGGGAGCGTGTGTGTGTGTTGGTGGGGGGGCTCGACTGACTGCCCTGGGTGTGTGTGTGTGTGTGTGTGTATGTTTGCGTGGTCTTCAGATCTGTGGACTGACAAAAAGAAGGGCCAAGCAATTCACAAAATTTTGCTCAATATCTTGCATCATTGGGAGCCTCTTCATATGGAAACGCAGGTGCCACCTTTATCCTTAGGACATTATGAGCAGAAGATTCTAGTACTGTATTGGACTCCTTTTAAACCAAATTTGGATTGTGCCATGATAATTGTATATCTGTCAATCCAAATAAAGAAGTAAACTGTGTGTTGGGAGGGGGGGGATGCTGCCTTGACTGACTGCCCCAGGTCCGAAAAAAACTGCCAGCAGCCCTGCTCATGAGGGATATTAGGGCACAATGGACGGCACTCTTCAGATTATTTTCTTTGCTTATTCGCCCGCAAACATTTCAGGCAGACCCCTTCTTCAGTGTGTAATGGCGTATCACCATTACACGCTGAAGAAGGGCTCTGCCCAAAACGTTCGTGGGCGAATAAACAAAGAAAAAATCTGAAGAGTG
>NC_085858.1:43641042-43656042 GCF_034702125.1 Engraulis encrasicolus | reverse complement strand
GACGACCACCACCACCATCACCTCCACCACCACGCACCATCAAGGAGACCAGACAGCTACGGGCCGGCAGGGCAGGGCAGTGTGTGACGTCCGTCCGCTGCATTGAATTGAGAAGTCAAGCAAGCAATTAGACAGTGTGGCATTGGGCGCAACACAAGCATATCAACACTTGGCAGCATAGCACAGCTGGCTCATAAACAGCACATTTTCTTAATGCGGCGCCTCGAGGAGATCACGGCCATAAGTAGAAGATTAAACTAATTAGCAGGAAAATGAACTGAGGAACTTCTCTCTTTCACTGGAGATTTGAGCCTGCCTGGCCTCTGCAAGCCAAGAGCTACACAGTACATAAGCTATTAGCTATTAGCAATTAGCTATTAGCGAGTCTGGACTTCTCAAAGTCACAGGGAAGCGAAGCGGAGACCCAGAGGGGAGATCGACACGTATAAGTGCAACACCAAAAATGACTCATAAGTACAGATACACCAACAGTTTAACAACCATTTAAATGGATAGCATAGCTTGTGGCATACTAACCATTTGGAAGAGTTATTCTAAATCACAATTCATTGAGAGCTTAATGCTATGCATGCCTTGCCGTCATCAATCATTTAAAAACAGTCCTGTCATAAAAATGAATGATTTTTGAAAAAAGCATCTGCCTTTTACAAGGGTGTTTTTTTTCAGAAGGAACATAGGGTGATGTATAGCTTGGACTTTACTGTTACTGTTCCATTACTGTTAACGGTTGCAGTGGGAGAGAGAGAGAGAGATTTGGTTGCTCATAGGCTCCATATAGGTAAGGTTGCTGTTTCATTCTTGCAAATAAGGCTTTTGACAGAACAGCTGTGCAATTGTTTTGTCACCTGGGTGAACATGTAGCAAAATTGCAAGTGACAACCTTACAGAACAATGAATGAACATGACTGTTTGTGTAGAGAGGCGCTTCAGCTGAGCTATAGTAATGCCATATGCTATAGTATGGAGTATACTGTCAAAGAGCGCTTCTACAATACATGGACCCAGGGGTGCCAACAGAGGGGAAAAAGGGGACAGTTGTCCCGGGGCCCAGGTAGAGAGGGGACCCAGAATTGGGTTCTCATTACATTGTATCAATGGGGCTGGGCTGGGGGGCCCCTTTCAGATGACTTTGTCCTGGGCCCGGCTAAAACTGTCAGCGCTCCTACATGGACCACCTGCTAATTTCCTGCAGACGACCGCTACGATGAGTCCTTGGAGATTAACACGTTCCGAGTGCACCAGGCAGAGAGGGGTTAAGGGCAGGATTTAGCAATTCATGTGGATTACACAGGGACATCACATCATGTGAAAGTGTGAGTGCAACATTTGCACGCTGCACATCCAACACAGAGAGGCAGGGAGGGACATCACCGGGGAAAAGTGCTGCTGTTGTAGTGGTGCAGGTTTGTGCTGCTTTTTTCACAGGATCAGTAATCCAGCTCCGAGGATTATGGCAGCCAAAGAGCTATACGTTTAGCGGGGGGGGGGGGGGGGGGCAGTGTTGGCAAATACAAATGGATAATTTTCATATGAACGAGAACTTAAAGGGCTCTCATCGGCTGATCCTGCAAGCATCAATAATTGCACACATATTGACAAGCTGTCATTCTTTAAGCACGCCATGTTATAATGGTGAGTAATGCGCTCCGTGCTGCCGTTTTATTAACTAATATTAAATGCACAACTTGGCATCAATAATGCATTAACTGCATGCTCTTCCGGAGAGCGCATTTCTTTTTTGTTGGGTATTGATTTAATGAGCTTGATATTAACTGTGGCTTTTCCATGAATATTACACAAATACCTTCATCACTTTAGGCAGCATGCCGTTACCTGCAGTAACACTGATATTTACTGACAATCATTTGTCAAATGGAGCTCCAGGTGAAGGTGAAACATCTTGTAGTGGTTCGTTATATATATATATATTTTTTTTAAAGAAATAGAAAGTGGATTGTCAACTTCAATATTTCTTATAGTCGTCCTTTCATCCCCTTTTCCTGACTGAAAAAAAAGATCCTTACAGGGGGAAAAGGAGGTAATTATTGTGAGCGCTGTGAAAAGCTCTAAAATTTTAGAGTGCATCGTCAATGGCGGCAGTAATGATCTCGAACAACATTTCTTTTCAAGCCTTAAACCTTAAAGCGTCGCTATCTGTGGTGAAGTTCCTCATTCCCTCTAATCAGCCCCTGCATTTTGTCTTGGTGTTTTTCTCTGATAATGACTACCAACCAAAAATGTAAGAAAGTGAACTTTGCAGTCTCCTGAGTGCGGGAGATATGACATGACTCTTGACAGCATGAATGATCAAACATCTCTCCAGCTCGGGCTAGCAAACTAGGGCAACGCTCGGCATGCCACTCGGAGCACCGCGTGGGCGGACAGAGCCGAGCAGAGCAGAGCCTACCCAGCACATGCAGTCTATCCCATCCCATCTCTCTGTCTGAATCAAAGGCTGAAGCACCACTCACAAACACACACACACACAGGCAGCAAATGTAATTATATCACGCCACAGCGTAACCTCTCGTAGCCTTTCACTGAATTCGGTCACGGGCAAAGGTTTGGTCTCTCCGCTCCTTATTCTATACATAAAAAATAAATAGATACATAGGGATGGCTAATATTGAGCATTTGTGGACTCATCACACAAGTCCCTTTTGCATTTGGTCTGCCCTTTATCTCATATTAGTGAAGGCGCTTGCCCTCAAACAAGGCACGTCAAACACAAGCCAATTCATTAGACCTTATATGACTGCTCTCTCTAGTATCACACCGCAATGGAGATGAGGATAGATGTAAATATAAATGTGAGATACAGCATAAATGTGAGATAAATGTACAAGTATCTGTGTGTATTGCTTTTTTGTTATCCATTGCACTGCACCATGTCCACACCTAAAGTCTTATGTCTATGTCTGCATGGGAAAGTAAGAAACGTAATTTCAATTCTTTGTATGACCAGTGCATGTAAAGAAATGGACAATAAAACCGACTTGATTTGACTTGCTCACCTCACAGCTTCTGTTGTGCAGATACGCCTTTCCAGTAGTCCAGGATGTCGTGAAGGTCCTCCCCCTTGGCAAACTGCACCTTCTTGCGCAGGGCGTTGCCGGCGGTGACGTAGCAGGACTCCTCGCGCGGGCCTTTCCGGTACGGCCGGAAGCGCTCCCAGATGCGCAGCGTGTTCTCCGAGGCGTTGTACTCGGGGCTGGAGGAGTAGCCCGAGTAGTTCTGGTGGCGCGGCGACAGCTGCGAGTAGGAGGCGGCGTCCCCCCGCCTGGCCCGCGACAGCGGCTTCAGGAAGGAGGCCCGCTGCGCCGGGGAGTCGTGCAGGCCCTCGTAGTAGAGCGCCGGGACCGAGTGGCGGTGCTCGGCACAATGGAAGTCCGGGTGCACCTCCAAGTGCTGCTGCTGCTGCTGCTGCTGCTGCATGGCGATGCCGTCCATGCCCCCGTCGTTCATGCTGTACCCACCGCCGCCACCCCCGCTCCCGGGCCCCACCAGCGGAAGCCTCTCCATGGGCTCCCCGCACCCGATGGGGCTACCCTTGTCCTGGTATTGGCAGGGGTCTGGACTTCGGGGCTCCGGGACATCCAGGCTGTACACGCGTCCGCCTTTGCCAGGAATTCCACAGGATGTGCCACCGGAGTATTTTTTCCCAGAGCCGACGATCATGGCGGCGTCGGCGCTCATCTGTCTCTGGATGGGCCGCACGGCGGTAGCGGGCGGGGGCGGGCGGTAAGGCGGCGACATGAAGTTGCCGCCCGAGAGCCCCGGAGCCATGATGGAGCCGGACGTGGGCAGCGGCGGGGGCGGGGGGATTTTGGGCGACGGTGACATCACCTGGTGGCAGTTCTCCGACACCCCCGGCGAAAGGGGGATGAGGCCCTTCGTGAGGGAAGAGGTGCAGGTGGGTGGCGGGGAGGTCGGGTTGGCCATGGAGGTGGAGGTGGCGGAGGAGGAGGAGGCCACCCCGACCCCAACCGAGTCCAGCTTCAGGGCGTCGATGCAGTTGTTGATGATCTGGTTGACCTTGTCCACCTCCATGGCGATGGTGGAGATCTCCGAGTTGGAGCCCCGGCCGTCGTCGTCCGAGTCGTCCCCCATGATGTCACTCTCACAATCATCCTGCTGCCTCAAATCGTGCTCTCTCATCACTTGCCCCTTCCCGTCCCCTCTCATCATCCTCCCGTCGTCTCCTCCTCCTCCACCTCCATGGGTCCTGACGTCCATGTAGTTCCCCTTGCCGCCCATGGCCTCTGAGAAGGCGGTGGCCATCTTCTCTACCTGAGGGATGGTGGAGAGGCGCGAGGAGCTGGTGTTGGCTGAGCCGCCGTGCAGCATCCCCGAGCTGGACGAGGACGACATGGGCATCTTGCCACCGCCGTGGTGCTGCTGGTGGTGGTGAGGGTGATGCTGAGGGTGATGGCCGCCTTGTTCGTGGAGCTTGAGGACCGTAGAGGGCTCATTGGTGACGGCCGCGGCCGCCTCGGGCCCGTACCTCATCTCCAGGATGGTCTTCTTGGCGCAGATGGACTTCTCCTTCTCCTCCTCGATCCTCCGCTTCCTCAGGCAGAGGTAGACCAGGCCGAGGACGATCACCATGCCGAAGAGGGAGCCCAGGATGATGACGATGTAGTGCGTGGTGGTGGACTGCGAGGACTGGTGCTCGTCCAGGGGCATCAGCGTGACAAAGTTGATGCAGGTGTGGTTGTAGCGCTGGGAGTTGCGGATGGACGCCACGCAGAACGTGTAGTTGGTGCGCGGCATCAGCTTGTTCAGGGTGATGATCTCCTTCTTCTTGTTGAGGTTCATGATGTCCGAGACGTACGTGTTGTTGTACTGCACCAGGATGTACATCTTGCTGAACGGCCGGGGGATCTGGACGAGGAGCGACGCCGTCGAGAAGGACACGTGCCGCAGCGTGAGGCTGGGACCCAGGACCTCGCCCGTGGACGAGGACGTGGTGGGCTGCGGGTACACCCCGACGCGGTCGAAGTCCGGCCCCATGCCCGAGCCGTCGGGGTCCGTCGGCAGCGCCGTCATGCCCGTGATGAACACCCCGTCCCGGCAGATCGTGGACAAGCGGTACCTGGCGTTGCGCCCGTGTCCCGGGACGGGACTGAGCAGGGGGAAGTTGTACAGCTCCCGCGGGGACTCGCAGAGCAGCCGGTCGTACGTGTGCGTGACGTTGTTGAAGGCCTCGAGCCACGTGAGGAAGCCATAGAGCTCGCAGCCGCAGTGGAACGGGTTGCCGGCCAGCTCGCACACCAGCAGCCGGTTGAGCACGGTGAAGGTGGACGGGTCGAGGCGCGCCAGCTTGTTGGAGGACAGGTCGATGCTACTGAGGCTCGGGCACTCCCAGAATGCATTGCTGCCCACCACCTCGATGAGGTTGTGCTGCAGGAAGAGGCACTGCATGCGGCCCAGGCCGCGCATCATGCCCTCCGTCACGTTGGTCAGCTTGTTGTAGCCCAGCTGCAGAACCTGGAAGTTGAAAGTTTTAACATTTATGCATTTAACCCATTGATGCCTGATGTTGCGTTACACAACATTGGCCCTGGCGACTGGAGCTGCATTACGCAACATTCAGGCTCATGAGATTTGAGACAACTTTATTAAAAATCTTTGTTTGTTTGAGATGAATTAATACATTCTAATGAAAAATGAGGGTCTTAAATGCAACTTGGGGCATGTGCTTCAGAAGCTGAGATATTTAGGTTTTTGTAGGCTGAGGGCAGCTTTTCTTAAAAAGGGCTCAGTCATTCAGCACCCTTTTTTGCAGGTCCTTATGCATCAATGGGTTAGCATTAGGGGTGGGCATAGATTATTTTTTTTAATCTAGATTAATCTCACTGTAATTATGAAATTAATCTAGATTAATCTAGATTAATCTATATCAAAATGGCTCATTCAGAATAGGCACGATAGCGAAATAATGCCGAAAAAAACCTTAGGGTTTCTTAAGACAGATGGCGCATTAGACCAGAGCTCATCTTTTATTCCAAAATGCATCTCATCTTCAAAAAATGGCCATGTTGATACTTGGAGATGACAAAATCACAGCAATATGTGTAAAGTGTGTCCAATATGTTAGGAAGCATTTACAGTTATAAGATACTGAAATTTCAAAATGAACAGCGCTATAAGTTGTAGAGGAAAATACAGATAAATCTATCAAACATTTAGGCTATTTAAACAATATTACCTCAACAATTCAGCATTTCAGAGAGAGAGAGAGAGAGAGAGAGAGAGAGAGAGAGAGAGAGAGAGAGAGAGAGAGAGAGAGAGAGAGAAAATCTGCCACTGACTGTTAAAAGGAGCAGCGGCTCCTTTAAGAGAGGGAGGAGCTCTGCGCGTAGTAGTCACAGCAGCCCTCAGCAGAGCCAGGCTACTGGGCTACTGGATATGCCTATCTAGAACCTACAGCACTGGCACACGGCGATTTGACAGTTGTTCTCAGAGTTAGAATGCCAGATGAGTTACAACTCGACATGAATTCAGTTTGCAAAAAAAAAAAGTCAAGCGCGACAACCGCGAGGTTCATTACCGTCGGACATGAGAATATCTCACTGAATCGCAAATGAGCGCGATTGCAACACAAACATTCAGCGAGAGTAGATAGGCCTATTGACAGATTCAGTTTGACAATCTTCAAAATGCATAGGACTATCACACGGAATGTTTTGCAGTTATAGCACAGGCAAGATTTCTGGAAGTTGTTTATGTATTCTATGCAATGCGTGAGGAAATGTAGGCTATGTCGGGCTGGTAGCTACTCACACACAACAATGTCTCTCTATGCTTCACCTCAAACAATAACGTCTCTTTAGTCTACCACTTATGAAAAAGCACTCAAACAACAACTACCACGGCAGAGGGATTAATGTTTTCAGCATGCAAACACTTCATATTTAGTAGGTCTGCTGAAACAACAGGTGGAGAGAGGAGAAGCGACTGGAGCGCAGTCTAAAAGCGTCTGTCAATTAAACGCTATGGTGACGTGCATACCCAAACTCCAAACCTATATTTTGAGAATAGATTAACGTGCGATATTTTCTTTATCGCGCGACAAGAGTCTCACATTATCGCAGCACGTTAACGCCGATAACGGCCCACCACTAGTTAGCATACTGTATATATTAATAAGCTAATTTCCAACTCTAGACAGGTTGATGGTCCCTAAAACAAGAAAAAAACCTGTAGACTTGTTAACCCGTTAAGACACGCCATTATAAATTTGCTGTTACCAGAATGGCAATGACCAAGTAGTGCATTACTAAAGGCTCTGTGTTATGTCATAGTATTGTCGTACTATGGTAGTTAACTTTTCAATGACCATTACAGTGTGCCACTGGAGTTGCGGCATGCATTAGGCCAGGGGTTTTAACAGCCATAGTTACCACAAACAAATAAAACAAAGTTATGACAACACACACTCACCTGCAGGTTGGCCTGTGCGGCGAAGGCGCCGTCCTCGATGTAGGAGATCTCGTTCTTGGTGAGGTTGAGGTCAGTGAGGTTGGTGAAGCGGCTGAGCGCCGTGAAGAAGACGGCCTTGACCTTGTTCTCGTTGAGGCGCAGGTCGTGCACCGTGTTGTTGATGTGCTGCGGGATGGCCTCGTACGGCGGCTGGTTCATGCTGCAGATGGCCAGCCACACGTAGCCCTTCTCGCCCTCGATCAGCCAGCAGTCGCCCCGCACCGTGGCCGGGAGGAGGAGCAGCACCGGGAGCAGGAGGAGAACCAGGAGGTGGTGGTGGTGGTGGTGCTGGAGGAGGACGCCGCCGAGGCAGGAGGGGGAGGAAGGAGAGGAGGTGGTGGAGGAGGATCGCTTGCTTGGCATGATGGGAAAAGAAACAGGTTGCTTCTTGCCAAAGGAAATGAGCAGAAGAAAAAGGAGTGGGAGGCTTGGAGAGTGGGAGAAGCAAGGAGAGGAGAGGGGAGGAGAGGAGAGGAGGCAGCACAAAGGGGAAGGAGGAGGAGGGAGGGAGTGGGAGTGGGAAGCTGGGACAGTGGGCGGTTTGATAAGGGAGGGTAAGGCCTGGAGAGTGGAGCGAGAGAGCGAGAGAGCTGATTCGCTAGTTCTCACAGCAGCGGGATCAACATGGTGTCTAGCACAGTCCCCATGCCTCTATGATTCCTGGCAGCTCGCAGTGTTGACTGACACAGTTTTTCCACATAGTCGATTCCGTCGCCCGCTGCGCTGTCTTCTTTTGCCCACTCACTCACTCACTCACGAGGTGAATTTTGCCAGAAACCAAACCGAGGACTCAGCCAGTCAGCCCTGCAGATGAGAGGCAAAGAGATAAACACACAAATATCAGGGAAATGAATTCAGACTGACTGCAAACAGGCTTTGGTAATTGAACTTAATGGTGTCACGGGGGCAAAGGCATTATTTGTTTAAATGACTGTAGTCAGGCTTAAGATAATAATGATGACATAATTAATAGCATTTTCTACGGCAGTCTTTCACTTGTTAAATGTGTGTCCATTTACACTCATTAGGGGATGAGTCAAAACAATTAGATGCTAACATGACAGTGTGGCACTACACCACATGCAAACACTAATACACCCACATACAGTGAAATGGCATCTTATATTCCGGATCCTCATGGTCCACTGTAAGTAGCCTGATTATCACAGACTCTCAAATCTCTTCGAGACTTGGTCTGACCAAGAGCATAACTATTTACATTTCCCAAACGGCATGGTTGACCCGCCTCCCTTGATTTGCTACTGGTTGTTTGCTTCCTGACAAAGTGGGAGGAGTTCCCAACATTTCGGGAGATCAGAAATGATTGCTCTTTGCTCTTGACCTGACTAGAAGCAGCGTCGAAGGTATTCCGTCAATAGGAGGGCATGGCCTGGCTACACTGTAAGCTTAATAGTGGGAAGGATTAAAAACTAACCTACCCCAGAACATGCCCTGATCTAAAGAAAATGTCATACGGGGGTATCCTAAGAACATGAATTAGTTATAGGTCTAGTGTAGTCTACTACAGTCAATACAGTATGATAAACCTTTTAATAGAACGGGCCCATGGGTTTTCATTCAATCTGCAGAAGATCAGTAAGTACTCTTCTAATACATGACTTACTACTTAGGGGCACATTGTGTCGTCATATGAAGGCCTATGGTGTAGTGAGGACGAGACTACTATGCATGGATCCTTATGTATTCACAATGACTTGCACCAGTCAGTCTATTCCTCAACCTCTTCCAGTCATGAAACATGAAACCTTCATACCTGTATGTACAGTACAGTCACTGAAACATTAAAACACAGACTGGGGAGGATGAAAAGCTATTAATGTATTAATATTATACATGTTTAATATGTCAGTTAAGTGCAGCTTGAATTGAAAATCCAATGCAAACTGTCTACCTCTACCTCTACTGTGCCACCCTGGGAAGACAACAAGGGAGAGACAAACGGGTCAGTTGTCCTAGACCAAGGGAAGAGAGGAGTCCTCATTACATAGCATGTGTTGACAAGGGGGGGTGCCTTTCAAATGACTCGAGTCGAATATGCTGGACCCACCCAACACACCCAAAGGTGTCAGCGGCCCTGGTGCTAACCGTGACACCAACACAACACACTAGGCAGTGTTGCCAGATGTACGATACTTATCGTATTTGTACCATAATTTTGTCCATTTTGACCTCTGTACGATCAAAAAAAACCATGACGTACTATAATTTCGGCATTGTCATTCAGTTCATTTAGATGCCTTGAAACAACAATTTGGGTCTTGTATGATAATTTCCTCGCAAAAAACTCCCAAAAACAATAATTTTGAGGTTTCGGTGCGATAATTCAGCATTTTCCATCTGGCAACACTGACACTTCACGGCGCCATTTCTCAGTCTAGTTCACACTCCTTGTGTTTCCACAGCCCCATGCTGCGCTGAGTGGTTACTGGGAGGGAGGGAGATGTCGATGTGTTATTACTGTAATTTACAAGACGAAAGGAGCACCACAGAGCCCAGAGTGGGCCAATGGAAATGTGTGTACATTCTCCATGGCTGTAATCTGTGGTGGCGACGGACGCACGTCACCTGTCGTTGGTGTGTGTGTGTGTGTGTGTGTGTGTGTGTGTGTGTGTGTGTGTGTGTGTGTGTGTGTGTGTGTGTGTGTGTGTGTGTGTGTGTGTGTGTGTGTGTGTGTTAAGATGGTAGGCTATGTGTGTTTATGTATGTGTGTGAGAGTCTGTGTACGTGACTGTGTGTGCCTGCGTGCCTGCCTGCGTGTATGGAGCGTGTGCAGGGCTGCTCTAAATGGGCATAGTTCCCATAGGCAGTTAGCTGGTAAATGGTGTGTGATGGACAGGCCTCTGAACCCCAGCCTCCTCCCCCCACTATACCTCCCCCCCCCCTCTCCCTCCCTGCACTGTAGTAGGGTGACTAGACAGATAGGTGACAGAGAGAGACAAATGGGCCTCATTTCCAGCCACACACCACATGCTGCTCCACGCACCCAGAGCCAGACCCGCCACCAGGGGGGACAAAGGGGTATGTTGTCCTGGGCCAAGGCAGATAGGGGCCCCAGAATCGGGTCCCCCATTACATTGTATGTATTGGGGGTAGAGGGCCCTTTCAGATGACTTTGTCCTGGGCCCAGTGAAAGATGTCAGTGCCCCCTGGCCAGAACAATGCACATCTTAATGCGATCAGGGCAAATGAAAGTCAACGTGGAAAAGGATTATCTAAGCTTCTGAAAACTCCCGGCGAGCCCAAAATCCTCCTCCTTTGTTGCCATTTTAGCTGTGAAAGAGAATACCAATTAGATCTCTCACTCCGTCCCTTTCTCTGTCTTTATCTCGCATCCTAACATTCCCACACATAAACGCAGGCTCACGTGCGTACACGGGTGCACAGACACACACAGACACTGACACATAAAATGCCGCACGCTGGCACGCACGCATGCACGCACGCATGCACGCACGCACGCACGCACGCACGCACGCACACACACACACACACAAACACACACAGGCAGGCAAACACAGTCAGGTACACAAACTCTCTCTCACACACACACACACACACACACACACACACACACACACACACACACACACACACACACACACACGCACGCACGCACACACACACACACACACACACACACACCCACCATCTCTTCACAGCTCTGCTTATGTAAGTTGGCTTTCACTGAGGTTTGACGCCACCCAATGAGAAGACTGGTCAGACATTCTTGTAGTACACTATCACACACACACACACACACACATACACACACACACACACACACACACACACACACACACACACACACACACACACACACACCATACACACACACACACACACGCACGCACAAACACGCACGCACGCACGCACGCACGCACGCACATACGCACACACGCACGCACGCACGCACGCACACACACACACACACACACACACACACACACACACACACACACACACACACACACACACACACACACACACACACACTCACAAACATTGTTAGATCTTGCTACTCCCAAGACAAATGCTAGGTGAAAATTGAGAAACGCCTCTTGCAAAATAATCATCATGAAATCAGTCTCCCTCTGTGTCCCTCTTCTGTTTTGCTCTGTCATCGTCCTTTTCTCTGGGGCTCTCATCCTCCCCTCTCTTTATCACTCTCATTCTCTATCTCCATTTAATGAAATACTCCCCTCTCTCTCTCTCTCTCTCTCTCTCTCTCTCTCTCTCTCTCTCTCTCTCTCTCTCTCCCCTCTCTCTCTCTCTCTCTCTCTCTCTCCCTCCCTTATAGCACACTATGTTTCCCTCTTGCTGTGTCACCCTCCCCTTCTTCCTCTCCCTTTCTTTTCATCTCTCTCTCTCTCTCTCCCTCTCTCTGCATATCTCTCCTTCCCTATGTTTCCCTCTTGCTGTGTCACTCTCGCCTCCCCTTACTCCCCCTCTCTCTCTCCCTCCCTCTCCCTCTCTCTCTCTCCCTCTCTCTCACACACTGTTTCCCTCTTGCTGTGTCGCTCTCCCCTTCTTCCTCTCTCTGTCTCTCTCTCTCCCTCTCTCTCTCTCCCCCCTCTCTCTCTCACTCTCCCCTCCTTCCCCTCTCTCTCTCTCCCTGCGTCTCTCTAGCACATGTTTCCCTCTTGCTGTGTCGCTCTCCCCTTCTTCCTCTCTCTCTCTCTCTGCCCCCCCCCACTCTCCCCCTCTCTCTCTATCTCTCCCCGTCTCTCTTCTTCCCTCTGCTCCTCAGTCCTCTGCTGGCTGGTGTCTCAGCGGAGCGGGAGCGGGGAGCGTTGTGCTGCTGTCTCTTCTCATGTTCATCTCCCTCAACAGAGTCGATATCCCCGCGGTGATGAAGCTCGGTCCCCATTCGTTAATAAGGGCTCCAACACATCCAGCACCATGCAATGCGAGTGTTAATTACAACGCAAGATCTCGGCCCGGGATAAAAGGCAGACAATTTCGCCACAAATGGAAGCCTCCTCATGTCATGGTAATTTCTATTCCTCACACACACAGACACTAGTTTGACATTTTTCAAAGCTCACAAAATTACAGAATTACAGAAGTATTTCCAGCCTTTATTTGGGTAAGGGTGGGGGGGATCAAGATTTCATAAAAAATATTCAAGGGAGGGGATCAGGGTAAAAGCTTTTGGACTTTCAAGTACTGTAGTCTTTGTGAAATTAATTACGTACAGTGTGATATATCATTCCCACTCTCATTGATGCCTAAGCCATGTCATCTTAAGTCCCCCTGCCCCCTTATCTTTCTTTTTTTGTTTTCTTTACTCTGTCACTCTGATCTATCTTTTTATCTCTAACTCTCTTTTTCAGTGTCCTTCTCTTTTATTTGTTTTTTCCTCCCTCTCTCTCTCTCTCTCTCTCTCTTTCTCTCCTCTGACTATCTTTCTGACTCACGCTTTCATTCACTCATACAAACACTTTCACACATTCTCTCTCTCTCTCTCTCTCTCTCTCTCTCTCTCTCTCTGTCTCTCTCCCTCGCTCTCTCTCTCCCTCTCCCTCCCTCTCTCTCTCTCTCCCTCTCCCCTCTTCCTCCCATTTGCTCTGGCAGTCAGACCACCAGAGATGTGGTCTCATTTGATGCTCTAGATACCAAAGCCCACAGGAGTCCTTAATTAGGACTAGGTCTACAACGGGGAGGGGAGGCCTACACTCAGAAGGTGAGACAGGGTTGGACTTCCATGCAGTACATACATGTCAGCACACAACATGTGTGTTGTGTCCTTGTGGGAGTGGGCGTGCACGAGGAAGACAGAACTAGAGTGAAAAAGTCAGTGAGAGTCAGTGGGCGAGCAAGTTGGTGAGTGACTGAGTGAACATGTGTAGGTGAGTGAATGAGAGAGAGAGAGAGAGAGAGAGAGAGAGAGAGAGAGAGAGAGAGAGAGAGAGAGAGAGAGGAGAGAGAGGGAGAGAGGGAGAGAGAGAGAGAGAGAGAGAGAGAGAGAGAGAGAGAGAGAGAGAGAAAGACGGTGAGAACTTTCATGACTCCAAACTCATCTGTCTGACAGACTGTCTGCTTCAAAGGCTGTTTGGATGAGACGACACCAAAAAGGTGCGATTTCAAAGAGACAGACAGCATGATGGCTCCCGACATCTGACCTCATCTGACAAATAAATACAAACATACTCCTCTACTCTTCTCTGCTCTCAACAAACACAGTGGAAACGACAGGAAAAGTAGAGCACTGCACTGCACAAGGGTAGTCAGGGGACACTGAAGCAGAAGGGGAGTTATACGCAGGTCACTGGCCTACTAAAGATGAGGATGAAAACCTGATTGCCTGATTACTCCTCTCCTAGCCAGATATTTAACCATATGTATGTCTTGGGAAATGGAGAGCGTAGAATTACAGGGGAAGGATTGTGTGGTATAATAATTGCTGTGTAGTTTAATGTATGGCCGCGGCACACATATCGACTTCATTCTAGATTTGCTGCCGTCTCCTTTATTTGGCTAATTTGGGTCTTGTCTCAGCTGACTTTAGAATGGCCGTCTTCTTAAACCAAGATGCACACTTTCGAAAACAAATGTTTAGGCTTGTTTTACAGTAAGAACAGATTTGGATATGTCCATAGACGGCTATTATGAAGCCAGTTAAGACAAAATCCAATTAGCCAAATAAAGGAGACGGCAGCAAATCCAGATTCAAGTGGATATCTGTGCCGCGGCCATACATTAAACTACACAGCAATTATTATACCACACAATCCTTCCTCTGTAAATACCGAAGACAGCAGCAAACATAAAAACAAATCTGTGACAACTACTCTACTTTACTGCAGACTATTCAGAAAAGGAGCTAAAGGTTCAAAATAGTTCACTTGTCCTTTAACACCGGTATACAAATACAGAAGATGCTTAAAACACGTTAAGACACTCTGTGATAAATGAGCTTTTCAGAATAGCAGTGACCAAGTCATAGTGCATTACTAAAGGCCCTGTGTTATGTCATAGTAGTGTAGTACTATGGTAGTTAAAGTGATACTGTGCCATTTTTGGAAATGAGCTCATATTACACCTCCCCTTGATTTAAAGGATTGAGTTTTACCTTTCTCCTGTACTTCCAGTCGTTCTCTGAGTATGACAGTGCAATATCTCATTCAATGTTAATTGTTAGCATGGAGGTAAAATTTGCATGGCAAGACTCGGAGAACGATTGAAAGTACAGCAGAAAGGTAAAAGTCAATCATTTAACTCAAGGAGAGGTGCATAATAAGCGTATTTCCAAAAATGGCACAGTAACACTTGCCAGAGGAGGTACGCCGTGCAATGTGGGGCTACTCGTGATGTTTCAGGTGAGTGCAACCTTCATTTGACCAGAAGGATTGAGGCATTGCAGCCTATATTCTCTATTCCTCTGCGCTTGATATGAAGAACAGATGCACCATCATGGTAGTTGGCACTGCAGGCCCCTGCAAGTAGACACGACTGACAATTAAAGGAGATCAT
>NC_085858.1:43626042-43636042 GCF_034702125.1 Engraulis encrasicolus | reverse complement strand
TCCACACCCCCACACCCTCTCTCACTCCACACCCCCACACTCCCAAGCCTCTCACTCCACACCACCACTCTCTACACCAGTGTTTCCCAACCAGGGGTACGTGTACCACTAGGGGTACGCAAGTACACCTCAGGGGGTACTTGGGAAATGTAATAATAAAAATATATGAAGTGTAGTCACATTGGGATGGAGGAAACAATATAGAGCATGAGTGAGGGGGTACTCATCATATGACAAAATTGCTTAGGGGGTACGCGGGACAAAAAAGGTTGGGAAACACTGCTCTACACCCTTACTTTCCCAACCCTCACACTCCCAAGTCCCAACCTTCTCTCTTCACACCCTCACACTACCAACCCTCTCTCTCTCCACATCCTCTCTCTCCACATCCTCACTCTCCACATCCTCTCTCTCCACATCCTCTCCACACACTCATGGGCAGTCATGGGTGAGCGGTTAGGGCGTCAGACTTGCATCCCAGAGGTTGCCGGTTCGACTCCCGACCCGCCAGGTTGGTGGGGGGAGTAATCAACCAGTGCTCTCCCCCATCCTCCTCCATGACTGAGGTACCCTGAGCATGGTACCGTCCTACCGCACTGCTCCCCATGGGGCGCCACTGAGGGCTGCCCCCTTGCACGGGTGAGGCATAAAAAGCAATTTCGTTGTGTGCAGTGTGCAGTGTGCAGTGTTCACTTGTGTGCTGTGGAGTGCTGTGTCACAATGACAATGGGAGTTGGAGTTTCCCAATGGGCTTTCACGCTTTCACTTTCAATCACTCTCCACACCCTCTCTCACGCCACACCCTCACTCTCCACACCCTCTCTCACTCCACACCACCACTCTCCACAGCACCACTCTCTACACCATCACTCTCCACAGCCTCTCTCTCTACACCACCACTCTCCACACCCTCTCTCACGCCACACCCTCACTCTCCACACCCTCTCTCTCCACAGCCTCTCTCTCCACACCCACACTCACTCCACACCCTCTCTCACTCCACAGCACCACTCTCTACATCCCCACTCTCCACACCCTCACTCTCTCTACACCACCACTCTCCACACCCTCACTCTCCACACCCTCACTCTCCACACCCTCTCTCACTCCACAGCACCACTCTCTACATCCCCACTCTCCACACCACCACTCTCCATACCACCACTCTCCACATCCACACTCTCCACATTCTCCACTCTCCATACCCTCTCCCTCCACACCCTCACACTCCCAACCCTCACTCTCTCTCTCTCCACACCCTCACACTCCACACCAGGTGTCACCAACATGGTGCCCGCGAGCGCCAGGCAGCCCTTCAGGAGCTTCTAAGGTGCCCTCCAAGGATGTTAATAAATAGTGACGACTATAAGGGGTCTTACACACCAAGGCGGTAAAGCGTCGCGGAACGGCCGCGTTTTTTACCAGCGTCGGTGAAAATACATTGAAACCTATCTGTCCTTACACACCAACCGGCGGTAGTCGGGCGTCAGCGGCGCGGGAGCCGGCTCCGCGCCGCACTGCATTTGGAAAATAGAACTTGAGCATATGTTTCACGCCGGCGACCGGCGGTGTCTCATTCAAATGAATGGCAAAGTAGCATGCTAGCTTTAGCTGTGGGGAGGGTTTTGAATAGGACTGGCCGCGCACGCCGACGCTGTCAGTGTGCAAGGCAGAGAAAAGCACGCCGGCCAAAACTAAGCAGAAAGACAGTGTCCGTCCTGCGACCGTTCCGTTCCGCCTTGGTATGTTTTGGCCCTAAGCTTTTAGTCACAGTTCGTGTTTTCCTTAATTTAAATATGAAATTATTTCTTTATAAGCAAATTATCATTCAATCATAGTGTGATTTGGGAATGATGTCAAGACATCAGTAGAGGATTTTGAACAAAAGTAGCCCTCGAGTAGCCCTCGGTAGCCCTCAGGTAGCCCTTGGTAGCCCTCAGACCCAGACAGGTTGGGGACCCCTGCTCCACACCCTCACACTCCACACCCTCACTCTCTACACCAGTGGTTCTTAACCTGGTGTGTGGGCACCCCCTGGGGGTGCGCCAGAGATTTCAGGGGGTGCGCAGGATTTTGTTTATGTTGAGGTTGTGACCAAAATTCTGCTTCCAAACATTATATTTAGGCCACATCAAGACCAAATTAAAACGTGTTTTATGTATGTTTTGGTCCCCATGTAAAGCCATTAAAGTATTGATTAATGTCTAATGCAAGCATAATTGTTATTATTCACTTAAATCATTTTTTAGTGCATATATACGTGTAGACGTTTGGATTGGGGGTGCACTGCTTGTCTTGGGCACAGGTTAGGGGGTGCTTCAAGAAAAAAAAGCTTAAAGTGGAAATGAAGCACTGACAACTATTATCATTTTTTGGCGGCTTATTATTTTTCATAAACGAATGGATGTTCGTTGGACTGCACTTTTAAGTAGTTTTGCTGAAAAATGACATGTTATTACCGAGTTTCGCCACAAGGGCGCAGCCATGTTCGCCGCCTACGTAACGCGAATGGTAGGAAGTTGGTGGCTAATGTAACCTTCCATTCACATAACGTTAGCGTGTGCTAACTACAGCGCTAACTGATTCTAATCGTGGCAGTAAAATTGAAGGACGAGTGGTTCATTTTACATTGTCCCTACATCTTCTATGTTATAGACCTACTATCAGATGAAAGAGAAATGCCAAGTGTCATTATCACTTTGTGTCAAAAAAGCCTTTGCTACGAGCATGGTGGGATAGCTGCAGCCATCCACCGTAGGACGACTGTGAGGCTGCTCGCTCTCAAAGATTTGTAGTGAGACACCGTCACCATAACGTCTTTTTCCTGCATTCTTGGACGGTAATCTGAAAGCCCATGTCGTGAAGTTGGCTATGTGGTCCAATTCAATCATAATTGAAAATAACTTGCAAAATTGGCGGAAGTTTGGAAAGCTTTGTGAAGGGAAGGGACGCCACCTGTGTGTGTGGCTATCCTCCCCTCTCTTGTCTCGCTCTCGGAGTCGGAGGAGCTTTGGGGATTTGAAGTTGATGCCACGGGAAATGACACGTTAAACTATCATGGCCTACATTAAGTTATGGCATGCTTAAAGTAGCTGCATCTATTGTGGTAAACTATTTTGTTATTGAAGCCGTGGATGCATCCTCAAACTGGCTGGAATAGCGTTGTTGCCTTGGATTATTGTTGACTGGATAACACCGATAAACGTGGGCACGGAGATGTCAAAGTAATTCAGGTGCTTGGAAAATGTTGGCGAAATCATCGGAAGATGAAGGTAGGGAACTGCAACATTGCACGACATCGCACGATTATGAATAGTGATCATGTTGGCTCATGCCAAAATTTGTTAGCGACTTGTCACCTTGGCAAAAAAGCTGCTTGTTTACCTGTGGTTCATGTGATGGGATGTCTAGTCTGCCTTCATGCCTCATATTTGTTCTGTCCCACCCAAACACGTATTCTTGCTTCATTTAGGTTAAGCAAACTAAAAAGCTAAAAAGCTACTATCATAACAGCATTAGAATAGTTCACTACCATTCGCGTGACGTCACCCGCTGTTGGCTGGAAACGTTAACAGAAACGTTACGTGTTTGTGCTTTATTTTTTAATTAACGGCTTAAATTTCAGACTTCAAAAAAATATATATTTGCTGGCTTATCTTACTGGTGTTATAGACACCTATATTAGGTCACTGCTTCATTTCGTCTTTAAGAACCACTGCTCTACACCACCACTTTCCAAATCCTCACACTTCCACTCTCCACACCCTCACTCTCCACACCCTCACTCTCCACACCCTCACTCTCCACACCCTCACTGTACACCCTCACTCTCCCAACAGGCTGCCTGTCTGCCTGCCTTTCTGTCTGCCTGCCTTCCTGCCTGCCTTTATGCCTGCCTGACTGTCTGCCTGCCCTTCTGTCTGCCTGCCCTTCTGTCTGCCTGCCTGCCTGTGTGCCTGCCTGACTCATTCTGCCTGCCTGCCTGCCTGCCTGTGCCTGTCTGCTTGTCTATCTGCCTGCCTGCTTGCCTGTCTGCCTGCCTATCTGCCTGCCTACCTGCCTGCCTGCCTGCCTGCCTGTCTGCCTATCTGCTTGCCTGCCTATCTGCCTACCTGCCTGCTTGCCTGCCTGTCTGCCTACCTGCCTGCCTGCCTGCCTGCCTACCTGTCTGCCTGCCTGCCTGCCTACCTGCACACTTGCTTGCCTGCCTGCCTGTCTGCCTACCTGCCAACCTGCCTGCTTGCCTGCCTGCCTGTGTGCTTGCCTATCTGTCTGCCTGCTTGCCTACCTGCCTGCCTGCCTGCCTACCTACCTGCCTACCTGCATGCCTGTCTGTCTGCCTGCTTGCCTGACTGTCTACCTGTCTGCCTTTCTACCTGCCTGCCTTTCTACCTGCCTGCCTGCCTGCCTGCCTGTCTGCTTGCCTATCTATCTGCCTGTCTGACTGTCTACCTGTCTGCCTGCCTTTCTACCTGCCTGCCTGCCTATCTGCTTGCCTGCCTGCCTGCCTGCCTTCCTGCCTGCCTGCCTGCCTGTCTGTCTGCCTGCCTGTCTGCCTATCTGCTTGCCTGCCTGTCTGCCTGCCTGCCTGCCTGCCTGCCTGCCTGTCTGCCTGCCTGCCTGCCTACCTGTCTGCCTGCCTGCCTGCCTACCTGTCTGCCTGCCTGCCTGCCTATCTGCCTGCCTGCCTGTCTGCCTGCCTACCTGTCTGCCTGTCTGCCTGCCTGCCTGCCTGTCTGCTTGCCTTCCTGACTGTGTGCTTGCCTATCTGCCTATCTGCCTGCCTATCTGCTTGCCTGCCTGTCTGCCTACCTGCCTGCCTGTCTACCTGCCTGCCTGCCTACCTGTCCGCCTGCCTGCCTACCTGCACACTTGCTTGCCTGCCTGTCTGCCTGTCTACCTGCCTGCCTGCCTGTCTGTCTGCTTGCCTATCTGCTTGTCTACCTGCTTGTCTGCCTTCCTGCCTGCCTGTCTACCTGCATGGCTGCATGGCTGCCTGTCTGCCTACCTTCCTGCCTGCCTTCATGCCTGCCTGACTGTCTGCCTGCCCTTCTGTCTGCCTGCCTGCCTGTGTGTCTGCCTGCCTGTGTGCCTGCCTGACTCATTCTGCCTACCTGTCTGCCTGCCTGCCTGCCTGCCTGCCTATCTACCTGCATACCTGCTTGCCTGCCTGCCTGTCTGCTTGTCTATCTGCCTGCCTGCTTGCCTGTCTGCCTGCCTATCTGCCTGCCTGCCTGCATACCTGCCTGTCTGCTTGCCTACCTGCCTGCCTGCCTGTTTGCTTGCCTGCCTGCTTGTCTGCTTGCCTATCTGTCTGCCTGCTTTACTGCCTGCCTGTCTGCCTGCCTGCCTGCCTGCCTGCTTGCCTGCCTGCCTGTGTGCTTGCCTATCTGTCTGCCTGCATGCCTGCCTACCTGCCTGTCTGCCTACCTGCCTGCTTGCCTGCCTGCCTGTGTGCTTGCCTATCTGTCTGCCTGCTTGCCTACCTGCCTGCCTGCCTGCCTGCCTGCCTGCCTACCTGCCTGCCTGCCTGCCTGACTGACTGCCTGCCTGCTTGCCTGCCTGCCTGACTGTCTACCTGTCTGCCTGACTGTCTGTCTGCCTTTCTACCTGCCTGCCTGCCTGCCTGCCTGTCTGCTTGCCTATCTATCTGCCTGCCTGCCTGACTGTCTACCTGTCTGCCTGCCTTTCTACCTGCCTGCCTGCCTATCTGCTTGCTTATCTGCCTGCCTTTCTACCTGCCTGCCTGCCTATCTGCTTGCTTATCTGCCTGCCTTTCTACCTGCCTGCCTGCCTATCTGCTTGCTTATCTGCCTGCCTTTCTACCTACCTGCCTGCCTATCTGCTTGCTTATCTGCCTGCCTGAGTGCCTATCTGTCTGCCTGGCCATCTACCTGCCTGAGTTTCTGCCTACCTGCCTGTCTGTCTGCCTGTCTGTCTGCCTGCTTGCCTGTCTGTCTGCCTGTCTGTCTGCCTGCTTGCCTGCCTGCCTGCTTGCCTGTCTGTCTGTCTGCCTGTCTGTCTGCCTGCTTGCCTGCCTGCCTGCCTGTCTGTCTGCCTGACTGCCTGCCTGACTGCCTGCCTGCCTGCCTGCCTGCCTGCCTGCCTGCCTGCCTGTCTGTCTGCCTGACTGTCTGCCTGCTTGCCTGCCTGCCTGCCTGCCTGTCTGTCTGCCTGACTGTCTGCCTGCTTGCCTGCCTGCCTGCCTGCCTGTCTGCCTGCCTGCCTGCCTGCCTGCCTGCCTGCCTGCCTGCCTACCTACCTGCCTGCCTGCCTGCCTGCCTGCCTGCCTGCCTGCCTGCCTGCCTGCCTGCTTGCTAAGGGCTCCGACTAAGAGAGGGCCGCAGGGGGAGACCTGTGCTGTGCTGGTGTGTGCAACAGTCCCTGCCGCCACGCTGCAGCGAGCTCGGGCTTAAGCATGCACTCACAGCTTGCAGGAGCACCTGGGTCTGGCTTAGAGGGAGCTTGCTTTACAGCGATCGGCGCAGAGCCGTTTGATCACTGACACATCTTTCTCTCTCTACCTCTCTCAATCATTCTCTCTATCGCATATCCTGTTTTTTATCCTACAATCTCTCTCTCTCTCTCTCCATCGCTGTCATTGTTTTATCGGTCTTGTTCTCCTTTCTCTCTTTCTTTCACTATCGTTACCTCTCTTTTTTGACTCTCTCATATTATATCACTGCTTCTCTGTCTTTCCCCTCTCTCTCTCTCTCTCTCTCTCTCTCTCTCTCTCTCTCTCTCTCTCTCTCTCTGGGGTAAAGGAATAAGCCTACAAAGGAAAGCAACAGCGAATAGTCCCTCTGCATTAATGCATTGCCTGCTGTGTGTGTGTGTGTGTGTGTGTGTGTGTGTGTGTGTGTGTGTGTGTGTGTGTGTGTGTGTGTGTGTGTGTGTGTGTGTGTGTGTGTGTGTGTGTGTGTGTGTGTGTGTGTGTGTGTGTGTGAGTGTTTGTGTGTGTGTGTGTGTGTGTGTGTGTGCACCAGTACAAGTATGTGCATGTAACAATCTTCATGCTCCACTCGCTTTCCCTCACAGCAGTCGGCTTCATAAGCAAAGACCCAACAGAAACCCGAGAGAGAGAGAGGGAGAGAGAGAGAGAGAGAGAAAGAGAGAGCGTGTGATAGTGAGAGAGAAAGAGAGAGAGAAAGAGAGAAAGAGAGGGAGTGATATAGAGAGTGAAAGAGAGAGAGAGAGAGAGAGAGAGAGAGAGAGAGAGAGAGAGAGACATAAAGAGAGAGAGAGAGAGAGAGAGAGAGAGAGAGAGAGAGAGGGACATAAAGAGAGAGAGGGACAGAGGGAGAAAGAGAGAGAAAGAGATGTAATGAGAGATGAGATGAAAACAGAAATCAAAGGGAGTGAAGGGGAAAGGGGATAAGATAAGATGAATGCAAGAGTAGGAGGGGAGAATAAGTGGGTCTCTGGAGCTTCAGCCAGAGTATGGAGATGGAGTGTGGTGTCACCTTCCCTAACACCACCACACATCACCAGCAACAACAGCAGCCTGTCGTCTCCTCCCCTCTCATCCGCAAAAAACACGGCTCTCCTCTAACAGGGCTGGACTGGGCTGAGGGGAGAAATAGGGCCCGGGCACTTTTGGCTTAAAGGGGGCCCTCGTTAATTAGCGGCGCAGAACTGACTCACCGGTGGGCCCCGCACCCTCGTGGGCCCCTATTTTCAGAAATGGAAAAAACATAAAAAAAATTTTTTACATTATTGGCCCACGAGGGTGCAAGGGCCCCCGAGAAATGCCCGGTATGCCAGATGGCCAGTCCAGCCCTGTCCTCTGAAATGAGAGAGAACCAGCCACTGGCTGACTGAACTATGTCCCCCAGCAAACACACTGTCTGCTGGTACTTACACAGAAAGGTCCTCACACTCCCACAAACAGTCATGGGACAAAATGGATTCACTATAGGGAAACATACTCCAAATAAACTTGTCTTACCTGTCCCATTCAACCAGGTGACCATTCAACCAGCCAATCACCTGGTTAAACTGGACAGGTAAAAACGAAGTCAAAAATCAAATTAATCCATTTCGCACAGTACTGCACACAAATGAAAGTGTTGCCTGAAGACCCAAAAATTGCACAGAAACACACTCATATAGACATTCAGACAAAGAGACACACAGACACGGGTAGAAACACACAAACACACACACAATAAGTAGAGGGCTTCCTTCAATTACTATATACAAGATATACAGTACTTGTCGATATCAACAAATTAACTTCTCTATTTCTATCTATCTATCTATCTATCTATCTATCTATCTATCTATCTATCTATCTATCTATCTATCTATCTATCTATCTATCTATCTATCTATCTATCTATCTATCTATCTATGGCACCACCACTCAGATTCAATTTTCAGCTGAAACAAAGTGACCCTAACCCCAAGGACTCTCTAATCCCTCTCTGGCTGGCTCTGGAAGTTACCCTCTTGCCCCCGAGGTGTTCAGATTCGTTCCTTGGAGCGTTGGGGTGGGATGGGTTTAGGGTTGGAAGAGGGTTTATCCGGAACCCTCCGTGGTGAGGCAGGCAGGCCGAGATAAGGCCGGTGTATTTTTTGTCAACATGAGCCACCCATCGAGTTGCGACGCCAAGCCATTGCAATGTGCTAGAGGGGTTGGCTGGAGTCCATAGGAGCTACTTTGTTGTCGAGCTCAGCTACCAAGATATTCCAACGTGCTATATGTGTGTTAAGCTTTGAGTTTGGGGTATCTGAATGTTGTATAACAGCCTATGGGAAGCTTATCTCGACAGAACACGGATGCTGCCAGACCAGGTAAACTCATCTCGACTGAGCGCCAAGGCAGGGCCAGCTTTTCTCCTCCACCTGAGTCCAACCCTGCCTCTCTTATCTCACGCAGCCAGAGTAGAGTAGAGGGTGGACTTAGAGTGGGGGGGGTGGTTGAGGGTACCGTGTGGAGAGCAGGACAGGAAATGAGGTCACCCGATACAGGAAATGAGGGCGTTTCATCTGGTTTCATCCACTTTCCATCCACTTTGGAGAAGGCGGTAGAGGACAACAGCAGGGTAACCCAGATCTCATTAGCAACCACGTCTCAGGTGACTCGGACCGTGATGGAGGGAGGGGGTCGGAACGACAGAAAGGGAACGAGGTAGAGATCGAGAGTAAGGGAGAGAGAATGAGAGCTAGAGAGAGATGGAGAGAGAGCAAGAGAGATGGAGAGAGAAGAGAGAGAGGAGAGGGAGCATGTGATAGAGAGTGAGAGAGAGACAGACAGACAGAGAGAGAGAGAGAGAGAGAGAGAGAGAGAGAGAGAGAGAGAGAGCAAGAGAGATGGAGAGAGAGGAGAGAGAGCATGTGATAGAGAGAGAGAGAAAGAAAGAGAGACAGAGAGATGGAGAGAGGAGAGAGAGCGTATGATAGAGTGTGTGAGAGAGAGAGAGAGCGAGAGAGAGAGAGAGATAGAGAGAGAGGTTGAACTCATCACAAGAGTGATAAAAGACAGCATTCTTCTCCATAAGACAGGACACAGAGAAGGAAAGAAAAAAAATCATGCTATTACGTAAACTGCTCTTGGACTCTGACTTCAGGCAAGCGCATGCAGAATGGAGTCGAATTGAATTGAAATTCACTGAGTGTCTCCATCCACATCATCAGTAGATGTTGGATTTTGTTTGGTGCTAGTGCTCCGACACCGCCGCGCTCCAGAGGGACAGCAGCAACCTAGTTATTCTCTTCCTCTTTCTCATCCTCTGCTTCCTCCTCTTCTCTCTGAATGAAACCAGCTCATCAGGCCTCATTAAAGCTCGTCGCTCATCACACACTCTTAGTTTAGCAGAGCCCCCGGCCCTCACACACATGCCTGCATGCACTCTCACACACATACTAACCCCAACTCCGATGAAGTTGGGACGTTTGGTAAACAGTGAATAAAATCAAAATGCTATCATTTTCAAAACATTCAATCTATTCATTAGATGGAGAATAGTGAAAAGACAACATATTAAGTGTTAAAACC
>NC_085858.1:43611042-43613542 GCF_034702125.1 Engraulis encrasicolus | reverse complement strand
TGGGCCAACCACTTTCCGAGGGGCCAGGACAAATAACCAGATTGCCGCCTGATTTCAGTATATACCCACCTAACATTACTAAAAGGCTGACATTTACTACGCTATATCCTTACCATGAGGTTAAAATTCACGCTAAAATACACCAGAATGTAGTAAATGTTGAAATGATGTTCACAATGGCTCCCACCACCTCTAAAGTATTTGAAGATCTCTTTTCCAAAACGTTATATCCACCATTTTTGACTTTTTGCATTTTAATATTGGAATTGACTGTTAAGAAGTCCTATCATCTATGTGTGAATTCTTGCCATTCAAATGTTTTGAGAACATACTTTTAAACCTCTATAAAAATGGATTTTGCAATGCAATTCAATGGAATGC
Source organism: Engraulis encrasicolus (assembly GCF_034702125.1). Taxonomy (NCBI): domain Eukaryota; kingdom Metazoa; phylum Chordata; class Actinopteri; order Clupeiformes; family Engraulidae; genus Engraulis; species Engraulis encrasicolus. Next base: position 43,613,161 of record NC_085858.1, on the reverse strand, counting down.
CCATTACAAAAATGTCAATTTCCCAACATTCTATAAAATGGATATATCTCATTTTGGAAAAGAGCTCTTCATTGCCTTCCTTTCGTGGTCCCAAAGGGGCCCCACCCCCTAGTTTGGGAACAAACTACACCACTGGGGGGCAGGAAAACAGCACAGCTGATTTGATTTCTCTACTCTACCACACCTGCATGTAGGTCGGCTAGGTTGGCCAGGCATATCTGAGAATGTCAGTGTGTGTGTGTGTGTGTGTGTGTGTGTGTGTGTGTGTGTGTGTGTGTGTGTGTGTGTGTGTGTGTGTGTGTGTGTGTGTGTGTGTGTGTGTGTGTGTGTGTGTGTGTGTGTGTGTGTGTGTGTGTGTGTGTGTGTGTGTGTGTGGGGCTGTGACTCACATGCATTTAGGTCAACCTCTGGGGAACCCAAACATCACCATTACATAAACATAAGAGTTACAACATAACACACTCGCACGCACAGACACACACGCACGCACACACGCACTCTCGCCGCATACACACACACACACACATAAACATTAACAGACACAACTACACTTTCTCTGCTGGTGATTTGATCCGAAAAGGTCAGCGTGCAAAAGCAGTGACCCAGACACAGGGCCGTGTCTGTGAGGGCATCCTTTAGGCCCTGGGAACATGAGGGGAAAAAAGGCATGTTTACCCATCGCATCCCATTGTACCACCCACCTAATCCTCCTCCTCCTCCTCCATCTCCTCCTCATACTACTCTTCCTCCTCCTCTTCTTTCATCTCCTCCTCCTCCCTCTCTACTTCCTACTCCTACTCCACCTCCTCCTTCTCCTCCTCTAGACATGTATTCCCATCAAATCCCATTTTCCCACCTCCTCCTCATCTCCTCCTCCTCCTCCTCCTCTTCCTTCTCCGCCTCCTTGAGACACGTTTTCCCATTACATCCCATTTTCCCTCCTCCTCCTCTAGAAATGTTTTCCCATCTCATCCCATTTTCCCATCAACCTCCTCCTCCTCCTCTTCCTCATCCTTGTCCTCTTCCTCCTTCTCCTCCTCCTTCTCTGCCTCCTACTCCTACTCCACCTCCTCCTCCTCCCCCTCTCCTCTTCCTCCTCCTCTTCTTCCCCCTCCTCTTCCTCCTCCTGCTTCTCCTCCACCTCCCCCCCCTCCTCCTCATCCTCCTCCTCCTCCTCAAGACATGTTTTCCCATCTCATCCCATTTCCCCACCTACATCTTCCTCACCCTTTTCCTCCTCCTCCTCCTCCTCTTCCTCCTCCTCCTCCTCAAGACATGATTTCCCATCTCATCCCATTTCCCCACCTCCTCTTCCTCTTCATCTTCCTCACCCTTTTCCTCCTCCTCCTCCTCTTCCTCCTCCTGCTCATCCTCCTCATATTATCCTCATTAATGTTTAAGGCCACTGTTCATGCCTGGCTCTCATAAGTGCTCCAAACAGGAGAAGAGAAGAGAGGGAAACAGGACGGTGAGAAAAGGAGAGAGAGAGAGAGAGAGAGAGAGAGAGAGAGAGAGAGAGAGAGAGAGAGAGCGGGGGAGAGAGAGAGAGAGAGAATGGGGTGAGATGCCAGAGCAACAGTGGAGTGGTGTTTTGCTGTGTTGTGTGATGGGAGTTGGGGTAAAATGAGGATGCCATTTTCCTACAGAAGAAGAAAGAAGGAAAAACAGTTACGTCAGGTAAGAAAAAGAAGAAGAAGAAGAAGAGGAAGAAGAAGAAGAAGAAGAAGAGACTGGAGAGCCTGAGAGGAATGCAGGGGAGAGAAAAGATGAAAAATAAAAGATGAATAAAAAACAGAAGCGGGGACACTGAGGGAGCAAGAGAAAAGGGATATGGAGAGAATCAGAGAAGAAGCGAACAAGAGAGGAGGGCAGAAAGAGAGAAGATGGTGGAGAGACACTGAGAGAATGAGAGAAAGAGAGAGTAAGAAGAAATTCAGGAAAAGATGGAAAGAAAGCGTTAGCGAAAGAAAAATAGCAAGAGAGAAAGAAACAGAGAGTGAGAGAAAAAGAAAGTGAGAGAGTGAGGGAGAGATATGCAGACATAAAAAAGATAGAGAGAAAGAAGGAATGAAGGCAGGAAAGAAAGAAAACAGAAAAATAGCAAGAGAGAAAGAAAGAG
>NC_085858.1:43603542-43606042 GCF_034702125.1 Engraulis encrasicolus | reverse complement strand
ATAATAGATATAGGTATTTCCGAGAAACTGGGAAATTCACACACTGACACACAGGCTAAGCAAAAGGAAAAAAATCATGCAAATTGCTCCAAGAATGGCAATGCACCAATCAAGTAGTCAATATGGCATTTGATACCACGGCTTCAAATACTGGCCATCTGAGCGCAGCCTGCATAGCCATACAGCTTTCACTGGGACGACCACTGCTGTGGTCTGGGTGCCGCCATCACATTGGGCAAATATTTAATGACCTCAGACTGGAGGTGTCCCGCTCACCAGAGGTTGCACTGTTCTCTCGTCTGAGGGATAATTGGCACCTATTGCCACATGATGACAGTGCAATTTGGAGCAATTTGCATGTTAGGTTGCCAATGATAGTTCCACAAGCTTCATCAGCCCCCTTTGTATATGCAGGCACATCAAGCAACTTCAGCTGTGTATTATCTCCAGCAACAACTGTCAGGCGCTTTTCCTTCTGGCGCACATTGTCAAGTGTCTGCGTCAAGGCAGGTGGTATCCACTGCTCATGGCATTCCTCACTGATGGTCTTCAGCACTTTACGGCGTGATCGATCTGCTGTGGCATAGGATGTGGAAACTTTTGACAAATCACCACCTGACTCTGAGATCAGGCCACGTATGAAAGCAGCTTGCTGCATAGGAGTCATCTTCAACCTTGTAGCCAGTGACACAAGCTTTGGCCGGCTGAGGATGTCTGGTGGAATCAAGACTGTGGTGCCAGACCTGCTTTGTGTCCTGTAGACACCAGAGTAAAGTCCTTTCAGAAATTACTTGTGAGAGTTGCAAGTAAGAATTCAAAGTCCCTCAATGGCTGAAGATCAGCTCAACAGTTATTCACCATGCCTAACAAACTCAGAGTCAAACACTCTGATTTTCATGAGGCCTTTATTTATTACAACATCATTCTATCCAAAACTGAAGATTTTTTTCCTTTTGCTTAGCCTGTGTGTCAGTGTGTGAATTTCCCAGTTTCTCGGAAATACTTATATCTATTATTTTGGGGGGTACTGATGATTATAGTTAATTAGGAATCTGTTATTTTACATATGTCAAAGTGGTTTTATTTCATTTAAATATTTAGGTTAAAATATTTCAACAAAATCACAAAAACAGTCCAAGTTATTAGGTGGGAGGGTTTCGTTGAATTGGCAAAGACTGACTCCAATCCACAGTTCCTTCATATCAGCTCATATTCCGTTGGACCTGTAAACCACCATGGATTGCAAAAATATTTTGCATGTGTTATTTGTACATGCAGTGGAACACTTTTATCACCCAGACAGATCAATAGGCTGAAAAAAGCATTTTTTGATGCACCCTAGCGGACATGCATGCTTATGAGTAATTTGTGTGTGTGTGTGTGTGTGTGTGTGTGTGTGTGTGTGTGTGTGTGTGTGTGTGTGTGTGTGTGTGTGTGTGTGTGTGTGTGTGTGTGTGTGTGTGTGTGTGTGTGTGTGTGTGTGTGTGTGTGTGTGTGTGTGTGTGAGTGTGAGTGAGAATGCATGTGTTTTTGTGCCTGTTTGTATTTAGTTAGTTATGCCCGCAACTGCAAGGAAATGTGCATATTTGTGCATGTGTGTTTGTGTGCGTGCGTGTGTGCGTGCGTGCGTGTGTGTGTACGAGTACGTGTGCTGTGTTTTTAATATGAGAACAGTGTAAAACCTTGAAATGAGAGGAAAAATAAAGACAAAGAAGAAAAAATAAAACTCGTTACACCAAGTTGAGCTTTTGCCCCCTCTACTTTTTTCACATCATCTCCTAATCACATTGTTTACTGTTTTTCTGTTTCTATTTGGCCCTGACGAGACGGCTCCCTCCCTCAGCTCCCTCGGCTCCCATCCCATCACCCCCGTGACCTGTCAGGATGAGTGTGCTGCTTGTGTGCAGTGCTGTGCTGTGATCCGTACACACTACATTCTCTTTCCCCCAGGTCCTACAGGCTAGTGCAGGGTAGAACTACATCCAGCAGGCAGGGAGCCCTACCCCGCTCACAAAGGTCAAAGGTTAACCAAGTAGATTGAAAGTCTTGAGTGAGCCATGCACTCTGAAATTAGATCACTTGGGATGGCTGAAGGGCCGACTTTTGATTGGCTAGCGAGCTGGAGATCGCTAGGGATGGCTGAAGGGCTGGCTTTTGATTGGCTAGCGAGCTGGAGGCTTAATGGGAAGGGCTGCCGAGAAAAAGAGCACTACTCGGTAGTGGTGTCAACAATACACAACTCTCCTTTTTGTTGGGTTGTACGTCATTGGTCTCCAAGCACCATTGCAAGATGCCTTGGACTAGTGGTGTCAACAATAATCGATTCGGCAATGCAATGCAATGCGGGGCATGGACAATTCAATTCAATGCGGCAAGTTCCAGAATCGATGCTGCAATCTTTTTAAGTTTCAATTACTTCTGTGGATATTTCGCGAGCAAATGAATGTTAAATTAAATAAAAGCACTTCAAAGCATTGAAAACTGCAAGACTGATACAGAA
>NC_085858.1:43568542-43598542 GCF_034702125.1 Engraulis encrasicolus | reverse complement strand
TGTGTGTGTGTGTGTGTGTGTGTGTGTGTGTGTGTGTGTGTGTGTGTGTGTGTGTGTGTGTGTGTGTGTGTGTGTGTGTGTGTGTGTGTGTGTGTACGTTTGAGCGCATGGTCCCAAATGCTTTCTAGACCCTACCAGAGTGTGTGACCCACAAGCGAGCGTCACTGAGAGATGAAACTGGGCCAGACGACTGTTAACATTAGAGTGCTAGTGCCAGCGTATACAAGGCTGGTTCAGACGGCAGCGTACACCAGGCTGGTTCAGACGGCAGCATACACCAGGCTGGTTCAGACGGCAGCGTACACCAGGCTAGTTCAGACGGCAGCGTACGTGGGGCTGGTTCAGACGGCAGCGTACGTGGGGCTGGTTCAGACGGCAGCGTACACCGGGCTGGTTCAGATGGCAGCGTATGGCTAGGCAGCCTGGAGCTCTCCTTAGCAAGTCCACCTCACCCACACTAGCACAAACCAACACAGTCCCAATTCCTCAATTTCTGACTACCTTTGACTGCCATTTTTGACATCGGGGGCATACCTGTTACGTCGCATGTTGACTAGGTGGCCTAAACCTAGACCTTTCCCTAACCCCTAACAGTCAGTTATGCTGCCAGAAGGGGGCGCTGCTGAGGTGCACGTCACATTTTGACTCTAAGGGCAAACTTTAGACGTCAAAAATTGCAGGCGGGTCAAAGGTAGTCGAAAAATTGACGTGTTGGAATGATAAAGGTTGATGATAAATGTCGTAAGGGTCTGGTAGGGACAAAAATAAGGCCTGGGCATTTTGCATGTCCCCCTGCTTCTTAATTGTGGGCTGGGTCTCTCAAATCTTAAAAAACATCGGCCCCTGAGGACTGTTGGCCCACCAGGAAAAGCCAAGTATGCCAGGTTACCAGGTCCAGGCCTGAGCATGTCACAAACCTCATTGAAAGCCACGACAAGGTAGGTGTCGCGCCAGTAACTCCAGTCCTGTTGGGTGCGTTAGTTCCAAAGTGGTAATCCAAGAGTGGAACTTGTATACGAAGAGCCGATGCAGAAAATCGCTTTGGTAACACTTCCAAATAAGGGGCCATAATTAACAGCAAAGTAGCTATAACCTAATACTTTAGTAAGGGTTAATAATCATTACTTAACGCCACATTAGACACATATTAATTGTTATTAATTCATATGTCAAACATTAGCAAGCAGTTACTTAACTACAGTGGAATCCGCTTATAGTGGTCACGGATATAGTAATCAACCGCTTATATAGATCAAAAAGCTTGGGACAGAATCATTTCTATACAAATGCTGTTTAAATAATTCGTTTACAGTGATCAAAAATCCGCTTATAATGTTCATTTTTGTCATTTTATGAATGTAAACATGTGCAAAAAGTATTGAAAAACTCAGTGTAGCCATTTCATTTTTTACTCCCGCGATTCCTTTCCCGACGTCTGCTTCTGTATATGCCAGATAGGTTGTAAGGGTATTGCGCGAGACTCAACTCGCCACTTTTCCGGGTGGTAGCCTACTGTAGCCTACTCTAGGGGCGCCAACCGAGGAGTGCAAACTCCATACAGTGAATGGGCTGCGCTCTCCCGACAGCACCCCAGTGAATTGCAGGCATGGCTCGACTGAGTGGGGACGCAACCTGTTTACATAGAAACTCTCTGGTGATGAGGCTGTGTACACATGCTTCTGTCTCGCTAGCCAATGTAGCCTAACGAGTTAACACCGGGCAGCAAGCACGTGAATCTTATTCTGGGAATGAAAAACATAGGCTCTTCGAAACGTATGAAAATTTACCAAAAACGAGCCAACGAGATGTTTTGGCGAAGCTTGGCATTCCTCAGGCTACCTTGTGTTTAAACTGCAACAGCTGTACAGGCTGCGTCTCCCCACGAGTCCCTCCCACTCCCCCTCGCCCTTCTCATCTCTCCTATGCCAGCAAGCCCAGCGCGACTTTCCCAATTCCAACCAGTTCTTTGCGTGGCTTTTTTAAAACGGTGTCCAAAAAAAAAACACGTTGTAGGCTACTACTGTACAGCAGGCTATGCAACAGTGTGTTATTTATCGGCGTGGCAATTTTAAGTGCGCAGTCTTGCGGCGTTTTGCATGCATAACCTGAATCACACTGTGCAGAAACTCGCCAGAAAACGTTTGTGGAATGGGAACTTTACAAACTTATTTGACATCATAAGAGATGACGACCCGTGCGTGGTCTATGCTTTGAAATGCATGTAAGCCTCGTCTTTCTCAGCGCTCATTTTTGCCAGACAGGTAGAGACAAAAAAAAGGGGTGAAATAATACAAATTCGGTTTTAGTAATCAATCGCTTACAGTGTTCAAATTGGCTCGGACAAACGTGACCACTATAAGCGGATTCCACTGTATTAGATAACTATTACCTTGTGTTACAAATTCATAGCATAAAAATTATTTAACTAATAGATAAGTAAGGGTAAAGTAATAGCTAAGTAGCTATTAGGTCATACTTAACTAAGGACCAAAATTAACACTTACTTAATACAAAAGTAAGGCATAACTAATGAATAAATAATACCGAAATATTGCCTGTAGATTGAGTACCCATCATGCACTGCACTTTTTGGAGCTAATATTTTCAGACATTAACTTAATTATCACAAAGGAATGGTTTAGTTTTGCTTCAAAACTATTACTCTTCATAATGTTCTGCATTTATTGTAGGGTTTTTACCATTAAAACTAATAAGTGGTATTATGAACAAATTACATCTCATCACCCCACCATCATTGAGAAGTGTACGTCCAATCCTTGCTATAAAATGGCTCCTGTTGCTATTATTACAGTGATTTGAACGAGTGAACGCTAGACGTCACAGTAGACTAATTACTTAATTATTAGGTATGCACTGCCAACTCTATTATAAGGGTCCCAAATACCAATATCTATGGATTAATTAACCATTAGTTATCCGCAGCCAACTCTAATATAAGGGTCCCAAACCCCAATATCTATGGATTAATTAACCATTAGTTATCCTCAGCCAACTCTATTATAAGGGTCCCAACTCCCAATATTTATGTATTATTTATCCATTAGTTATGCCATACTTTTGTATTAAGTAAGTATTAATTTTGGTCCTTAGTTAAGTATGACCTGATAGCTACTTAACTATTAACTGTGCCCTTACTTATCTATTAGTTAAATAATAATATGTTATTGTTATCTAATAGTTAAGTAACTACTTACTAATGCTCAACATATGCATTAATAATAATTAATATGTGTCTACTATGGCGATAAGTAATGATTATTAACCCTTACTTAAGTATTAGGTTATAGCTATTTTACTGTTAATTATGGCCCCTTATTTGGAAGTGTTACCATTGCTTTTTATGTATTTACAGTGATAAAAGTGATAAAAAAAAATGCTCCCCATACGTAGAGCTTTCTGTAAACGTTTTCAGTCACCAGACCACCCCCCAGTGCAGTTTTACCAATTTTATCGCAGTAATAATTACGTCACATTACACTTAACTGATGCTTTTACATATTCAAATTGACTTACATTTATTTAGGTACACGGTACTGGTTACAGTACCAGCACTAATGTGGTATTACTAGATGCGGTACTCAAGGGTACTTCAGCCATGGAGTTGTAGGGAGAGGTAAGGTTGGGATTTGAACCTACAACCCACGGATCCTCTCCTTGCTGCATTGGACACATGTGAAGTCTGCCACATACGGTACACAACCACACATACACTGCAGTACACCTCTCGCAAACCTCATTCAAAGTTCTCGTACACTTCACACACACACACACACACACACAAACGCACACACAAACCTCTCCCACATCTCATTCGCGCCCACCTGTAATTTAGTAGAGCATGCCTTTGAACTCCTTAGTTTAATCTAGTGAATCTAATCTCTGCAATCTGTGTCAGACTTTTACCTGGTGCAGTATATCCTAGACTCATAGAGTGCCAGCGCTGCTTCTCTGCATCTCTGTGACCTCCAACAGTGAACTGACACCAATTTACACACTTGCACGCACACATGCACACACGCACATTCGTGCACAAACGTACACACACATGCACATGCACACGTACAGACGCACACGTACACACGTGCGTGCACACAGACACAGGCACAGGCACAGGCACAGGCACAGGCACAGGCACAGACACAGGCACACACACACACACACACACACACACACACACACACACACACACACACACACACACACACACACACACACACACACACAGACACACACACACACACACACACACACACACACACACACACACACACACACACACACACACACACACACACACACACACACACACACACACCCTTAGCAGCAATGGAAAGAAATTTACACAACCCAAAATGTTGGGCGGATGTGGCAGGATAATTTGCTATGACTTCTGACATTAAGTGTTGAATACGTTACGGCTGGTAAAGGTTTACATATTGCGAAATCTATTTCCACTGCTGGTGCTTAGCTATGAAAACTGTCTAATGCTAATGCTAATGTTAAATGCTAATGTGAACAGAAGCTGAAGATGGAATTGGGATGTAAGTCACGTTCGTTTTATCTCAAGGTCTCGATCTTCATCTCAAAAACCCTCTTGTGTGTGTGTTTACCTCTTAATTGATTTATTTGTCAAGTTAAAATGTCATTTCAATTATCTGTGAAAATAATCCAGTTCCCAAGTCACAGCACGTTTATGGCAGTCGATCTATGTACTGTATGTGCTCTGTATGTACCTCGAAAGTGTGAAGGACTGTAAATAATCAACATATTCATGAATAAATTAGGCAATTATAAGTGTTTCCGTAATTACTCACAATCCCATCTGCATAATTGACCGTAACGTTTCCTGTAGGGAGCTGTATTAACACTGGGGGATGACAGAATCCATACTGATGCTGCTGTGCGGTGTGTGTGTGTGTGTGTGTGTGTGTGTGTGTGTGTGTGTGTGTGTGTGTGTGTGTGTGTGTGTGTGTGTGTGTGTGTGTGTGTGTGTGTGTGTGTGTGTGTGTGTGTGTGTGTGTGTGTGTGGCGAAGTCAGACTAATGAAGATTGCCAGATCACCCAACACTCCGATAAGACCAGTTTAACCCATGCAAATGACATCACGCTTGTTTTTATTAATCGTTGATATTTGTTTGTTTCATCTGGGGGGCAATATGTATGTAGTAGCGCTATCAACATGAATGTTTTTTATTTGATACATTGGTGAACTTTTACAACTGTGCGATCAGCAGCACTCCGATGTATGGATTTCTGGTATGAATGTATTATTACTTATCAATTTATATGGGTGTGTGTGTGTGTGTGGGGGGGGGGGGGGGGTTGCTCCACATACAATTCTGTTGCCTTCAATGACAATGACAATAAACTCTTGAATCTTGCAAATGACAGAGCTGTTTGTAGTCATCATTTCTATTTGACTGCTTTATTTTAAGACCATCATGTACAGTTTTTATTTGACGCATTCCGCCATTAGGTTATGATGCATAATGGTCTCTATTACTGTAACCTATGCATACATACTTACCCCCTCAATTCCTTCAGCACCCCCATTATGCATTTCAGTATGCAGTGTTTAAATGCAATATCATGTAGGCCTATTTTCTTTTTTTCTCAATTTAGACAATGCATTTCTAAATTCTGAAGTTGGAGTGTTGGACAATATCCTACGAGTTATTTATTCCCTTATGCATAAATAATAGGTTTGGCTGTCACAGCACTAAGCAGTTTTGGGTTTCTCTTCCTCAGACAGCTGTCAAACAACTGTAACAACGCTTGTGTTGGTTGTTTTCACTGCATTATGCATAGCAAATTAAGTTTTAAAAACACAGACAGGCAGGCTGTAGAAAAGAAAATGACAAGATAGACAAAAAAAAATCTCCCCAAATGTCTGAGCCAACCTGTACTGATCTAATCATTCCAACATTTATAATCCTCTAGGATGGTAAAAAAAAGAAAAGAAAACCTCTTTGCAGCATCGTCTGACTTTGCTATACTGCCAACTTGCTTGAAAGCTGCCACACTTCAGGGGGTCGTTTCTCGACAGTGCCTTTGCTAACGACTTTAGCCATTTTGTTCGTTCTTAAGACCAACGTTGTAACCAAGGTCTTGAGTTGGTCTTAAGTTGTTCTTAAGTTGTTCTTAAGTTGGTCTTGCGTCTAAAGACCAACTGAAGACCAACTTAAGACCAACTCAAGAGCAACTTACGACCAACTCAAGACCGACTTAAGACGGTTAGCAACGACAAGAATCGAGAAACGGAGTCCTGGCTAGTCAGGGAGTCTGTGACACAACTGCAGGGGGGACGGGATTGTGCATGTAACGGATGACCAGGGAGGGGACAGGATGGGGTGTTGTTGCATGTGGTCATGTTATGTGTGGCACCACACGGTAACCCAGGGCAAGAACAAACCAAACGAACGTGCTGGAATTAGCTGGAAGAGCAATGGGACTTTATTCAGACATGTGTGATGGGGCCCTGTCACTGATAATATGTTCCAGGGGAGCCTGAACTGCCTTGGGGTAAGCTTATCCTAATGTGGAGGGAGGCAGCATCACTACAACTAAGGACACCGCAGCCTCCAGGGGCTATAATGCACCAAAAACAAAAACAAATCACTGTCTGGGGGGGACAAAGAACTATACACTACAGTATATTGAAGATAGCACTGTGCAGTATATTGTAGACACTATTTATAGTATAGTGTAGATAGCACTGTGCATTATATTGTAGACACTATTTAGTATAGTGTAGATAGCACTGTGCAGTATATTGTAGACACTATTTAGTCTAGTGTAGATAGTACTGTGCAGTATATTGTAGACACTATTTAGTAGTGGTGTGGATTGGCACTGCCTTCACGATCCGATTCGATCACGATTCGGGAAGTAGCGATTCGATTCAATTCGATTCTATGCGATCCGATCCGATCCGATTCAATTCTACAATGCATTGCAATGCATTACATTTCTACTGAAAGCAAAAGCAAATGTTTAATCAGTCATGATGAGGCAATACAACTGGTCAGATACTGAGCAACAATTTATTGGCTGTTTTCTGTATCAGTCTGTTTCAGTCTGTATCTGTCTTGCAATGTTTTGCTTTTATTTAATTTAACATTCATTTGCTCCCGAAATATCCATGGAAGTAATTGAAACTTAAAAAAATTGCCGGATCGATTCTGGAACTTGCCGGATCGATTCTGGATCGTTCCATGCCCCGCATTGGATTGCATCGCCGAATCGATCATTGTTGACACCACTACTATATAGTATAGTGTAGATAGTACTGTGCAGTATATTGTAGACACTATTTAATATAGTGTAGATAGCACTGTGCAGTATATTGTAGACACTATTTAGTATAGTGTAGATAGTACTGTGCAGTATATTGTAGACACTATTTAGTATAGTGTAGATAGCACTGTGCAGTATATTGTAGACACTATTTAGTATAGTGTAGATAGTACTGTGCAGTATATTGTAGACACTATTTAGTACAGTGTTTCTCTAAGTGGGGCGTAAGCCCCCCTGGGGGGGGGGGGCGCAGAGGCATCTCAGGGGGGGCTTGTGACATCTGATTTTGGTTTTTTTTCCCCAAGGAAATGATTTTCTGTCTCGCCAATAAGTCATTAAGTTTAAAGCCCTCACCAACATTATTTATATTACTAATTGTCATTCATTTGAATACCAAAGGAAATGAACACACATCTGCATTCGATTGCAGTCCCTCTTTGTTTAATTTCACCGGTCATCATCTTTCCTATGATTCTGCACAGCGATCGCAAATTCACTCTGCGTGAGTACTGCTGCTGCTTGGGGGGGCTCGGAAGCATTCAGACCCTCTGAAGGGGGGAATGATGGAAAAAGATTGAGAACCACTGATTTAGTATAGTGTAGATAGCACTGTGCAGTATATTGTAGACACTATTTAGTATAGTGTAGATAGTACTGTGCAGTATATTGTAGACACTATTTAGTATAGTGTAGATAGCACTGTGCAGTATATTGTAGACACTATTTAGTATAGTGTAGATAGTACTGTGCAGTATATTGTAGACACTATTTAGTATAGTGTAGATAGTACTGTGCAGTATATTGTAGACACTATTTAGTATAGTGTAGATAGCACTGTGCAGTATATTGTAACTATTTAGTATAGTGTAGATAGTACTGTGCAGTATATTGTAGATAGTACTATAGCAGTGTTTCTCAACAGGGGTGCCGGGGCACCCTGGGGTGCCACGGGCCCCCCTCAGGGGTGCCGCGGAAACGTGGCTGATAAATAAATTATGTAATATAATAGCCTACATATTTGTCTAAATTGATAAGTTAATGCTAGTCAGTGGAATCTTTCATCTGCCATTTACGCACAATAAAGTAAATATAGGTCGCCCCAGTCAGCTGCAACTTCGAACATAGGTCATGTGACGTCTCCAAATGTGTTACTTTTCTAAGCTTGTGTGGTATCGGATGCAATGCCATGTTACGGCTTGTTGGTTTGGGGTGCCTTGAAATTTTTCATGATTTGAAAGGGTGCCTCGCCTAAAAAAAGGTTGAGAAACACTGCTGTATAGTATATTGTAGATAGTACTATGGTGTACTGTAGATAGTACTGTACAGTATATTGTCTTCATGCCTTCATGGTTTTTTCTGGGCATAGAGTAACAATAACAAGTTCTTTACATTACGGGAGGACTATTATCTTCTTAATGAATCATATTGCAAGTTTGTACTGTATGAATCGTATCTCCTGTGAAAAACAGAACACCCCTAAAGCAGTAAGCAGCAATTATATGAGAAGGATTTCATGAGTGGACTGATCTTCTTCACAGTCAGTAGTGCTCTTTTTTATATATTTTTTTGGGGTCTTTTTTACTTCAGTTTTTGATGGTGCAGTGAAGGAGTGCCAGGAAACGAATGAGGAGAGAGTGATGGGGACGTATTAACAAAGGACCCAGACCGGAATCAAACCCGGGTTTGCCACACCTAGAGCCACCGCAGGGCCACAGTCAATGCTTTTAAGGAAGCTACATTATTCAACACCCAGCCAGACAGCTTCCCACAATCACCTTGCCATTAGCGCTACATATTGGGTTCATTATTACTTACTGTTGGCATCTGCCACATTAATAAGCAACCGTGACATTTGAGAAGGTTATTAAAGCCTTCATTACAATGGCTTAAGCCTGAAGCTCAAACAGGTACTTTCAGTGGCGGCGGGGTTGCGAGGTCGTAAGGGTCACGTCCCAGGAGCATGTAGATGTCATTCAGAAGACCTGACGTGTTATCTGCACCTTATGCAGCAGCCATGTGTTTAATGTGCTCACAGGGCAGCTGACAGCTTTGTCCAGGCCCGGGACAAAGTCATCTGAAAGGGCCCCCCTGCCAAATGGATGAAATGTAATGAGGAACCAATTCTGGTCCCCATCTCTCCCTGGGCCCGGGACAACTGTCCCCTTTGTGCCCACAACTGTGCCCACATCTCCTCAAGAGTCAAAAAGGTCAAGAGGGGGGAGGGGAGGGGAGGAGTAAAAGGCTTCAGCACAGCATGCATAATTAATATGGAAGAGGAATAGACTCGTTGGGTGATTTCGGTTCACATTTTTTGAGTGTGAAATAATATGATTTTGATTTTAAAAAAATACACTGAACGAGCATATGGAAACAGAAAATCTGCTGTCCAATTGATGACAAAAACACACATTGCCATTGGTGCAGGGTGCCTTCATCTGTAATTTTTATTATTTTTTTAAAGCAGAATGACTCCCTGTTCTACTGCCAGCATCATGAAAGAGATCATGTTTTAGATGGAGAAACCAGGGACTGGGTTGGGGAGCTGACGGATGAAAGACTAAAACCTGGACCATTCCCCATTCCCTACAGCTAGCAACATGAAAGAGGTAATGGCATCAAAATGGGGTTAATTTGCACCAGGACACTAAAAACAGACAACATCACTGGACAACATCACTGGAGGCCTCTTGTAACCCTTCCTCTAGTGTAATCACCTCTAACCATCTAGACCGCGGGACACACAGTGTCACAGACACAGAGCGACACAGTGTCAAAGACACAGTGCTCACGGTTTCAAATGGAACAGTCTGTGTTCAGTTTAAAACAACTTACGGAACATTCTGTTTACATAATGTGGAACAGCATTCTGCAATTATTCCCAGAACCGGGGCCACATTCAGAATGAATAAAGAGAGTACACAACTCACATGCATCCCCGATACAGACACCATTCTGTTTAAAATTGGAATATGTATTCCTCACATGTAACTGTACTCAGTAAGTATGTATTAAGAATGTGCAGAGTTGTTATACTTACAGGGAGACACTGCAGCAAATGGAATGTGTAAATGGAATGCATATTGCTAGAATAGGTTCCATCCATGCAACTAAAAAGTAAAAACACATACAGTAGCGTATAGCTTTTGCTTTGGTAGGCTTACACTGCCCTGCATTATACAACCACATTATGCTGAAGCCGTTGACTTACAGTCTGCAGTATAACATTATGCTAATGCAGCGTTTGAGCCTCTGCATTTTACTGAACAAAAGAGAAGTCAAGCTCATGCGAGCATGCCTGGCAGTCTCTTTAGTCTTCAAATGAGAAACACGTCCACCACCCTCCACCCCCTCCGCCCTCTGTTGCAGTGCCACCATAACACGAGGGTGCGAATAACAGGTGCTGAAGACTATGCTCATGGGCAGGCTGTTCTTCAGCAAGTCTGTGGTGCCCTGACAACTCCAATGCTCCGCTAGCCTTTTCCACAGCATGCCCGATGCAATCAAGAAATCTGGCAACGCGAAATACATGCCTGGGGACAAAGTAATGCTCGGAGAGAGATTGCTTTTCACTGGAAGTCTGACAAAAAAGCTGACCTGTTTACACACACAGACACACAGACACACAAACACACACACACAAACACACACACACAAACACACACACACACACACACACACACACACACACACACACACACACACACACACACACACACACACACACACACACACACACACACACACACACACACACACACACACACACACACACACACACACACTTGCTGAGACTCACATGTAGTGCTACTGATTCGTCAATGATCAGTGATAAACACTCTGGTTTTAATCTCAGGTTTATCAAGCCGCAGAGTACACAGAACGAGAGGAAAGGAGACAGTGAAAGAGAAGATAGTAAGAGAAGGAAAAGACACAGAGGTAGAGGGAGAGGAAGTGAGATAGAGAAGAGGAAACGAAAGGATGAAGAGCGAGAGAGAGAGAGAGAGAGAGAGAGAGAGAGAGAGGGAGAGAGAGAGGGAGAGCAAGAGAGAAAACAAGAGAACGAGAGGGAATAGAGAGGGTAGAGATTGAGGAAGAGAGAGAGAGAGGGAGTGAGAGAAAGAGTGGATTTGATTACTGGTGTGGGTGGGTGGGTGGCAGCAGCAGCAGTAGTGTGCACGTGTGGTTCTTTTCCTCTACATCCACTACAGCAGTGGTTTTCAAAGTGGGTGCCGGGGACCCCTGGGGGGCCGCGAAGGGGTGCTAGGGGGGCCGTGGCAGGTGGGCAGGAAAATACTTGAATAAATTGAGTACACCAAAACTAAAAAAACTAAAATAAGCTAAACAATATTCCCACTAGTCCAGAGCAGCATTAAAACAATCCATTGCATCTTTGAACATAACCACTAGTCCTATTATCGTTATTTTATGTGGCACTGGCACAGAGACATAGACTACGTATGGTTTTGAAAGGGGGTGCACAGAAAAAAATAGTATATAAGGGGGACCTTGGCTGGATTCTACCGGTATTTGGGGGGCCTTGTGATGGTAAAGTTTGGGAAGCCCTGCACTGCAGTACATCCCCCACCCTCCTCAACACAATAGCAAAACATATCGATCCCAGCGATGGCCAAACACTGCCGTATATATATATATATATAGAGAGAGAGAGCATTAGTGGGATGGCTGCTGAGGATAAAGACCTGACCTTTGACACAAAGCCTGTAAATAGTAACAAATAGCATAAATCTGTTACAGCAGGCCCATACTGAGGGTTTAGCTTTAGTGGCGATGTGAAGCGAGCCTGTCATCCCGCTAGCTAGCTAGCTTACGCATGGCCGTAACTACTATTGACGACAGAGTCATGTCCTCTGTTTTTTTTCAGTAATGCAAAATGTATCTATGATGAAAATCGATATATGATCAACAATGATAAATTCAGTCTGTATATGCCACCCCCATTTATCCTCAAGGCAGTGATTAATGAAAACAAACCTAGAGTTTGACTGAAGTGTTTGAAGCATTCTAAATGTACAGTATGCAGTACAGTACGCAGTATTTGACCTTGGTATTTGAAAATGTCTGGTTGCGGCCCTGAGCTCACGGGAAGCGATACGCCTCACTGAGCAGCAGCAAGAGGCACATCGGAAACTTTTAGCCACCGTTTAGTACGTTAGGGCAGCTGCCACTGCCGCTACTGCTACTGCTGCTGCTGCTGCTGCTGCTGCTGCTGTTGGGTTATGCAAATCACTGTTTTTTCCCCCTTTCACAATGTCTGTGGATGTCTCTTAATCCCTCTCACATGTCAAAAGCCTTTACTGTATCTGTTGCTTTGTTTTGTGTAGCCATGACTGGATTTGTGAGTTGAGAGAAAAAAAAAACTAGATAGAAGGGGACATGAACTGCAGAGAGGAAAGCACAACGATTGTGCAACCAAAAGAGATAACATACATACAAAAAAAACCCGAATAAAATGAAACATAACTACTCAAGAGAATCAGACAGAGCGTACAGTAGTTTTCCATCTGTCAAGCATCCACCCCCGTGCTATGGCTGGGAACATCTGCACAGCACACCAGAGCACCCTGCAGCCTGTGACATCAGGGCCAGGTCTCACACACACACACACGCACACGCACACGCACACACACACACACACACACACACACACACACACACACACACACACACACACACAAAGCTTGCTCCAGTCAAGTCAAGAGAAAAAAATCCACAGCTGACGCTTCACTAAACGCACAATCCTGTTTAACAAAATACATATTGTAAGTGAACTTTCTTGAGGGTGACGTGGGCTGCCATGAGGCAAGAAGGCAGAGTAGAAGTGCTCTACTGCCCCTCAGTCTTACCACACTGAGTATGAGTCATGCAGCTGTAAAATAAGCACTAAGATTAGCCATAGAGTTCAGATGCGAAGCCTATTGCACTGTAAAACATGGCAAGCCTGTTGCACTGTAAAAACATAAAAAGGTAAGTTGATCTGCTGCTTTGTTAACTCGACTCAACTCAAGGCTTTCTGAAATTGAGTTAACTTGCAAACTTAAGGCAGCAGGGCAACTTACCATTTTTACGCTTAACTGGCTGTTTAACTGTACCTTTAACTGTACCTACATTAAATGCATTGGCTGTTTTCTTTTTGTTTTCCCCTGGCTGCGCGACCCTGGCTGCACACAACTTAACCTTTGATTGTTGGAAACCACTGTCGGTCAAAAAATTAGCTCACTTCACAAATTAGCTCACAACACCATGTTTATAAACAAAAAAAACCCTATGTATTGTAAATGGGGGCAAGGGTCTGTTGCTGGGATAATACATTTCCCTGAACAGTAATACACCTGCCAAAACGTCCTTTTAAAATCATAAACCTCCTTAAGTACAATGATGATGGCTCTGCCCTGTAACCTTTAACCCCTTGCTGCAGAGCCTATGTTATAACCTTACTGTCACCAAAATTTTAATGGCTAGGTCTTAATCTGTTACTTGTGGCTCTCTGTAATGTCACAGCAATGTTGTTATAATGCAGTTGAGAATTTTCAGCAAATAGTGAACAGGCTCACCGGCGACACCATCTGCACTAAGAGGTGTAAATTAGTGAATGTACAAAAAAATCTGGATTACAATTGCAATTGTGTAATTTATTTATTTATTGGGGGGGCACATTGATGTAAAACAACATAGCCACCCACATTGGCTAAAAACAGTCTGTGGGAAACCCTTTATTTCTGTACTTGGAAGAGGAGACCACTCTGGCGGAAAGCGTGTCCTGCTCTTGACAGTCCCAGTAGTGCGCCCTCTGTGACATTCTAATGGCTCCGTCTTGTGTACCTTGAGGCACACCCCTGGTTTTAAAATAGCAACATAAATCAGACAGCCAACGCTGTCAAGACGATGTCCCTTTCCCGAGCTTGTGTCCTGTGCAGTATGTGCAATTTTTCCACATGAGTTAGCGGTTAGCGCCCACACCAAATTAGAAGAAGGCTAATGCGGTCCTACAGCCAGGGAAGCCAACAGGGAGGGACAAAGGGGTCACTTGTCCTGGGCCCAGGGAGAGAGGGGGCCCAGACTTGGATCCTCATTACATTGTATGTATTGGATTTGGGGCCCTTTCAGATGTCTTTGTCCCGGGCCCAACCAAAGCTGCCAGCGGCCCTGCCTTCAGCATTAGAGACAGCAAGCGGCTGCAGTGGCTGCAACGCTATCACAGCAAGGCAGCCATTTGAAAAGAGTGGTTCAGTTAAGTCCACGTTTAACGTATCCTGTTAGCCTCCTGTTGCAAAGGGGAGTAAAAAACCCCTAAATAAACCAACAACCAACCAGACAAAACGAAAACAGATAAGCAAACAAAACAGCCATCCACCAAGTGTAAACAAACCAAGGTTAAGTTATTGCAATCTTTTGGCTCCCCGGGCGATAAAACACTCACTCACTTGCTTGCATACATACACACACCTTGGTAGGATAAGCCCGGCTAAAGCTCCCGAGCTGCCATTTTTCAATTACAACTTGGCTCAGCCAGGGAGGTGCTGCGAAGGATTACAAGGATATTTGGGCTCTTACGGAAAGCAAAAACAAATTCGAGGCTCCACACATTGTGCTGTGCTGTGCTGTGCTGTGCTATGTGTGAGTGTG
Organism: Engraulis encrasicolus; assembly: GCF_034702125.1. Taxonomy (NCBI): domain Eukaryota; kingdom Metazoa; phylum Chordata; class Actinopteri; order Clupeiformes; family Engraulidae; genus Engraulis; species Engraulis encrasicolus. The sequence continues at coordinate 43,583,581 of NC_085858.1, read as the reverse complement.
TGTGTGTGTGTGTGTGTGTGTGTGTGTGTGTGTGTGTGTGTGTGTGTGTGTGTGTGTGTGTGTGTGTGTGTGTGTGTGTGTGTGTGTGTGTGTGTGTGTGTGTGTGTGTGTGTGTGTGTGTGTGTGTGTGTGTGTGTGTGTGTGTGTACCAGTTGCACCCGTTTGCACATGTGTGTATGCCTCTTTGTGTCAGTTTGAACCACTTTTGTGTGTCTGTGCGTGCATGTGAGGCGTCGGGGGAGAGTCTGTGTGTCTTCGTGTCTGTATGTCAATGTGTGTCTCTGAGATCATATTTGTGTGTCAGTATGTGTGTGTGTGTGTGTGTGTGTGTGTGTGTGTGTGTGTGTGTGTGTGTGTGTGTGTGTGTGTGTGTGTGTGTGTGTGTGTGTGTGTGTGTGTGTGTGTGTGTGTGTGTGTGTGTGAAGTGGGAGGCCATACCAGCTTAGCCCACCAGCTGCGGTAGCTAGCAGCTTTGTTAAGCCTGTGCGGCGGGTGCAGTGTGGTGCGGTGCAGTGCGGTGCTGTGCTGTGCTGTGCTGTGCGGTGTGGTGTGATGTGGTGCGGTGCGGTGCGGTGCGGCGCGGGCAGTGCAGTCACACACACACATACACACACACACACACACACACACACACACACACACACACACACACACACACACACACACACACACACACACACACACACACACACACACACACACACACGTGCGGCGGCGCCCCACAGACTGCTCAAGTTGTTCCCTCTCCCATATCACTGTGATAAGCTCCCGGGTCACGTCTACCGAAAGCCCCTAATCTGCCTCTTGGACTCAGAATGCTTCCGTCACAGACTGACAGAAAAAAAAACATCAAAACTCGAGAGGCACAGTGAGTTTTGCCCACCTCACACAGGAAGAAAAACAAAACAAGATGGATTGCCAACAGCACGTTTTCTCACGTGACTATAGAGAGTGATCTGTGGGGGCTCTTCAATTTGTTTTCGATTATTTTCCCTCTTCTACACATTTTACTTTTTACTGTTTATTTTGCTTCAGAAACTTTCTGATAACCAGCTCAAGCTGAACCTTGGGCATTTACGTAAAAGGTAACTGCCTTGCTGCTGTTAAATAAATATCCTAAATGGTTGAATTTAATTAAATTTAGAGCAGAAAAAAGAAGAGAAGTTGTTTTTTTATCCTTGCATTGTATTGCTTTGCATAGCTTGTAACCATGGCATGTCATGGCAACCGGGGCATTGTGCTTGGTACCATGCATATGAGTTGACTCTGCTTGGCTTGTAATGAAACGGTCAGCTGAAATGAAAGCACAATCTCTAACTCCCTCACACCTACGTTGGTACAGTAAGGCAGGGGGGGGGAGTCGCAAGGACGACTGGCACTGAAGAAAAAAAACAGAGAGACAAGATATGTATTAGTGTGTGTGTGTGTGTGTGTGTGTGTGTGTGTGTGTGTGTGTGTGTGTGTGTGTGTGTGTGTGTGTGTGTGTGTGTGTGTGTGTGTGTGTGTGCATGCATGCGTGTGTGTGTGTGAGTGCGTGTGCGGCCACATGCATGTGTGTGTATGTGTGCGTGCATGCATGTGTGTGTGTGATCTGAGTGTGGTGCCTGTTGTGTACTTGTGTGCATGTGCTCTGTGTGCATTAGTAAATAGGCATGCATTATTCATGGGGATGGATTCAGGGCGGCATTGCTTCGCACACACGCACGCACGCACACACACACACACACACACACACACACACACACACACACACACACACACACACACACACACACACACACACGCACACACATATGGAGAGAAAAAGGATTACAGAGTGAGAGAGACGAAAGAGAAAAGAAGGAAGTGGAGAAGGTCATTATTCACTCCATTCCATTCTAACACTCCAACACTCCATGATCCCCATGGTCACCGCCCTGACTGAAGGCCATGAAGGAAATAGAATGAATGGATGAGCACCACACCACACATCCTTACAGCCCACCATGCATTTATACAGAGCCCTGTAGCCTACAGAATTGTAGTGTGTGTGTGTGTGTGTACTACTGTGTGTGTGTGTGTGTGTGCGTGTGTGTGTGTGTGTGTGTGTGTGTGTGTGTGTGTGTGTGTGTGTGTGTGTGTGTGTGTGTGTGTGTGCATGCATGTGTGTGTGTGTGTGTCTATGTGTGTGTGTGTGTGTGTGTGTGTGTGTGCGTGCGTGTGTGTCTGTGTGTGTGTGTGTGTGTGTGTGTGTGTGTGTGTGTGTGTGTGTGTGTGTGTGTGTGTGTGTGTGTGTGTGTGTGTGTGTGCGTGTGTGTGCGTGCGTGCGTGTCCTGAATCTAACAAACAGCCAATGTCAACAGTCACCCATTCTAGCTGAAATGTTAAGAGCATGACGAGCATGATTAACATGACAATCTGATAATATCTGAGGAATATGTGGCCTTCTTTCAATGTGCTCCTTTGCTGACTTGAATGTGTTCACGTCACAGAATTGAGTTCTGAACATGTCTCTTGCCCATAGAAATGGCCCTTTTAGAAACAATATGTACACCTATGCTTTTTGCCTAGATAAACAAGTACTGTTTTCTGAACCATTGAATAGCTTCAGTGCAGTGCATTTTTGGGGGCAGGTGCTGGGGGTATTATGTATTATTAGGGTATTATGCATTGTTAGGGGGTATTATCAGGTGCTGGGGGTATTATGTGGGGGCATTACTGTCACACGCTAAGAATTCACAATAGACCATGTTGGATGGCACAGTTTGATTTTTTTGTATTCCACTATTGGACTGGACCTGCACTACCCCACAAGAACACACACACACACACACACACACACACACACACACACACACACACACACACACACACACACACACACACACACACACACACACACACACACACACACACACACTGTATTATACTGTTACTTCACTGTTATTATTTCTATAATTGTAATGTCTTTATTATATATTTATCTTATCTCTGTTACATGTTAAATGTTAACTGTTAAATGTTAAATGTTAAATGTTGAATGTTGAATGTTGAATGTTAAATGTTCATTTGTACCGTATTTATTATTGACCACTATTGTAGCAGTCCATCACTGTTACCTGTCCTGTCTTGCACTTATGTCAGTCTGTAAAATGTCCTGGCATAGTATAGAGAGAAAACGTAATTTCATTTTTCCTTGTATGTCTTGTGCATATGAAGAAAGTGACAATAAAAGCTGACTTGACTTGACTTGACTTGACTTGACATGAATTTGTACATTATCATGTCAACATGGACCACAGTGCATTGTGCCAAAACAAGTCTCAAAAAGGAACTTTCAAAAAATGTAATTTTTTTGTCCAGTAGGGCAAAGAGGCGGGTGCTTAAGCACCACCTCGTCCCTATCTGTGCACGCCTATGAGTAGCTTCTTCATGGTCAGAACTTGCACATTCAGTTAAAAATAGAAATAAGAAAATCTTCTCAGTTTTCCTCTAAGAGATGTGTCCATGGGTTTGATATCCGGTCACGTACAGTTCGTCTTCTGCTCTTAGTGATGGATGCTTTTACATAAAGCCAAATCTTTGTGTGAGTCACAATGATGCGGCTACAATGAAACGTGCTTTGAGCTGCCATGCCTGGTGTCAGCTCGGCGCTTTATGTTTTATTTCGATTTGATTTTTGCTTACATTCAAAGGCACTGAAAGCATTTTACATGTAACGAAAAGCATGGTGACAACCCAACACTATAAATAAATGAGACAGGGTGAATAAGTCAACCTCAGTCAAAATGATCTTATAGACCAATGAATTTTGACATGTAATGAGGAGACATGCTCAAACACAAACATATTGTAGCAGCATGGAGAAATAACTGATCACTAAACAACATGTAAATGAATCCAATCATCACAATGCTAATAGTGATATTAGTCAAACCAGCTACAAGCTTTCACTTTCTCTCTCTCTCTCTCTCTCTCTCTCTCTCTCTCTCTCTCTCTCTCTCTCTCTCCCTCTCTCTCTCTCTTCTTCTCTCTCTCTCCCTCTCTCTTTGCAACTGCGTATCATGCCCCCCCCCCCCCCCCCCATCTGTTGTTGTCCTCTCTGGGCCTACCGCTCATCACACACCTGAACGCTTTTTACCACTGCCACCGCCACCATCTCCACCACCACAGTATCAATAGAGGCAGAGTGGAGTTATAGACAGATTGAATTATTGAGGGACCAGATGAGTGGAGGTGGAGATGGCAAGACAGAGAAATACTGATAGAGGAAGGTAAGGGTGAGAGAGAGAGAGAGAGAGAGAGAGAGAGAGAGAGAGAGAGAGAGAGAGAGAGAGAGAGAGAGAGAGAGAGAGAGAGAGAGAGAGACAGAGACAGAGACAGAGACAGAGAGACAGAGAGAGATAGGGGGGGCAAAAAGATAAAGAGATAGAAAGAAAGAGAGAGAAACATAAATATAGGGAGAGATTGAAAATGGGGAAGAAATAAAGAAAAACAAAAAAGAAAGAAAGAAAGAAAGAAAGAAAGAAAGAAAGAAAGAAAGAGGGAAAGAAAAAATAAAAGGAGAAATTAAAAAAAGAGAAATAGAGACGTACAGAGAGAGAGAAATGGAGGAATGTGAAAAGGCTGAGACCTTGGCGTAGCCAGAGAGACTGGATAAGGGAGAGGTTCCGTTGTGCCCATAGCAACCTATTACGCTGGCAAATCACTATATACTCTCATCTCTGGTGTAGCGGTACAGTAGAGCTTCCTGTTGTGTGTATGCGTAGTGGAGTGAATCATGGCTGTTGTTACGACCGCTCACACTCCCAGCTCAACCCTCTTGGTTACGACCGTTCACCCTCCCGCCTCCCCCCTCTTGGTTACGACCGCTCACTCTCCCGCCTCACCCCTATTGGTTACAGTAAGACCGCTCACACTCCCGCCTCCCTCTGCCCTCTTGATACGACCGCTCACACTCCCGCTCTTGTCAGTTCCCTGCAGTATATATTAGGCCAGATTCAGACTAGAGCATGGCGGAACTGCAGCGAGACGACTGCGGTCTTTCTGCTTAGTTTTGGTCGGTGTGTTGTACTCTGCCTTTCGCACCAACAGCGTTGGCGTGCGTGGCCAGTCCTGTTCAAAATTCCCCCTCAGCCAAAGCTAGCTCGCTACTTTGCTATTCATTTGAATGGGACACCGCTGGCAGATGCCGTCCAAAATCCGCTGGAGTTCTATTTTCCAAATGCCAAATGCCCCGTGTACATCAAGCGCTACCAACGCGACCCAGGTAGCTGGGGTGATTGAAGAAGTTTCGCCATGAATTAGTTTTATTCGCTCTGGATGCTGCACTGACATGTTTGATTCAGCTAATCACATAACGACTCTGTCTTGACAGCCTGGGACATTCCTCGATATGAACGTTCCAATTGGTTTTCGCCGAACCGCGTCATAGCGAACTCGCTTAAGATTAGCTTGAGTTTAATCGTCAAAATTCGCCCAGGTCGCTCAAGAAGCTTCGCTCCTGCCGAATTCGCTCTGGTAGCTTTATTCGCCTTCCCTCCATAGAGAAACAATGACTTCCGCCGCGCAGGTCGCTTAGTTCGCCTTCAATGTACACGGGGCAAAACACAGAGCGGAGTCGGCTACCGACTACCGCCGGTCGTTGTGGAAGGACAGATCTGTTTCCATGTATTTTCGCCACCGCAGCTAAAAATCGCTTCTGTCCCGCGCCGTGTCCCCGCTCTGGTGTGAATTAGGCCTTACTCTCTTACAGGGTCATGCGATGCTGGATGGGGCAAACATGGCTCAATGGTTAGAGTGCTGGCCTGTAAACCAGAAGGCTGCAGGTTCCAATCCCACCCACATCTTCATCAGCATCTTCATCCATGGCTGAAGTGCCCTTGAGCAAGACACTTAACCCCACATTGCTCCAGGGTCTGCAACCAATAACCTGTACCTAAATAATTCTAAGTGGCTTTAGATAAAAAGTGTCAGCTACAGTAATGTAATACAGTAACTACACTTCACCTCAGCGCCACAGAGAACTTGATCCACAATCAGGGCTGGACTGGGGGAGAAATGGGGCCCGGGCACTTTTGGCTTAAAGGGGCCCCTCATAATTAGCAGCGCAGAACTGACTCACAGTCACCGATGGGCCCTGCACCCTCGTGGGCCGCTATTTTCAGGGGGAAAAAAAGAATTTCTGAAAGTAGGAGCCCACGAGGGTGCGGGGCCCACCGGGAAATGCCCGCTATGCCAGATGGCCAGTCCAGCCCTGTCCACTGAGATAGCCTCTCGCCATAACGACCGTCCCTTCAGAGGAATTTAGTCCACGCTGGGCCTTTCAACAACTGTCATATTCAATAAATGATTTTTGAAGAAATGCTAAATGAAATCCATGTGGGCATTTCTGTTGGGAGCATGCCGCGGGTGAACTAAGGCTGCATAAGTTCTTCTGGCTGATTGCAGGGCCGTTGACAACTTGGCAAGGCCCAGGACCAAGTTATCTGAACGGGCCCCCTGACACAATACATATCATGTAATGAGAGGACCCAATTCGGGGTCCCCCTTTTCCTTGTGCATGGGACAACTGACCCCTTTGCCTCCCCCTGTTAGCCTCCCTGGCTGGCTGTGAAGCCCTGAAGGAGAACACAGGGCTGGAGACACTACTGTTGAGGCAGACTGCCAGCCTGTTGTGCTGCTGTCGACATGATTTAGTTTGTGTGTGTGTGTGTGTGTGTGTGTGTGTGTGTGTGTGTGTGTGTGTGTGTGTGTGTGTGTGTGTGTGTGTGTGTGTGTGTGTGTGTGTGTGTGTGTGTGTCTGTGTGTGTGTGTGTGTGAGTGTGTGTGTGTGTGTGTGTGTGTATGACTGAGGTTGTATTTACGTGTGTATGTGTGTGTGTGTGCGTGCGTGCGTGCATGCGTGCGTGCGTGCATGCGTGTGTGTGAATGTGCGCGTGTGTGCACACATGTTGGTATGTATGTGTGTGTATACGTGCATATGTGTGTGTGTGTGTGTGTGTGTGTGCCTGTGCACGTGCGTGCGTGCGTCTCAGTGTGTGTTGCTTATCTTTTGCCCTGTCATATGTGTCCTGCTGATTAAGCTTGCAATTGATCTTTGCTAGCTGTGTTGACCACAATTGCTTAGTCCTTAATCAGGGGGACTGTTGAACTCACCTAGGGTTGTGTCACCATGTCATAAACTGACCCCCACCGCCACCCCCACCCCCTCTGTGATCGTGTGCGCATGTGTGTGACTGCGAGCCTGTTGTGGTGCTGTTGACATGACTTAGTTTGTGTGTGTGCGTGCGTGCGTGCATGGGTGCTGCTAGGGGGGGAAAGATGGTACAGATTCTAAGGGCCCAATCACTGACAGGTGCCTTTAAGGGGGCCCAAAATTGGAATCTTTCATGGGGCCCAACATTTCTGGTGCGTGCGTGCGTGCGTGCGTGCGTGCGTGCGTGTGTGTGTGTGACTCCAGTGTGATTGGATTGGTGCCTCCTCCAACTGCACAGCCACAAGTTAAAAGAAGAATCGCTGCATGGGCTACAATATGAATAACTCCACAGTACAGCGGAGATAATGATGAACTCCACGCTCTGAGATATTTCAGGAACTCAGATCCAAAGGCATTCCTTTTGGAGATAAATTATAGATCAAAATCTTTTTCCCCCTCCTTTCACAGTTTCTCAGACTTTTTTTCTCCTCTCTCTTTCTCTCTCTCTCTCTCTCGCTTCCTCACAGTCTTTCATTCCGTCCTCCCTCCTTGCTCTCTCTGGGGGGGCTGAGCGGTAATGAGGGTAGAGACAGCACATGAAAAGATAACCATAATCTTTTGGTCAGAATGCAATGAGTGTGAGGTGCTGTCATTAAAAAAAATCTCTGCCGTGTATGCAGAACTTTCCACTACTTTATGCAGTCTTTGTCAGAAACACAAACAACCAAAACTTTCTCTCACTCACTCCCCTTATTTGCCCTCTCTCTCTCTCTCTCTCTCTCTCTCTCTCTCTCTCTCTCTCTCTCTCTCTCTCTCTCTCTATCTCTCTCCCTCTCTCTCTCCCATGCACCCTCTCCCCATCCTTTCTTTCTCTGCTATCCATTAAAAAATATATACAGTATATTATTCATATTAGTTTTACACATACAGAAACGTTCGCCCACCATCTTCCAATCTATCACCCCATTAGGGCCATGCAAATGGTTTGTCGTTGCGGAGGGATTCAGCTGTCTCTTCTGTTAGTGACATTGCTTACCCAATTCCTCAGCCACTGGATGTATTTTAATGAGATCAGTTACCAACCAAGCTGGTGCCCATTACAGAAACATTTCACTCATCACTTTTTTATTATTTATTTTGTTCTGCTGTTAACCCTGTTCACCTCTTTGGGGGGGGAAAAAACGATCTATCTTCTTCGCTAATCGCAAAACTACCATATCTTTCAGGCCAATGCTGACCAGTCTGAGATACAGTGAGTGTCGTTGCACAATGCTGTGGGGTGCACTTGGCTCTTATTTCAGCACAGTAATTGGCAGAGACCTTTAGCAACTCTCTCTATCAGTGGATTTAGTTGCATTAGCTCAACTAAGCAGTTTGGAGGAGAATAGTATACAGTATGTGTTATATAAACTTCAATTATGAATGACAATTACTCCAGCTACTTTTTGGGTTTAATTGGGTTTTTTGCAAAAAGCTGTCAACACAACAGTCACACGCTAGTTCAAATGGGTCTATTCATCAGCTTTATAAACCCCCCTTACCCCCACCCGCAGCCTGTAATATTTCAGAGTAAACAGCATAGTTATCCTGCCGACTTTATACAAATTGTACTGTATTGTACTGTAATGACACTTTTTTATCAAAGCAGGAGCCGCATGGGAGGTAACCCTGTGTTATTCTGTGTGCATGCTCTACCCAGGTGAAAAAGTGGTTCAATTTAGTACAATAAAAGCACGACTGAAGTGTACTTAGCATGTTAAAAGTGCACTCACACTTTTTGTGCTAAGAAAAAAGTATGTTTACAATATGCTTATTTAAAGTGTACTTAAAATTAGATGTAATTAAGTGGCTCTCAAAGAAAGTACACTTTGCGAACCATACATAAAGTGCACTTAGAAGATGTTTGGCTAAAGTGTATTTAGAGGAATATACTAATAGTGTTCTAATAGTGAACTTACTAAAAGTGTATTTTAAAATAACATATTGCAATTGCACTTTTTTGAAGTGCACTTTGATTATACTTCACCCAAGTGACTTCGAAGTGTGATTTTCTATAGTGCGCTTTGAAGTAAATCACTTTAACATATTGGAAGTATACTTTTTCTAAGTGCACCATGATTGTGCTTCATCCAAATATATCCAAAGTGTGCTTACACAAAGTGCATTTACCCATCATGCATCATCATGCATGTACCATCATGCAATGCACTTCTTGGAGCTAAATTTCTCAAACAGAAATCCATTTACCTCTAAGGAATATCTTTGGTTTGCATGAAAATATTACTCATTGTTATATTCTGCATTTATTGTAGGAGTTTTTACATTTTAAAGTGGTACACAAAAAATGGCCATGTTCCCACCGTCATTATGATGGTCACGTATATGTTCTGGTGTATATAGACTCACACTTCCCATGATATCATGGTGAGAGGTAAGTTGGAATTAGTTGTTCAAACAAAGAATCAGGGGTCACCATTTCGTGATCAATTCAAATGATCAACTACAGGAAGGTGGAACAAGAATGAAAAAAAGTGAAATGTGTATCTGTAATCTCTGTAAGCAATGATTGTAAATGTCAGTCGTGCTAGGCATGCATACTGTATCACTACTGTGACATGTGGCTGTGTGTAATGTACAAGCTCTGAGAACCAGCATGGATTGTAGTATTACATTTATATTATTCGTTGTACTTGGGAGTGTACTGTAAATATACTTCAAGCATACCTGTTATATATTTACAATACTTAATATGATATACTTTTTACATACTTAAAATGTTCCAAAGCAGTCCAAAGAAGCATTAAGTTAATAAACTTTTATTGTACTTCTAGTAACAATAAAATGTTATAGAAGTGTACTCAAGCACACTATTAATGCCATGCGAATGCATGAACAGCGTGTTTGGAGCATACTTTCAAAAGTATGCTTGTAGTGCACTTAAAGTTGTCCAAAAGCGGTGCCAATTTAGCATCCTCAGTGTGCTGCAAGTGTGCTGAAGTACTGCTTTAGTAGTGCTTCAGCGCACTAATAGTGCAATGAAGCGCACTTTAAATCGCCGAAAATAGTACACTTTGTACTAAGTACGGTCAAAAAAAGTACACTTTAAGTATATGGGTTTTTCACCTGGGGTATATCCTTCAATATTTTAAATGCTCGTTTCATGGTGGATATGTGTATTGTAGTAGAATGACATACTGTAATGACAAGACTGTCAAGGTCAGGCAGCACTGCAAGTCACAAGCCAGGACGATGTAATGCTCCAATTGCCAGTACACAAAATATGGACCAATTTCAACAACAGAAAAAACTTCTACATGAACTGCTACATCAATGTTTGGACATGAGCATCATCAAATTATACTCTCATTTATTATAATAGTTCACCAGAGCATAATCCCACCACCTTTCAGCAAAATTAGCATCGCCTTCAAAAGATTAACAAAGGCGCTATCTGAGATTTATTGTGCCAATTCACTGAGGTTTATTACAATCAGAGATGTTTTAAACACGGCGAGGGAAGCATAAAATGGGTCTTAATGGGGTGAAATTACAGGGCTTGCAGTACTGCGTGTGCTGTGTGTTAAGTGGCAGTTGAGTTGTTTAAAAACTGCAGAGCTGTTGTCGCAACTGACTTGATCACTGTTTGCTTCTGCTGTGATCATCCATAGGGGCGTAGCACAACGTTTCTGGGCCCAATGGACTGGGCCCCCCATTTATGACATTACTATGCAGGGCTCAACATCAACATTTTTCATCACCAGCCAAAATGGCTAGTCGATATTTATCTTTCTAGCCAAAGACACACACTAATGGATCAAGGAGGCTAGTAAGTAGGTCTTTTCTACAAGCCAAACTGACATTTCACCAGAATTTGGCCAGTTGGCTGTTACTACAGAGCCCTGTTGCTACAGTATGTAAAGAACAAATCTGAGCCCCTACCCCCATATGTGGTAGTCAGGTCCATCATTACCCCACTCTTACGACAACCCTGATCCAAGAGTCTCTCTGTAAAATCTGGAGAATGTAGGCTACGTAGTTACAAAACCGTCATAAAGAATAGCCTTATTAAGGCTTATTTAGGAGAGAGAAACCATTTCCTCTGTTAACAAAAAAAACTAGTATTCACATGATGTACTTTGAATATCTCCTTGATCACCCTGTGTGGATATACCAATCTCCACTCATTAATATACAGCACAGTTTACTACTGCACGCCTACATACAGTATAATTGCATTAGCCTTGACCAGCTGCTTGAGGGGCATGTCTAAGATGGAAGTTAGGAGGACAGTTTCTCACAACTTTGTCATGAGCTTCTCTGCGTAGAGAAATGGCAGGAACAGTACCTACAACAGGTGCAGCCATATGGATGTTGGCTATTTAGACACAGCATGCACACACTTTCACCCAGCAGTGCCTCTTCAAGTGATACTGTGCCATTTTTGGAAATAAGCTCATATTACACCTAACCTTGAGTTTAATGATTGAGTTTTACGTTTCTCCTGTACTTCCTGCCGGTCTCTGAGTATTGCAAATTAGCAATTTTCAGACGTGCAAATTTTACCTCCAAGCTAGCAGTTAACATTGAATCCTATGAGACCAGCTAGTCGAAAACTGGTCTCATAGGATTTAATGTTAATTGTTAGCAAGGAGGTAACATTTGCACTGCCATACTCTGAGAATGATTGAAGGTACAGGAGAAAGGTAAAACTCAATCATTAAACTCAAGGAGAGGTGTACAATAAGCTTTTTTGGAAACTATTTCCAAAAATGGCACAGTATCACTTTAAATATCGTTAGTAAGATCTGCAAGTGCCTCTTGTCCTTTGGTGAACTTATTCTTTCAAAGAATATAACGAGGTAATCAAAGCTTCCCCCTCCATTCCCTGTGTTTATTGGTTGTTTTTACGCCTGGCTCAGGATATTGAGTTTGTATGGGGAAGATGTTATGGCTCGCTGGGTGGTTTTGGCTGTCCTGCTGCCTGTCTCTTGTAATTACGGCAGGTGTGCCGGGGTGGCTGGATTTATTCCAGGGTGCGATGTCTGAGGAATCTATAGCAAGAGGCTGTTATCGGGGAACCTGAGGAAAGTAAGAGGTTGCCTTCTCTGCTGCATAGAAGGCCATCTTTAGATATTTAACCAGTTAATTAGATTAGGAAGTCTTTAGTGTCCCACAGTGATAGTCATTCAGGTCAGATCAGCTTGTTAACACATTGAACGTGGCAATTAGGGGCAGCATCTTAGCAACGGTTGCAAAATTTCACATAGACAACCTACTACGGAGCACACTGGGGTGAATTTCTCAAAACCAAAGTTGCTAACTACATTAGCTACTTTGCTGTTTTCAATGCATTTTCCCATTGGCAACTACCGAAGTTGCTAACAGGCTAACAACTTCTCTTTTGAGAAACTCACCCCTGGTTAGCAACGATTTTTAAGAAAGGGGGTCCAGAACGGCGTCAAAAATAATGCTCATGCAACATTGATCACTGATGATTTGGGGCCACCTCAGTCTTTCTGTTCTGTTTGCTGGTTATTCGATGAATCTGATTAACTTTAAAAATCCAAACACTTCCCTCTTTAGTCTGATGATGTGGCCTTCACAGTTACAGAAGTGTCTGTCTTATATGTTGTACACAAGAACTGATCAAAGCTAACCCAACCAACAAGAAAATCCTTAATGGTGCACTGTGTAATATGTTTCATAGTTTATTTCCAGAATTCATGCTTCCCATTCACAAATGTTATTTTTTCATTAACACTTACCACCACCATTAAATTCCAAGTATTTATTATGACTGTGAAAATTGCACTTTTCATACATGAAAAGGGGATCTTCTCCATTGTCCGCCATTTTGAATGTCCAGAAATAGACATTTTAGCTGCAAACCTTCCTATATTTTGACCATACTAGTAAATATTAGTTCATTAACTAGTAGCTATTCATGAAAAGATCACATTTGGCAGTAAACAGCACAGTTTTAATGAGCAGCATAATTGCAATACCTGGCCACCATTTTACACAGTGCACTTTTAATGCTGCAGGCTTAGAGAATAAGCCTCCAATGAGCCTCCTCATACACAGTTGAACACTCAAGCTCTTCTCTGAAAGACATGACAGACATCCCCTACAGTGTAAACACAAAACTACAAGGTTAGCACGCTCAGTGCCAAACACTTCATTCCAGCACCAGTAGGTGGATTTTATTTTGCGCTTTCCCTTTTTTGTGGGAGAATTCTGTGTAAAGAAGTGTTTGACATCTCAGGGACAGCATGGAGAATAAACCTGGGGCCTCAGCAGAGGAACAAAACACGGCTCATTAGCGCAATCTTCAGTATATCTAGCTATCCGAACAAAAATGGTGAATCACTCAAACACATTAGACGACCAAATACACCTGCCAAAATGAAACCTTGTTTCATTTCTTGTTTTTTTGGGTTTTTTTTTTTTGCATCAGAGCCACAAGTTTGTTAGGCAGTCTCCATATTGCTACTGTTCAGCAAACTGAGGAACAGTCACAAACCTGTGCATCACCAAATATAAATCGAACTTCAATCTGGATGCCATCCAAAACGGTATCACCGACTTTCAAATGTCTTTGGAACTTGGTCTGACCAAGAGCATAACAATTTCCTAAATGCACGGTTGAGACGCCTCCCAGTTTGCTACTGGTTGTTTGCTTCCTGACAAAGTGGAAGGAGTTCCTGATTTTTCTGGAGCTCAGAAATGATATTTGTCAAGTCCAATCGTTTAGAACCGTAACATAGTAAAAAAACATCTGCGTTAACATCAGCCCAGTTTTACCCATCGGACCAATGTCCGATGTGTTGAGAAATGTCAAATATCGGCCGATACCAATGTTAAGGCTGATACATTGTGCATCCCTAATGCATTTATTTTCATTCCATGTTGGGGGTAAAAGTATCTTTATCGATACTCTGTATCGGCAAGTACAGAAATTAACGTACTTGAAAGTTAAAGTGGTATCGTGCATCCCTACTTTGAGACAAGACAAGTCGTAAGGGAGAAACAGGTTTTTTTTCAGTCAAACCATTTCTCCTTTTACCCTCTCATTTTGCTCTACATTATTTATTGTTTTTCTTCCAGCTGTAATGCGCCTGTTCCTAAGGCGTCCATTAATGAAAAGGTACATCAGCTCCCACCCCGCGCCCCCTCCCCAATCGGGAATAGCTGTGTACCGGTAGTCACAGCCACTGCAGGCAGGGAAGCCGACAAGAGGGGACAAAGGGGTCACTTGTCCCGGGCCCAGGGAGAGAGCGGGGCCAGAATTGGATCGTCATTATATTTAGTGTATTGGGTGGGGGGTCCTTTCAGATGATTTTGTCCTGGGCCCAGCCAAATCTGTCAGCGGCCCTGACTGCAGGCACCACAAATGAAGGCTGGGAGGGCTGTTAAGGTGTGTGGGGCACTCAGAGTACCCAGTGGGGTGGGGGGTGGGGGTGGTTGTGGGGGGGGGGGGGGGGGGGAGGGGGGGGGGGGGGCTGCAGTACAATGAAACAAGACTGGGACCAACTATGCACTTTAATGTCTCCTCTGATAGACGACAATGCGCAACAAGAGAGCCAGTTCCACCCCAGCACACACACGCACGCGCACACACACACACACACACACACACACACACACACACACACACACACACACACACACACACACACACACACACACACACACACACACACACACACACACACACACACACACACATGGTGTGAGAGTGAGAGCGAGAGCGAGAGTTGTGCAGAGTGTGATTTAAAATTCTCAGCCTGCAAACAAATGGAGTCATAGCCTGTCAACACAAACAGAGCACCCCTCTGGTACACCCTCCTCTCTTCTCCTCC